>NC_054377.1:49202350-49802350 GCF_017654675.1 Xenopus laevis | reverse complement strand
GAGTGAAGCAGTCATATGGACTCTCGACTCCCCAATTGATATACGATTTTCACATGAAACTGCCTGATTTTCATGATTTTTTCATGAAGGGGCAGATTTATCAAGGGTCGAAGTGAATGTGAGGGAATTTTCGAAGTAAAAAAATTTGAAATTCAAATTATTTTTTTGGATACTTCAACCATCGAATAGGATAGTACTACTTTGATTCAAAGTAAAATAGTTTGAATATTCGACCATTCGATAACAAAGTACTGTCTCTTAAAAAAAAACTTTGACTTCACTACTTCTCCAAATTAAACCTTCCGAAGTGGTATGTTAGCCTATGGGGACCTTCTAGAACAGTTTTCTACGTTTTTTTAAGTCGAAGTAAAATCATTCCATCGATTGCTGAAATCCTTCGAATCGTTCGATTTGAAGGATTTAATCGATCAATCATTTTTGCTGAAGAAAAACTTATCCAAATTCGATCGTTGAATTTCGAAGTATTTTTGACTTGGAAATTCGACCCTCGATAAATCTGCCTGAAATGTCCGAATATCAAGTTTTTTTTCGTGAAACTTTCAGATTTCACGATTTTTCAGAGAATATTTCGAAAATTTCCTGAATTTTGCGGGAAATTCAAAAAATTTTCGGCGAATCTAAACGGAAGAAATTCTTCCATCACAATTTTCAACCCATGCCTGAGGTGCAATGCTTTGGGCCTGGAAGAAAATTGCATGCATTTGGGTACAAGTATGTATGAGAGTGTCTACCCCTCACTTTTTACATGTAGTGGGTTGATTGCTATCATTATCATGCCAAGGGTTTAAAGTCCACATTGTATTAAAATGTTGCTGTCATACAAAGATAATGTCATTTATTGTTCATAGTACCCTATTAATGACAATAATCCCATAAATAACAGTTAAGGGTGGCAGCAGATGCAGAATATAACAATATCTTTAGTCCTGCATAGGAGCGGTCATTAAGTTTTTTCTTAAGCTTGTAATAAATTGGATAAAATGCAATTCATTTTGATTTACCTATTTGGATCTTATAATATCCTGTCTCTCAAACAGCATTGCAGCCAGAAGCAGCCTCATATCACTATCAGGTTTAATCTGACAACTGTGAAATTATATTGAGTCATGATATCATTTTCCAGTGCTTTCATCATGCGGTGTATGATTTTCATTCTTTTTGGTCGTACATAAGTATTTTTTTTTTGCACACAGATGCTGTGTCTATCATACGATCTGCAGAAAAGATACATGTAAATCAATATTGTGTTTGCGTTTGAAGTCTTTTCCTTGTGTCTTCTCTTGCTTTTATGTTTCTATAACTTAATTGTTTGTGAGATAAATGTACCGGTAGAGCTATACTGCGCAATTTGCATTGTGGATTGGTCCAATCAGCAATTAACAACCTATCAGTTGTTTAAAAGGGAAGATCTGAGGCAAGACCAGAGCAAATTGTCCACCTTTTTTTACATCACGCTTTTCAAATCATAGCAGTAATATTGGAAAAAGATGTAAAACAACATGGAACAAAATTGGGAAGTCTTTAAAATGCTGCTTGATAAATATACATGTCAGTATATTCCCCTAGTAAGGAAGGAATGACGTTGCAAAGCAAAACCTTTTTGGTTCAATAGAAATGTTGGTGTTGAGGTGGGTAAGAAAAGACGTGCTTTTAAGGCTTTCAAGTTAGCTGGGACAGCCAAATCATTTATAAAGTACAAGGAGGCCAATAAATCATGCAAAGAAGCTATAAGGCAAACTAAAAATGATATGGAAAAGGATATTGCAGCAAGCAGTAAAAAAAAATCCAAAATTATTTTTTAAATATGTTAATAGTAAAAAAATGAAGCAAGAAGGAGAACCTTTAGTTTCAGAGGGGGGTCAGCTGGTTCATGAAAACAAATTAAAAGCACATATTCTGAATATTTTTCGTCTGTCTACACAAATGAGGAACCAGTTATTGAAGGTTTCTTTCTTAATAGTCCTAATTCTAGTAATACAACTAATGATGCATGGTTCACACATGAGGAAATTCAAAAGAAACTAGAACATGTTAAGATAAACAAAGGTCCTGGGCCAGATGGTATTCATCCCAGGGTACTTAGCGAGCTTAGCTCTGTGATTGCCAAAGCTCTTTACTTAATTTTTCAGGATTCATTTAGGTTTGGCATAGTGCCGAGAGACTGGCGAATTGCTAATGTGGTGCCTCTATTTAAAAAAGGATCCCGTTCTCAGCCTCAAAATTATAGGCCAGTTAGTCTGACGTCAGTGGTAGGAAAGCTTTTTAAAGGGTTATTAAAGGATAAGATACTGGACTTTATAGCAAATCATAATACTATGAATGTATGCCAGCATGATATTATGCGTAATAGATCTTTGCAGACTAACTTAATTTCTTTATGAGGAGGTAAGCAGGGTCCTCGATTCTGGGATGGATGTGATTTACTTAGACTTGGCTAAAGCATTTGATACAGTGCCACACAAAAGGTTAGTGGTTAAATTAAGGAATGTTGGCCTGAAACATAGTATTTGTACCTGGATAGAGAACTGGCTAAAAGATAGACTACAAAGAGTGGTGGTAAATGGAACATTTTCTAATTGGACCAGTGTTGTTAGTGGAGTACCGCAGGGCTCTGTACTAGGTCCCTTGCTTTTCAACTTGTTTATTAATGACCTGGAGGTGGGCATTGAAAGTACTGTTTCTATTTTTGCAGATGATACTAAATTGTGCAGAACTATAGGTTCCATGCAGGATCTGCCACTTTGCAGAGTGATTTATCTCAGTTGGAAAACTGGGCAGCAAACTGGAAAATGAGGTTCAATGTTGATAAATGCAAGGCTATGCACTTTGGCAAAAATAATATAAATGCAAGTTATACACTAAATGGCAGTGTGTTGGGAGTTTCCTTAAATGAGAAGGATCTAGGGGTCTTTGTAGATAACACGTTGTCTAATTCTGGGCAGTGTCATAAAAAGGGCATTAACTCAAGGGATAAAACATTTATTTATTATGCCTCTTTATAGGTCCCTGGTAAGGCCTCATCTGGAGTATGCAGTGCAGTTTTGGACTCCAGTCCTTAAAGGGATACTGTCATGGGGAAAAAAGTTTTTTTCAAAATGAATCAGTTAATAGTGCTACTCCAGCAGAATTCTGCACTGAAATCCATTTCTCAAAAGAGCAAACACATTTTTTTATATTCAATTTTGAAATCTGACATGGGGCTAGACATTTTGTCAATTTCCCAGCTGCCCCAAGTCATGTGACTTGTGCTCTGATAAACTTCAATCACTCTTTACTGCTGTACTGCAAGTTGGAGTGATATCACCCCCTCCCTTACCCCCCAGCAGCCAAACAAAAGAACAATGGGAAGGTAACCAGATAGCAGCTCCCTAACACAAGATAACAGCTGCCTGGTAGATCTAAGAACAGCGCTCAATAGTAAAAACCCATGTCCCACTGAGACACATTCAGTTACATTGAGAAGGGAAAAACAGCAGCCTGCCAGAAAGCATTTCTCTCCTAAAGTGCAGGCACAAGTCACATGACTGGGGGCAGCTGGGAAATTGACAAAATGTCTAGCCCCATGTCAGATTTCAAAACTGAATATAAAAAAATCTGTTTGCTCTTTTGAGAAATGGATTTCAGTGCAGAATTCTGCTGGAGCAGCACTATTAACTGATTCATTTTGAAAAAAATATTTTTTCCTATGACAGTATCCCTTTAAGAGGGATATAAATGAGCTGGAGAGAGTGCAGAGACTAAGTGCAACTAAATTGGTTAGAGGTGTGAAAGACAAATTATGAGGGTAGACTGTCAAGGCTGGGGTTGGAATATGAATAGGAGAGAGCCTGAATAGATAGATAGTACAGATAATACAAAGTAGCAATAACTTTGTAGCCTTACAGATTATTTGTTTTTAGATGGGGTCAGTGACCCCCATTTGAAAACTGGAAAGAGTCAGAGGAAGGCAAATAATTAAAAAAACTATAAGAAAATAAATAATGAAGACCAATTGAAAAGTTGCTTAGAATTGGCGATTCTATAACATACAAAAAGTAATTTATATGAGAATCACCCTTTTAATATATATACAGCATATAGGGACTAATATAACCCCTATTGTAAATTAAAAGGATTTTAAAGTCACCAAGTTCCATGAGCATACAAAGCATGAACTCAGGGGCCAATTGATTTTGCAGAGGCCATGGAACTCAAAGGTGACTTTGATCCTTATATTTTTCAATATTTGTGTAGGGATGCACCAAATAGTCTTTTTTTGGGATTCAAGCGAATGGCAAATTTTCACATAGGATTCAGCCGAATCCCAAACAGAATCCAACCCTAATTTGCATTTGTAAAATAAAGCTTGGATTGATTTTTAAAAAGTGTGCGCTTTTTGTTTTGCAAAAATTGTCGTCCAAGAGGGGAAAAAAAACATTCCTGACCCCAAGATGGGAATTGGACCAGTCTTAGGATAACATGAATGCTTATCACTTTTTCTCCTGTTTTAACCTTATGGTGAATACTTACGTAAAAGATTCATAATGAAATTCTCCTTTTAAACGCTAACAGTGATGCAGTATGTTTAAAAAAATATGACATTTCAGTTTCACACAAAAACCAACATAAAATGCTATCACATAATACGTTGTCCTGGTTTCAGAAAAGAGAAAAGCATGAAGCAAATGCAATAAGGTGTAGTTAATGTTTGTGCAAGAGAAGGCACTGGGTAATGAAATATCCTCTGTACTTATAGATGAAGTTAATACTATTCTATAAACAGATACTTTTTCTGTTGACTTTCTTACCGTCTGGAGTTGATATGAACATTTTATTTATAAAATACAAAAATATTCAGATAAGAAACATTTTCCGGTTTGACAATTTTATTTCACTGTTATATGATATACCTTTCAGACGCTTGGGAAATCAATGTTGCATTTCACTTTCCCTACTTATGTCAAAGCGTTAGCTTTTAGCTAACAATTTTTTTTTCCAATAACTTCAAAAGTAGGATGCTTTTAGCACTTGCTTGGAGCTGAATTTTACCACTTGGCGGAGAAATCTAGCATGCTAAAGATCTACCATATACAATAAATACTATATATGGGAAAGATATTTGATAACCAGCCTTCAGCTTTGTATGCAAAACTTTTCTATGACTTCTATTCTCTTTACAGTACTGTGTGTGGTCTGGAAGAGAAACATTATAGTGATTAAGATCCATACTAAATGTTAAACCTCTTTATTTTGGCATAGATTATAGTTAAAAGTATTTCCAAGCTTTTAGTCAAATAAAAAATGGTAGGAAGGAGTTGGAATCAACAGAATGCTATCAAACATTATTTTCATGGTTTTCTAGCCTTACGCTTGAGTTCCTGACTAAATATCGGACTGAATTGGGGGCTTGATTCCAAATGAGTTGGAACTACAAAGAGATTAACAAGAAAGAGCATAAAAAAACATACAGGTGGGATTCAAAACAGGAAAGCAACTGGAATGTGCTAAGCGAGAAATGTTTCCCAGGTGAGAGTAAACATATTGGTATGCTGCCCAAACATAGCACCAAGTCTAATTTTGACTGTGCTATAACGGAATTACACTTTTCCTAGAAAGTACTTCGGCTACAAAAAAACATACAGAGACAGGGCATATTGAGAAATCATAGTGGAAGCACTTTATGAAAAGCATATGCCTCCATCCTAGAATAGATTGACCTATGTAACATATAACGCATGAGAAACCATTAAACCTTGATATACCCAAGGTCATGTTATCACTTTAATGAGGGCATGTAATAAAACGTGTTAACAGAAAAATATGCTCAATCATGTTTTCCTCTGTGTGAATTAGGTCTTGCAGATATATAAAGTATGCTTTTTTCAGCACCTATTGCTAACCACTATTGGAAAATATGACGTCTTTCATAGTTTGCAGTGTATGTAATAAAATTTCTTACAAAAAAACTCATTTTGGGGGCCATAAATTGCCACCTTCTAGCAGGTATCCACACGTATTCATGAGCCCCTATGGCTAAATAATGTATTACCATGAAAATGTTATATTATTTATTCAATGTGACTAGAAATGCTAGTCATAGGACAAGACATATGGAGAGTTTCTGCAGCATATGTGGAGACACAAGGGTTACCTCCCAGCTGGTATTTCACCAGCCTAGCCAGTGAAATACCAGCCAAGGCCAGTGCAGGAATTACAAATTCACTGGCAATGTTCTTGCCAGTGAATTTTAAATAACTTATGCCCTGCCCCCGGCAACCCCTCTAGTCCACCCTACTCACTACCTTCCCCTGTGGCCCACTACATCATGCCTCCACCTCCATCCCTAACACCATGGACCCACGCCTTCACAGGCCCAGCCCCACTCTGGATGGTAAGAAAGGAGTCAAAATGTGTCAAGTTGCACAGATGTTGACACAGGTCTTCACTACTAATGAGCTGTGGTTGCTTTGGGCTGTTACTGAACCCCCAAACAACTAATTGTTCATTATTTATACCCTACTTATTTGTTAACTTTAGATCTTCTTTAAGCAGCCAATGTTAATCAGTGTTGTCTTCATTAGAGGTTGGGGACATCCCCCTCCAGCCTCCTAGCAACCTTCTTTCTAAATAAAGGCCTTTTAAGTGAAGTTTCCATGAGTGCTCTCAGAATTGGCAGTTGTCATTTTACCCTACTTGGATTCAAATTTGATTCTAATGAACACGAACAGGCTGTTTTTTTATCTTTCAAAACTGAGGTTTTGCAAAGATTCATGGCACGAAAAATGCATTTGCATTTTGAATTGAATATGCTTTTTTTTTCAAATTTAAATTTGCAGGGTTCACGTTTAGTTGGATATTCGTTGTATCTTTTTACTTTTTTTGGTGGATTCTGTAATTCAGCATTTAGTTAAATACCAAAATTATGGAATCATTATATCCTTATGCGGCTGTTTAAATCTCTTTGTTGTATGGATGTCATATAATTATGTTTTTATTTGCAGCCTCTGTGAGAAACAATGAATAATACAGAAACAAATAAGAACATTTTTGTATCAGTATGCTGGCATCACTGTAGTACAGTTGGGCTACTTTACAAAAACCTTTCAATTGATATAATTAACATATAAAGCATTTCTGCTATAATTGCATCTTTCTGTATTGTTCTTCCGTTATTCATTAATATATTTTCAGTTCCAGCCCTGCACGAATATCATGCTTCTTGTTGTTATTATCTCTGATGATTTCTATAAGCAGTAGTTGAATGAAGAATAGGGATTTCCTTTTTATGAAATTATGGAATTTTTAAATAGGATTTGCCTCTAATCCAGCCTGTGCAAGGCACTTATTGGAAATGGGAGCGAGAATGGCTCTACTTGTGCCTGATGAAAGAAGTTGTATGATCCACCTGTCCACACGTCCGTTTACTAAACTAAGGTAAATGTGTCCATCATTTCCGCAAGTTATCTCTGTGAATATTTTCCTGCCAAAATGTTCACCACAACCATGTTTACTAAATGGCAATGCCCTCGGAAATCATTGCGATCACTGGCATTAACTACACTAATTCTACCATCTTACGTTAGTGTTAATTTCAGCTAGTTTTGATTTTTCTGGTGACAAAGTAAGTTTGCAAATATTTATTTGTGTTTTGTGGTGTTTATTATGGCATTTTTTTACAGAGACATTTATGGCCAGATATGCATCTTCAAAAGTGGTAAACTTTATTGCATGATTGTGAAGATACTATCATCAACAACACAACAACAGGGATGTCCAACTGGCGGCCCGCGGGCCCCCCTTATGTGGCCCTCCATATCAAAGTCGGCTGCAGTGTCTGTTTACCATTTGTAAGATTTAAAAGGTATCACTACAGAGATTAACTGGTCCCTGCATTGTTTAAACCCCAAATTCGCACTGTAATCCCCTGCATTGTTCACACCTGTTATCCTCCTGCATTGTTCACACTTGTGACACCTCTATTGTTCACTCCCCTAAAGATTTGTACTGTTCACACCTGAGACCCAGACTGAAACTGCCCACATTGTTCACCTGTTCACACCTTATTCAAAATGCCAATGGGGCACCAGCACTGTATGTAGTACATATTAGACTGGTCCTGATTTTCCTGTCTCCCCTACTTCCCTGTGTGTGTCATACTTTGCCTGCTCTTTGCACCCTGTGTTTGCCATACTCTGCCTGACCTATGATCCCTATGAAACAAAGGCCTGGTATTTGTTCTGGGGGTTTTTTAACATTTGAAAATTGTTGTTAGGGGCCCCGAAGGTGTTTAATCATATGCTGGGATACTGTATTATACACAGGGAAGGAGGAGACATATGGATTTAAGGGTATGTCTAAATATGATTTTTTTCACATATGAATGGCATCCCTGCCAGTGCCGGGCCAAGGTATTTTGGCACCCTAGGCAAGAGCTTTAATCAGCACCCCCCTGACCTGCATTACCATTTACCTCCTTACCATGATGGTTTTTAAATAAAGAAAGCAAGAAAAATTATAACACTTGTACAAGCAAGCCCAGCAGCCATCCATAATACTGCCCCCCCATAGGTGTGCCAGCAGCCATCCACCATACTGCCCACCCATACCTGTACAAGCAAGCTCAGCAGAGACGCATCATACAGTCCTCCAGCAGCCATATTGCCCCCAATCTTTACCTGTGCCAACAGCATCCAAAAATAAATCTGATCCACCTGACTGAGTGACCATGGTTACTGAAACAAATGATTAAATAAACGCTTAAAAAAAAACACCCCTCAATGATGGTGTCCTAGACAGCTGCCTACTCTGCCTACCCCTAGTTCCAGCCCTGATCCCTGCAGTGAGCACCAACCATCTGGTTTTTTGGTGTGCTATTAATGTGGACATGGTTTTGTGGTAACATGGGTGTGGTTTATAGTGGGTGTGGTCTAAAAACAGGGAGTGGCTAACACTGGCTTCCATTATCGGCCCTCCACCATGTAGATTAGAAAAATTCCGGCCCTCTGTACCATATAAATTGGACAGCACTGATCAACAACATAACAAACACATTTCACCCAATCAAACAGCTATGCATCAAATAAATCCACAGTTCAGTCCATCCAGTCACAAGCCTTACCCCCTGCCAATAGAATCATAAAAAAAAGTTTTACCAATTAATCTGCTTGCATCATATAAATGCACAGTTTAATGTAGCCAATCACAATGAAACTGAACTCCCTGCCAATAGAATCACAAATTCACAGAAATAAAAAATATACAGCCAATAGGCTTCTGTCATTTCACAAGACAACCCAGTGCTTGCATATGTCCTAACCCTGAGAATTTTCTGGTGAACACATTTTTAACCGCCACTAAAAAAGGTTGCACTATATTTTTGCAAATATTATAGCAACATTTTTGTCTTTAGGCCACTTCGCTGAATGGTAAACCTGGTGGTAAGACATTATGTTGCATTTATTTCAGCAAATGCGTGGAGATAGAAATAATTCTACAACAAAATATTTGCAAGTTTAAAATTCCTCGATGTTTAATAAACTAGTGATAGTATATTTTGTGATCATTTACTCAAGTTTTTGTGCACAAAAATGTAGTGGTTTAGTAAAATTCTTTCCATAGCAAAGCCATTGACATTTTAATTGTTAACAAAAGCTGAAACAGTTGGTTATTTGCTAAAATTCAAATTTATCTCATATTTTATTAAAAAAAACATGACCAAACTCAAATACCCAATTTTATCTTAATTATTAATAAAAAAACTAGATTCAATCGGATTGCGTAAAAACTCGAAAATTTTAGCGAAAACTTGAATCACTTTTTCGTCCTTTTTCCCGAGTTGTTTGGATTTTTCAGCCCCTTTTCCCGAATTGTTAAAATTTTTCAACCTTTTTTTTCTCTGAGTTGCTCAAATTTTTAGAATTTTTGCCCGAAAAATGCAGAAAAGGTCAGATGTTCGGGCTAAACCCAGCGCAGACCACAAAAACTTCAAATTGAGATAGGTGCCTCTCCCATTGACTAATACAGAACCTCCACAGGTCTGAGGTGGCGGATTTTTGGATTCGGGCATTTTGCAGCTTCTGGGTATAATAAATCTCAAAAAAAAAATTCAGAAATAACCCCCATGATTTAATATTCCATGCCTTGAGCTGTATTCACTATGAAGATAATAGAGTATATAAGGAGTTTGTGCTAATGTCTATATCTCCTATAAGTGATCATAATTGGGTACAGGACATTCAATAAGTTAAATTTATGTAAAAGTGCAATACTAATTTTTCTGCACATAAAGCATTGTTTAGAGCAGCAAAGTGACAATGCATATTTTCTAACTTTATTGTTGGAGAGCAAAAGCATTCGGTTAATATGGTAAATCCTTAATCAAAGAGAATCCATCTGCACCTCAAACACATAAATAATACATGCTCTTTTGGCTTTCATTTTTGTGACCTTCCTTTGCTGCAACAGAGCTTAATTATCAGGTTAAACCCCCGCTGGAAACAGAAAGTCCCTGTGTGAAGGGCACATCTTTAAAGCAAGATCTCTGAGATGCTCAGCAAGGAACCAGAGTTTTGCAAGGAATAAGCCAGAGAGAGACTATCCTGATTAATGGATGAGAGCAAAGCCCGTGTTTAGATAGCAGTGAACAGCAGGATTTCAAATCACAGAAGAGGGACGTATTACTAGCACCTGGGAATACATTGCACGCTTGCAGGCGTTTGCTTTTTCTTTAAGATTCTGCTTTGCCAAATACAGTAATAAAACCAAATATCTAGCTAACACACATAGTGTTAAATAGCAACCTGCTATAAATCTAAGAGGAAAACATTATGCAACACAATAGCACTTTATTTATCACCACTGAATGTGCCCACATTGGGAGGCACATTTATCAAAGGACGAATTTTGAATTCATTCGAATTTCTCTTTAACTGTAATACATTTGAAAATACTCAAATTCGATTGGCAGGGTTATTTAGTAAAATAATTGAGTATCTAAAACTCAAATAAACATTACAGCCTGAAAACTTGAATCAAATTTGAATCAAATTCAACTAAACTCGAATTTAGTTTTTTCTCCAAAAAAACCCTCAAATGTCAGGGAGGCTAGTAACGTTGAAATTGGTCCCTGGACCGCTCTAATTGACTTATACATGAACTCGGCAGGTTTCAGGCGGCGAAAAGTCGAATTCGAAGTTTTAAAGGGCCAGGATTTGATAAATCTCAAAATTCTAATTTGAATTAAAATTCAAATCGTGTTTGGATTATTCCCAATTCGAATTTGAGCGTTGTGACCTTAAAAAAAAATTGAAAATTCGACCCTTAATAAATCTGCTCCTAAAGGTAAGGTTTGGCATTTACACAGCTGAAACCCCATTTAGATTTAACCATTTCAGAAAGGTGCTACTGTACATAATGCTGAATAGGGATGGACATAAAAAACAAAAGGGTATGCAAAAGCAGACCCCATTTTTCTATCTTTCCCTTATTTGTTCACTACATAAAGTTAATAACAGAGATTTGTTTGCACCTGATCTATATTATACATTATTCATTCAGAAATTTTTTTTGTTTTCTTTTTTCGATTTTTTGGTGGGATTTGTTGACAGCAAGATCAGCTGTATCCTGCTACTATTTTGATAATCTGCTCCCTCTCTGATTTGTTTAAATAAAATGTAGATCAAAGAAAACTTTAAATGGCAGACATGCTTTTACATAAATGTCATCTCATAAATAAATTCAAAATGCATTTACACAGATGCCATAAACACACATACATGAATATTTATGGGCTTGTTTATATACTTTGTAAGGATTTCTGCCATGAATATAGTTTTGTTGGGAGCATTAATATTTCATAATAAACAACAATATAGTTGTAAAAAAAAGAAAGGATGTAAATGCTGTTGCTCAGACCCACTTTCCTCAGTTGTGGCTGGACTAGAACTCCCAAGCATATTTCAAGATATTATTGTAGGTTAAAGGATGCTGGGAGGTATATTCTTAAAGCAATATTGATTAATAGTTTTCCCCAGCTGCAGGAGAAGTGACCTCATTAAAAAATTTAAGAGAAATCCACCTTTGGCTCCATGTTTCTTATTCATACGGGAACAAAAGTTCTATGACTGAACAGCTAAAAAGTAGTATGTATTAGTAATGTGCATCTGACCCTATCCAGCCACCTCCCAACCTGCACCCAGTATGTAAATGGAGGATAATAATTTTACAACTCCCAGTTAAAGTTGTTAAAAGGGATGGAAGATTTAAATTATGAGGGTAGACTGGCAAGGTTGGGGTTGTTCTCTCTGGGAAAAAAAGATGCTTATTAAGGGACATGATTACACTTTACAAGTACATTAGGTATGATAGACAAACAGCAGGGGACCTTTTTACCCATAAAAAGTATCAATGCACCAGAGGCCACCCCTTTAGACTAGAGGAAATGAACTTTCAATTGAAGCAACGTAGATGGCTCTTTACAGTGAGGTTGTTGCATGCACTGCTGGATGATGTTGTGATGTCTGATTTCGTTAATCAGACATCACAACAAGAGGGGCAAGGATAATTTCTTGGACAAGCATAACATCAGTATGAGTGTGTTTATATGTGTGTGCAATGGGTTTCATTTGGAGGGGGCTGAACTTGAAGGACTTTGGTCTTTTTTTTTCAACCCATCTTAACTATGTATGTAAAGGATGTATGTATGTTTGCCAGCCCAAACAAGCCATACTAAACCTGGCCCACACACATTAGTATGTATTTGTGTCTTGTCTCCAACCTCAGCATGTGTAGACGTACATTTGGATAAAGAGACGTTCTATGAGCAGTGTAATTCCAGACCTAAACATATTTATGTGATGGCAATTTACAATTTACTTAGTTTTCCGTGGCACTGCAGCTCAGGTCAAAGTGACTTGCAATGTCATTCAAACGGATTTGCACAGGAAAACTGTAAACATTACTTCAGTTGTCAGGAAGGTACTAATCCATTTACTGTGAGTGATCCCTTTATCTACAGTCAATTAGTGGACGATACAGGATTTCCTCCTCTATTTGATATACTTTATAAAGGTCATTTAGGAACAGAGTGCGGTCTCGCTAAAGCGGATGCAAATGTTGTGAATGTTGCACAATCCACTTACGTCCAAAGCACTGTTTTTGTACTTCTGTATAGTTGCACTAAGCACCGTTGGGTCTATTCTGCCAAATTGTATGCAAGCATGCCTATTGATGCTAGGGAACTTTGCAAAGTAGACTGCCGCTGAGAGAATCGCATACTAATGCTATTTTAACATCATGTGCTGGAAGTGATGTAATCCTGAAAAATGCTAGCTTCAACGTGCACCCCAGGGTCGGACTGTGCCGGTGGTACACTGGGAAAAAACCCGGTGGGCCCCCAGCTCTAGTGGGCCCCGCTGGCCCAGATCCGCACCGCACTTTTCCTCTTGCCACAACCGATAGATGGATGTGCGTGTGCGTGTGCGTGTGCATGTGCATGTGCATGTGCATGTACGCGCGACAGGGTGGAATTACCAGAGCCCTGAGGCGGCAGCAGCAGCCCAGGGGGTCGGAGGGGGGCCCTGAGGCAGAAGACCCGGTGGGCCCCGGGCCCCCCAGTCTGAACCTGTTGCACCCAATCAAATTCCTCCAAAGTCACAGTTATGCGGAAACTCCAATAAAAACACTGCATTGTGGGTAAAACACATGGATATTTGCATTTTAAAAATAACACTATGCACACTATATGGCAATTCATACTGCATGGCCTTTATATTTATGAAAATGGGTAACACCAACAAATTAGAGTATTTTAAAGGAATGACAATATTGTGTACTGTGACCTGCACTGGTAAAACTGGTGTATTTGAAACAGAAACATAACTATTGTTTATATAAACAAGCTGCTGTACAGCCATGGGGGCAGCCATTCAAAGCTAAAAAAGCCACAAGATACACAGCAGATAACAGATAAGTGTTACAATGGAGTAGTATACAATGGAATTGTTCAGAATGTATCTGTTATCTGCTGTGTAACCTGTGCTTGAATTGATGCCCCCATGGCTACACAGCAGCCAGTGGCATAACTAGATATTACTGGGCCCCACAGCACATTGTTTTTCAGGTCCCAAAAATGCCTAGAGGTTGATCTGTTTTACCAATATTTATTGTATATGAATTAGGGCCTTATGGGGCCCCTATACCTCCTGCAGCCACAGGGTCTGCTTCCTCTGTAGTTAAGCCCCTGACAGCAGCTTGTTTCTATAAACTATATTAGAGTTTCTGAAGCAAACACACCAGTTTTACCAATGTAGGACAACAGTACACTATATTGTCATTCTTTTTTGTTGTTACTGTTCCTTTAAGCCTGCTCCAGACTTTTACTTTTATGTAAATAAAGCACAAACTGAATGAATAATCACAAAATAAGGATAGATATTTGCATTACACAATGCGTTAATGTTCTTTGCACAGTTAGTTGTTATACTGCAAAAATTATTTCTGTGTTGCACACTCAAGATCAGCGCAAAGTAACTGCTAATAATATATTACTGTATTACATTCTCTGAGCAAACATCATGGTTGTTGGCTGAGCCTCAAAACATTTTAATTGTGCGCAAAGGAAAAATTATTTGCTGTGTGTCCATTCTTTCCTTTAATGCCAATTACTACATAGGGATGTTTATGTTCAGAAATGACGACAACTTGCTTTTTGCCACAAAATGAGCCAATAATAACAGATCTTAACTTATGGGAAAGGGAAAACTGCACAGAAGTGCCTAAAATTCAGCATGTGCATAATATCTATGAAAATAAATAAATATGCCTTTTCCATATAAACAAATAAAATGTCATCATCTTGGAAATAAATATAACATTTTTTTCTAGCTTTCCCACTCGGTTTTAAATTATCTTCTCTTATGTCACGTTGACATCCAGTTTACTGATGAAAAATCTGATTTCACTGCATGTAGTTGGCAAACAATGTTCATTATGGCTGGTGCTCAGCCTCCTGTACTGAAATATAAATGTAATCTTTGCTTTTTTATACAATGAAATGTATATTATTTTTAGGGTGTTACAAACAACAGAAAGAAGCAGTAATGGATATGACGTGAAACCTGCTCAGTGTTCCTTATTGCATTGATGCACCTACAAGAATTCTGGGAATTGTAATGCAGTTTGCTTTTTAATAATACATAGATTAGATTTACTTCCATGGATAATTAAGCAGCCTGAAATGATTTCTTTATTTTGTGAGAGAAATATTTCCATAATGAAAAGGAACGTTGTTAGTACACTTGTTAAACTTTATAAACGTGGTTATTTTAGGAATAGTTGTGTATCATTCCCATGAGGCCTGGAAAATAATGGTTTATGGAATCATTAAAAATAGTGCACAGCAGTGAACTCTTTCATGTCTCTGCTCAGAAATCCATATAATATTGTTTGCTTTGTGTCTGTGAATGGCTCAGGTTATTGTAGGGTAGCTCGACTGGCGAGGTGTTATGTTCGCCTTCTGCAAGAAGTATGATCATGTTTTTTTATTATTGTTGGTGTGGGAAATTACTTCCAACACAATAAATTGGGTTCACCATGAAGCCAAGGCAATAGACTGACCACTTTGAAAGAACGGAACAGTTTTCTTCTCAAAACAGGGGGGCAATAAGGTATTTTATAGAGAATGGGCATCTGCCAGAGATAAGTGGCGGATAAATTAACAAGGGATCTTTTGGAAAAAGCTTTATTTCCCCCACAGGCTAGTGATGGCAATGCGAAATCTTTTGTTGGTATAAATATGACAGTTTGGATTCTCTGAAATAGTTACAGTAATTGTTGCCCCTCTCTTCAGGGAAAAGTCTAAAGGAATATTGGGAAAGGGAACACGCTGGCCGGTACCAAGGCTTTAACTGGCAGAGCAGAAGGTGAAGGTATTATAAAGGGAAAGTATTTCTTAACCACGTAAATGTCAAAACTAGATATATGTCTGTGGCTAGGAAGAAAGGCTGCCATATTTACTTTCTAGCCAGAGGGTTAAAGCAGCTCAAATTATTTAACTATGCCAATAAAGCATAGGCATTCATTATAATCTTTATTATACTTTAATAGTATAGTATACTTAAACCCCTAATTAGGGATGTAGCGAACGGCGGAAAAAATGTTCGCGAACATATTCGCGAACTTGCGTCCAAAAATGCGAACGGTTCGCGAACGTCGCGAACCCCATAGACTTCAATGGGAAGGCGAATTTTAAAAGCTAGAAAAGACATTTCTGGCCAGAAAAATGATTTTAAAGTTGTTTAAAGGGTGCAACGACCTGGACAGTGGCATGCCAGAGGGGGATCAAGGGCAAAAATGTATCTGAAAAATACATTGTTGACACAGCGCTGCGTTTTGTGCTGTAAAGGGCAGAAATCACACTACGTCACTCAGGTGATGTTTCTGGACACGGAATGTGAAAAAGCTCACACAGCTAGGTGGCACTTGGTTAAAGACTGGGCAAACAATGCCTGCAAGGGCAACGTATACAGTAGTGGATACGGAATATATTATTGCTGCTGTAAAAACATCACTCAGGTGATGTTTACGGACACGGAATTATTATTGTTATTTAGACAGAATGTGAAAAAGCTCACACAGCTAGGTGGCACTTGCATACCTCCCAACTGTCCCTCTTTTGACCACTCAACCCCCTGTCCTTCTTTTGTACTGGAAAGTCCCTCTTTTCTCTGCACTGAACAGCCAGAAAAAAAACAGTTTCTAACTTAATTGGCTTTTGGCAGAGAGCTCAGAACAGCTAACAGGTGCAAATAAGATACTTTGTAACAATTTTGACTCTGGTTGGTGCTGGTGGTGGTGAACTACTAGGAGGAGCAGCACACCAGTCCCTCTTTTCTCTGAACTGAACAGCCAGAAAAAAACCAGTTTCTAACTTAATTGGCTTTTGGCAGAGAGCTCAGAACAGCTAACAGGTGCAAATAAGATACTTTGTAACAATTTTGACTCTGGTTGGTGCTGGTAGTGGTGAACTACTAGGAGGAGCAGCACACCAGTCCCACTCCCCAACACAGCTAGACTAATAGCACTGGGCTCTTATAGTAGCAAAGTAAAAAAACAAAAGAGAAAATAAAAGCAGTCCTTACAAGGACTATTGGGTTATTACAGCAGTCAGCAGATGAGATCAGAAGCAGTGCCCACAGCAGCTACATACAGAGCACTGCAGTAGAAGGTAGATTACTAGTCAGCAAAGCTAACTAACCTAAACTCACTGTCCCTCAAATCCCTGCAGAGTTCTGTCCCTACAATACAGAGCAGTATCAAGTAGATTACTAGCCAGCAAAGTTACTATCAACTGTCCCTCAAATCACTAAACAGCTCTCTCCCTACACTAGCTCTTCCAAGCACACACAGGCAGAATGAAAAAACGCTGCAGGGCTTCAGTTTATATATGGAAGGGGAGTGGTCCAGGGGGTGTGGGGGTGGTCCAGGAGGGAGAGCTTCCTGATTGGCTGCCATGTATCTGCTGGTCTGGGGTGAGAGGGGAAAAATAAGCGCCAGCTAAGGCGAACCCAAATTGGCGAACGTCGCGCGACGTTCGCGAACATTCGGCAGACGCGAACGGCCGATGTTCGCGCGAATTAGTTCGCGGGCGAACAGTCCGCGACATCCCTACCCCTAATATACTTTAGTGTTGGCACAAGGAATCACTCATTGCAGTGGAGCTCACACTCCTATAGATCCCTATCACATTCACATGACATAGTAGGGTCAATTTCATCAAGAGTCAATTAAAATTCTTTAGTATAGTGTTGAAAATGGGATTTTGTTTTTGATCAACAGTGATTCTCTTTTGTATTATTCCATAGTGAAAAGTTTGTGTAATTAAGGTACGGAGCCCCATATGTAATAAAAGGCACTAAGTTTGCCCCGGTGCAGTAACTCATAGCAACCAATATGACCAGTAAATGTTGCCTGCTTGCTATGGGTTACTGCTCCTGGCAAACCTAATGCATTTTATTACATAACCAATTTAACAATAAAAGCACTACCAACTCCAGAGGAGTTGCTGTAAGGTGTCATAGGCAGTCACTAGTTATTGGGCCCATGGCCATCTGTGTAATTCAAATGCCAGGGCCTTTTTTGAATCTCAGTTTTGGGCCTGTTGGCCAGCACCTCAATTACTTATAGACCGTACAAAGGTGGCCTTAACATCACTATAGCCTACATCACAGACATCATGAAAGTGAACTTACAGCTTAAAACAATTGTATAGTGAAGTCTGTGAGGGTCATTTACCAAAACGGGGCACTGATTGGTTGCTATTTGTTACTGCAAAGATACCCAGTGGTAAAAAAATAAGACTGCTATGTCCTCCCAGGGGGTCATTTGGTTGTATTGCTCATGTTTTTTCATGAAAACTAAAATATTGCACTGTTGTGTCCATCTTACAGATTTTTGCGAATTCGCATCGCGAATGCATTTATGCATCAGTGTGTCTACTGTGTAAGGCTGTTGTGCATGAAAATAGCATTGACATTAATATAAATTCGCAATTTGTGAAACTGTTTTGCAAATATTTTCCCCACCACCATAACTAAAGTGAAGAGTATTTGCAATTTGCATTTCTTGCCATATTTAAAAAGCTCTTTTTCGGACTGCGAAAAAAAAATTCGCAATTTTATCCACCTTTATAAATATAACCATGCGCATCATTCTCATTATCACTGTGCAAATCATTCTGTCCTGCGCAATGTTTACAAATGAGCCCCCCGGTGTTTTTGAGCTTTTCAATTGAGTAAACCTGCTTTCTCCCACAGCGGCAAAACATACTGGTAAGTTTATTTTGCATTACAGAGCTTGCAGATATTTTGATGAATATGAGGATAAAACCTTTTTCTGTTCAGCATCAAGATAATAAAGTGAACACAAACTGCAATAACTTAACACAAACCAGTTTATTTGTTACTATCCTATCTAAAAATGAATTCATCATCTACACCACAATATTCAGCTTATTATCTCCACATTTTCTCACAATGCCCACTAAAACTCTTTCACATCTGAATATTCTGAATAGTTATTGTCTTGAATTAAATAGTAAGATTTGCCTTTACACTCAAAATGAAAAACAGTTTCAAGAGCCAAAAATGAGACATCTCCTATAGTGATGGGCAAATTTGGGGTGTTTCGCTTCGCCAAAAAATTTGCGAATTTCCTGCGAAATTTGCTAAATGGCGAAAAATTCTAATTTTTGATGCCGGCATCCGTTTTTTATGCGAGAATGCGCCGGCGTAAAAAAAATTGACGCCGGCGGACGAATTTTCAATGCGGTTTTGCAAATTTATTCGCCAGCTGCGAATCGTGGGAATTCGCGCCTGGCGAATAAATTCGCCCATCACTAATCTCCTATATTATATAGAGATAATGATGCTTTGGATCACAAGTTGACTGCAAATGGTTCACAGCAGGTTTAGGAGGGTGGGATGAATCTCTCTTTTTTTTGGTTAATTTCAAAAGAAAATTCCAAAGAACATTTTTCAAATAGCTATTAAAAAATCTTTCCGTCACATATTTGTTAACTGCTCAATTGACAATGAACCATTTTAAGATGTGCTAAAACATTTTGTTCATCTTCTCTATTGTCTCCGACTATTTCAGGCTCAGAAAGCTCATTCTGAACTACACTGCAAAAGTAGACAATCAGCAACCAGACATTTACTGAAAAGGATTATACAGGAAAACAAATATTATTTTTGCAATACAATTTATACAAGCAGTAATGTTTGTTTTGTTTTTTTTGCAATGTTGAGAAAAAATACAACATTCTAAAGGTCAAGTAATTAAATATTTATGTGGCTAGTTAACAGAACCATTCTGTCCTGTCCTTGACTTGTTTTTTCTTTTCTTTGACAGCAGAAACAATCACTCGACACTTAGAAAATTAGCTTGATAATGCATTAGTGTAGCTGATGTTTATTGCAGAGGCAGGCAGAGTCTGCGTGTTAAACAGACACACAATGAAAAGGCAGCCTGAAACAATGAAAAGCCAGAGACAAATAAAAAACAATTTAACTAGCCACATCCAGCCTGTTTCACATATAACAGCCGGACAATCACTGGCCCAAATAAAGGGGCTACAAATTTCCAACCCCTTCAGACCCAGACTAGAAATCTGCCATAGACTGTTACTATTTAGTTTGCTTGTACATGAATGGGACCTGTTATCCAGAATGCTCAGACATGGGGTTTTCCAGATAAGGGGCCATTCTGTAATTTGTATCTCCACACCTTAAGTCTACAAAGAATTATTTTAACATTATTTAAACCCAATTTTTTCATATCTTAGTTGGGATCAAGTTCAAGGTAATCTTTTATTACTAGAGTATAAAAACAAATACTTCTTATAAAATTGAATTATTTGATTAAAATGAGAGTCTATATACTTGTTATAATAGAGGGCCAATTTTGAATCCCAGCCAGGGCCTTAACCCCATCATAGTTAACGTTTGGCAAGAACCCCAACCGCATTTTGAGTAACCTGGTTTTCCATTCTGGATGATCACTGAAAACCAAGGCAAATACTGCCTTCAATGTCTGTCCCTTAAAAATGTTTAACATATATTGGAAGGGTATTATACTTAAAGGGGTAGTTCACCTTCAAACAACTAGTTGGTTTCAGACAGACCAGGCAGCTGTTAGAATTGATACAATAATTGCTAATACTCCAGAGATGCTGCTGAGAAATGGATCAACTAAATGTAGCAAAATTGTAACAGTTCAGAATCTGCACCTGAATTACTGAGCTGCCAGACTCAGAGGGACATTCAATTTTAAACTTAGATTTTGGAAAAACAGTAAAAAATAAATAATGGAAAGTAATCGAAAAAAGTCTTTATTTTTGGGGAACAATCTAAAAACAACTGAATTGAAAAAAAGTGTTTGGAAGAACAGCCCCTTTAATATTCTTTATTGATATAGTGCTGACATATTCCACAGCTCTGCATTCACACCAGTAACTGCCCCAGTAGAGCTTACAGTATAAGGCCTCGGTCTTATTCATGATGGTCACTTAAAAAACCCATAAACGCACAGAGAACTCATACAGACTCCTTGCAGACAATGCCCAAACCAGGAATCAAACTCAGGACCAGAGGACTGCAAGACAGTAATGTTACCCAACACTGTGTCACATTTTATTGCATAATCCATAAAAATAGGGCTCTGAATCCCTTTAATCTACAAACAACAGATACTGTTTTTTTCTCCCTTTTATAATAAAACAGTACCTTGTAACTAAGATGACTGAATCCATAATGGTGGCAATCCAATCCTGTTGGGTTTATTAAAATGTTCAAATGATTTTTAGCAGACTTAGGGGTAACTAATAAAATTTGCAAAGAGAACACATTTGTGAATGCAAATAAATGTGCATATTGCAATGTAATATTCTTCATTAGGTTTTTATTGCATTGCGAATATTAAATCGTTAACACCTGCTTGAAGTTGGCGTAAACATTTGGAGCAAAGGTAACAACTTTTTCATTAAGAAGTTCCATTACACACACTGCAAACTATAGCAAATAATACAATTTGCAATCTCTGTCCCACTGTCGCGAGGGACACAGTGTTCGCAAAAGCAAAATAGTTCACTTTGCAAACGTTTATTCATTTTGGGAACAATTTTTGCATCAGCAACCAATATTACATACCCCATTAAGGTATAGTGATCCAAATTATGAAGAGATTCCTCATACGGAAAAAATAGATCCCATACTTTATTTGTAAAGCACAACTAGGATACACAGAGCTGTACAATTTTATAATAGAGTGAAGACCTACATTATTATAAATAAGTAATAATATGCAGAGATTAAGTGCCATCTGGTAAAGGAGTGGGAAGGAAGTCCCTGCCCCGTAGATTTACAATCTGATAGTGTAATCATAAATAATAGAAGGAGTTACCTCCTGCTTGCCAACAGCATCCCGACATATGGAGGGAGGGACTTGAACTCAAATATTTAGCTTTGTGTATTTCTATATATGGGATACATAAGGGCACATTCACTAAGGGCCGAATTTCGAAGTGCTAAAACTTCGAAATTCGACCATCGAATTGAAAAAATTCGATAGTCAAAGGTTTTTTTTTTATTGATTTTAGCTGTTTTCGATCAATTTAAAATTGTTCGATCGATCGTAGAAATCGTTCGATTCGAACGATTTAATAGATCAATCAAACGATTTTCAAAAAAAAAACTTTGACTCCTTAGCCAAAGACTGCCTATAGGTTCTAGGAGGTCCCCATAGGCTAACATAGAAATTTGGCAGGTTTAAGGTGGCGAAGTGTCGAATTCAAAGTTTTTTAAAGAGACAGTACTTCGATTTTCGAATGGTCGAATATTCAAAGTTTTTCCAATTCGAATCTAATTTTGACCTATATGATGGTTGAAGTACCCAAAAATTACTTTGAAATTCAAAGTTTTTTAATTCGAAAATTCACTTTGAATTAACTTTGACCCTTAGTAAATGTGCCCCATAGTGAACAATGTATCCCACTTCTCAGCATAGGGTAGATAAGTGCTAAGGCTCAAGAAATCTGAAATGACATACTGTATAGGGGCATAATAAGATAACTAGGGATAAGTGGAAAACTAGGCCACTGATGAATTTACAGCACAGTCTTTAAGTTCACCCATGGCCAGGCCCGGATTTGCGGCGAGGCCAAAAAGGCCGGGGCCTAGGGTGGAAAAATTTTAGGGGCAGCATGTTGCCCGTCCGCGTCCTAAACTACATTGGGAACTCCCAGTTCCCCTGTGGTGCATGCGTGTGGTGGGGCTAGGACCCTAAGGCCTCAGGTGCTATCAGGGAAATCCGGCCCTGCCCATGACAGAGTTTTCCAAGAAAATTGATGGAAATATTTGTCTAGGGAACACAAGTAGGCGGTGCATTAGGATCGACTCTGCCACTTGAGGACAGAAATGACAGCAATGCTTGTGCAGCACTGGATCTCCTGCTTAGAACTGTAGTTATGTGATAAATAAATAAATATATATGCCGTCCTCAAGAAGGAGCAATCGCAGGTCTTAATCAAAAAATGTTTTATTTAGGCACAACAACTACTAACGTTTCGGCTGGAACACCAGCCTTTCTCAGAAAAGAAAGGTTGGTGTTCCAGCCGAAACGTTAGTAGTTGTTGTGCCTAAATACATTTTTTTTGATTATTCATAAGACCTGCGAGTGCTCCTTCTTGAGGATGACATATATTCTGCTTTCAAAGGATCATGCACCCAGGCACCCAGCTTTTTCGTGAGTGCCGATATCCCAATAGTATAGGCGGGAACATAGACAAATTGGAACTGACGTATTATTGCATCACCGAAGCGTAACTGCCATAAAAGTGCCACTAATGACCTGCATATATACATGTTAAAAAATGCATAGCACATACACAGAAAGCATTTGTTAATAATCTCAACTTTTAAACAATACAACCAAACTATTGCTAAAAACACGGTATTATGTAACCTTTGCTGGTATTCACTTCCTTATCTCAGCGTTAAACAATGTTACAAATAATTTTACAAAAAGTATATCAAGGAATGAGTTAAGATAACAGGCTTGCTCTGAAGCTCTATCCATCTGATATGCTGATTAATGTATCAAATATGTATGAAGTATAAAAACTACTACTCAATTAATTGCTAGTAGCACCCTGCAGATATTCATACAGTCATCAAATTAAGCTCGGTGGCCCCTGCAGCTATTCCAATCCTCGGGTCATGAAATCCAAGCCCAGCCTATGTGTGGGGGATGTCTAGATTTAATTTCGCCCCCCTGTGTGCCCCACCATAGTGTGTTTATTAATACACCTGTCGTGGATCCATGACATCTCCACTGCGCAGGCACACCCATTCAAAGTTATCTCTAGATGTACATGTACATTGGGCCCATAAACCTATAGTATATGTGAATATTAAAGGTATCTCATACCATGTGCATCGAACAATAAATAAATAGGTAAATGAATAAATACACTCCCTGCTTCCCATTGCTCAGTGCTGTAAGTAAATCCCCCGGCTTCCCAAATCACTATGTCTCACGTACATAAGAGCTTTATAAGAGATCTAGTGCCCAAAGAGACCATGATCAATTAGTGTATGAGCTTAGATAAGCTCCACGAAAGAGCAAAAATAAGCTATAATAAATATTACTGAAAAAACACAACCATGCGATATAAATAGTGTGTAGAGAGTCCCAGTATCACACCCCATTTCAAGTCCCAGTCCATACATCAAATGGTTATTAATCATCTCACAGATCAGGCTGGCCCAACCTCCACTGAATGTTCAAAATCCGACCACTTCAATCAACAGCAGGTGTTGGTGGAGAGAATGAAAAAAATATGTCAAATGTGTGCCTTTCACAAACACATTTGCACATACCATTAGCTGCATAGTTGGGGACATCACACATCAGTCCCTAAGCGCCTGTGCCCGTAATATGCATCACAGAGAGTTTCACCTTCACTGAGGAACAAACACACCAGTCACCATCCCTCCATACTTATGGATCTCCCACTTGTGCACACAGCGCAGCAATGAGGGAACGAGACCTGTATAGGGGAGAGTGGGACTTAGGCAAGGGACCCCTTCCCCCAGGGCTTTAGGTAGGTAGGTGCAGGCAGCTGGGGCTGTTTGCCACCCCAGCCCCCCTTTCCCTCCCCCTGGACACAGACAAAGGGAACAAAGGGAGAGATACCTAGCGGCGGGAAAAAAGGGGGCGGGTTGGGGGAGGTAAAGGGGGCTGGTGCAGAGAAGGGACAGACGTTTAAGGACGAAACCAAGCCAGGAGCAGCAGACTAACTTTTGTTTTTGAAGAAGTTTGGAGGCGCACAGAGGATCGGGGAGCAGCACAGCAAGGAGTATCCAAGAAAGAGGTTTGGAGGTTCAAGGGGGAGGCGGGTGGGGGGCTCGGAGGGGGTCCCCACTGCCACCAATGTTTTCCCCACGGCCACCAATGTTTTTCCCACTGCCACCAATGTTTTCCCCACGGCCACCAATGCCCCCCCCCATGCCACCTACGAGTCCCCCACGGCCACCAATGCACTACACCCCGCCAGCAATAAGGCACCAGCCACCACCAGGGGGACGGGGGGGGCAACGGGGGGCACAGCCAATAGGGCCCCACAGACACCTTTAGGCCCAGGTTTCAGGGGCAGAACCAGCACCAACGACCCCTGTTCTCTCCAGGATGGCGGAGCAAGCATAGAAGAGCTCCCAGGGGAAGAGGATGGGGGGGGGGGAAGCCGCCCCCAACCCTGAGGAGGAGGGACGCAGAGGATCAGAACACGGCCAAGCATGGGGTCCTGAACATTCCCAAGCCCCAGCGACCAGGGGAGGGGGGAGTTTCAGATTTAGGGGAAACAACAGACCTGTTTTTGAGCAACGGAACCCCCAGAGGGGATGGGGTCACAGGGGCTGCCAACAGTGGAACGGAAACGGTTTTAATGCCATGTGGGAGGGGGAGGGTTGTAATGCTGACTATGGAGGTTATGACAATAATTATGAATTTTTTCCTGCACATAGGCAATGGTATAACCAGAGGATGCCTGGATGGGCAATGGGACAAGAGTTTCCATATTGGGAGAGTTATCGGGTGCCGAGTCTCCAGTTTAGAGACAGGGAGGAAGAGGAGAGCTGGTTGCAGTGGAGGAGAGAAAGAACACAAAGACAAGAGGAGGAGGCAGGCCCATCAACAAGGAGGGAAAAAGAAGCCTATCCAACAAATACAAGGATGCAAAAAGAGGATACAAGCACACAGAGACCAGTCGTGGCAACCGCTGCAAGGGAGGCACCTATGGGTGAGTTGAATGTGCAACATGACATACCAATTGATTTGGATTCTGATTCAGAGGATTCAGATAGTGAGTCAGAAGGGGGTAAAATGTTAGCCATACTTAAGAAGTATCTGAAAGGCAAAGAGAAAGGTGGGGGTATAGAGAAAAATTCAAAAGAAACCGCTCCGGTAATGGTCCTAGCTGGGGCTGGGGATACATATGCATGTGCACTTACAGAGACTGCAGCACATTTACCTAAGAAAGCGAGAAAGTCTATAGAAGAGGGTAAATTTGTGGATATTTACAGTTTAACTAGGGAAGCAGTTCAAGAAAAGGAAGAAGGGGTGAAACAGGAGGAAAAAGGGAGAAGGGGAAAATCGATATTTGATTGGTTGAAAGGGTTTTTGGTTTTCTCAAGCGTATACCTAGTTAAAAAGCCGGAGCAGAGTTTGAATTTCATAAAATACATTGATACAATAATTGACACATATCTGTTTTACAAGGGTACTTCATGGTATGATTATGACCAGGCTTTCAGGAAAAAGATTGTGAATAGTAAAATGTTATCTTTCGGGCAGAAGGACATAGATTTATGGACAAGATTGGTGTCTAGAGAGAGTAGTACAAGCTATAATGTGAACAAAGGGAGCTATACGGTCAAACCTAGGAACGTGTGTTTCGCATACAACGAGAGGAGATGTAATAGAGGGTATGCATGCAAATTTAGGCATGCATGCTCTGCATGTGGATCTTCTCATGTTGTAAGTGAATGTAACAAGAAAAGGGAGACCCAAGCAAACAGGCAGCCCTTTCGAGGCGCTCAGCAAAAGAGCGGCAACGCCAGTGCAGATGGGCAAGCTAAGTGAGTCATTACTTGGTTACCCAGATAAAGAGGCAGCAATATTCTTAGCAAAGGGTTTTTTGGACGGTTTTAAGATTCCTGTAGCGCAAACACCTCCCCCTAGTAAAATCTATAAAAATTTAAAATCAGCTGGCCAGCATGAGGATGTTTTAAAACAAAAAATTGAAAAAGAAGTAAAAGCAGGTAGGATGGCAGGGCCATTTGAAGTCCTCCCCATAGAGGGCTTGGTGGTATCTCCACTAGGCGTAGTGCCCAAAAAAGAGCAGGGTAAATTCAGGATGATACAGCACCTTTCATATCCAGTAGGGGCATCAGTAAACGATGCACTAGATAAAGAACAGTGCAAGGTGCAGTACCAGTCTTTCGACGAAGCTTTAGAAATAGTAAAGGGACAAGGGGACAGGGCATTGTTAGCAAAGGTGGACATAGAGTCTGCATTTAGGCTTTTACCTTTACACCCAGAGAGTTTTAAGTTGACCGGGTGTTATTTTCAGGGAGCATTTTTTGTGGATTTATGCTTACCTATGGGATGTGCAATTTCATGTTCATATTTTGAGATGTTTAGCACATTTTTGCATTGGCTTATATGCCAAAGGTCGGGGAATGCGGCCATAGCCCACTACCTAGATGATTTTTTAATCATAGGGCCCAAACAAACAGGGAAATGCCAGGAAACCTTGTTTATATTTTTACAGATGCTAAAAGAGTTAGGTGTCCCTGTAGCGGACGAAAAGACAGTGCAGCCAACTACAAAGTTGACATTTTTGGGAATTGAGATAGATACAAAAGCAAGGAGGTGCAGGTTGCCAAGGGATAAAGTAGAGAAAAGCAAGCAGGCAATACAGAATTTAATGGGGACTAAAAAAGTAACGTTGAGAGAAATGCAACAGGCTTTGGGGCTGCTGAACTTTGCATGTAGGGTAATTCCAATGGGTCGGATATTTAAGAGAAGGTTGGAAAAGGCTACGACAGGGGTTAAAAAACCATTCCACAAAATAAGGATAACTAAGGAGTTAAGAGCAGATTTGGGTGTTTGGGATAGTTTTTTGACAGAATTTAACGGAATAAGGTTATGGTTATCTGAGACAAAGAATAACAGAGAATTGGAATTGTTAACAGATGCGTCGGGTAGCATTGGTTATGGAGCTTACTTTGCAGGAAAGTGGTGCGCTGGAAGGTGGCCGCAAGCATGGCGTGAGTTGGGTTTAACTAAGAATTTGACTTTGCTAGAGTTATTCCCCATAGTAGTAGCACTAGAGCTATGGGCAGGAGATTTTAGGGATAAAGCAATTCGGTTCATATCAGACAATATGGGGGTGGTGTGTGCAGTTAATAACTTATCATCGGATTCAGCCCCAGTAATCAATCTATTGAGACAGTTAGTTTTAATTTGCATGAGATTTAACATCTCATTCAGAGCGCAGCACATCCCAGGTGTAGAAAACACATTGGCTGACGCATTGTCAAGGGAAAAATGGGATCTTTTCTTTAAATTGGCACCCAACGCAGCGAAAACACCTCATAATTGCCCTGATAATTTATGGCAGTTGGTGAACCTCTCTTAGAAGAGCTGTACGGGAAATCTGTATCCGAGAGAACTCTTGCCGCATACAAAAAGGCATGGAAAAGATGGCAGCTATTCTGCGAAAGCGGTAAGAGGGAGGGCAGCACTAAGGATTTGTTGTCATTTTTGGCGTTAATGTATAGGGAGGGAAAATCAAAAGCAGGCGCTAGCGCCACGCTAGCGGCGATTTCCCATTTTTCAGTAGCAGAAGGTAGACCTGAGATAGTACGCAGCCCAGTAATTAGGAAAGTTTTAAAAGGATGGGCAAGAGCGGAGGGCCCTAGAGTAGATGAGAGAGAACCAATAGTGGAGAGCAGGCTGACTCTGGTCATAAGGGCATTAAAAAAGGTCTGTTTTGATCAATTTGAATATATGCTGTTCAGGGCAGCATTCACATTAGCATTTGGGGGGGCGTTGCGGTTAAGTGAATTGGTCCCCCCATCAAAAAAGGCAGCAGGGAAAGGTTTAATGGACAAGCACGTAGTTATACAAGAAGGGAAAGCTTTGGTTTATGTTAGTAGATCTAAAACCGATCAGGAAGGGAAAGGGAGGTGGATAGGTATAGAGGCCACAGGAAAAATAACATGTACGGTCAAGGCACTGGTGAATTATAGGACAGTCCGGCCCGGGGGTGGGCAGCTGCTACTACTGCACAAAGACTCATCCCCCCTTTCTGCTTTCCAGTTTAGCCAGGTGCTGAAGAAGGCAGTAATAGTCAATGGTTGGGACCCAAAGAAATTTAGTTCACATTCTTTCAGAATAGGTGCAGCAACGGAGGCAGCAATGAAGGGGGAGTGTATAGAGAAGATAAAAAAGATGGGGAGATGGAAATCAGAGGCATATAGGAAGTATATACGGCCCGTGAAAAAATGAAAAATGGAAGCTAACCTTGCACATGTATTTACTTCGCAGCAAGGTGTGGATCTGCTGTCAACATATTGGTCATAGGGCACTCATTTATTTTTTGGGCCGAAAAGCATGCAGCAGGGCAACAGCTGGGGTTACCAAAGGAACACATGAAGTTGGCATGGCAGGGTTGGAGAGGTATGAGATGGGAGCAGCTAAAAGGTAGGTTCTATAACGCGCTCCATCGATTTAATTTCGTGCATTTAGTTATAATTCATACAGGGGGAAACGATCTCACGTCAAAAAAGACTCCAGCACTCATAGAAAACATGAGGGCCGACTTGTCGGAGATGCTGGAAAACAGGAAGGTCGGGGGGTTAGCTTGGTCAGACATTATACAGAGGAGCAATTGGAGGGGGGCAATTTCACCCAAAGGAGTGGAGAAAGCTAGAAAGAAAGTGAACCGGGCCATGCATAAATTCATGTGTTCCTTTGGAAAAGGTATCATAAGGCACGACAACATAAGAAGTAAACAACACCAGTTCTTTAGGGAAGATGGAGTTCATCTGTCAAGTGAAGGTTTGGATCTGTTTTTAGGGAACATCGGGTCATTTATTCAGGAGTGGTGGAAGTCACAGGAGGTATAGGTGGGCCATGGAAAAGGACAAGGTGGTACCCCTCCCCCCTTTTCCATTGGGTGGCGGCAGTGCGGCTCCAGGAGAAAAGACGGTTACAGTGCAGGCCTACCCTTTGGAGAGTCACTAGTGTGGAACAGACTTTGACTGCACGGTCTTGTCTGAGTCATGCAAGGGGCTGGGGTTAGCGCCAGTTATGCACACGGTTGGGAGCAGGAGGATGGGCGACTGATTGGTCACAGAGGGCGCTTGGCCCCATGATCCCTGCTCCCTATGGTTGTCTATTACGGTGTGGGCACAATGCCCAGGTTGGTGATAGGAGCCGCAGCTGGGGGTCAGGGGGTACCTAGTCCTTTTTTAGCAAAAAAGTAATAAATAAAGAAAGTGACTTCCACACATATTTTGCACCAAATTAAGTCTCTGTGTCATTCTTGAGGGGGATGTGAGATGCCCAGGGGATAGGGGTATCCTTGGCCTAGAGGGAACGAGACCTGTATAGGGGAGAGTGGGACTTAGGCAAGGGACCCCTTCCCCCAGGGCTTTAGGTAGGTAGGTGCAGGCAGCTGGGGCTGTTTGCCACCCCAGCCCCCCTTTCCCTCCCCCTGGACACAGACAAAGGGAACAAAGGGAGAGATACCTAGCGGCGGGAAAAAAGGGGGCGGGTTGGGGGAGGTAAAGGGGGCTGGTGCAGAGAAGGGACAGACGTTTAAGGACGAAACCAAGCCAGGAGCAGCAGACTAACTTTTGTTTTTGTTTCCCACCCTCCCACCCTGTAGGTGGATGGAGGCTAAGAAGGTGCTCCAGGGTCTTCGGACCGATCGCCTAGACGGGGTCAGGAAGGAATTTTCCCCTACGGTGCTAATTGGAAACACACACCGAAGGGTTTTTTCGCCTTCCTCTGGAGCATTATTATATGTGAAGTCAAAGGTACTCCCTGAAATCAGCTGCGGCTACAAATGTGTGGGGGTCAGCGGCAGTGCGGCTCCAGGAGAAAAGACGGTTACAGTGCAGGCCTACCCTTTGGAGAGTCACTAGTGTGGAACAGACTTTGACTGCACGGTCTTGTCTGAGTCATGCAAGGGGCTGGGGTTAGCGCCAGTTATGCACACGGTTGGGAGCAGGAGGATGGGCGACTGATTGGTCACAGAGGGCGCTTGGCCCCATGATCCCTGCTCCCTATGGTTGTCTATTACGGTGTGGGCACAATGCCCAGGTTGGTGATAGGAGCCGCAGCTGGGGGTCAGGGGGTACCTAGTCCTTTTTTAGCAAAAAAGTAATAAATAAAGAAAGTGACTTCCACACATATTTTGCACCAAATTAAGTCTCTGTGTCATTCTTGAGGGGGATGTGAGATGCCCAGGGGATAGGGGTATCCTTGGCCTAATAGTATAGGTGCAGGGCAAACTAAGGAAAGTTAATATATATTCCATATCGTCTTACAGCTCCCGATGTTAGAAGGCAATGTTATATATATATATATATATATATATATATATATATATATATATATATAGTAAACTTAGACACGGTGCACACGGACAATCAAAGGGCAATGCCTGTGTGCTGGTTAGAAACATCAGTAGTAATAATTAAAAGAAAAACCGCACCAACAGGACTTCATACAAAATAAACAAAAAAGTTTTATTGATCAACGTTTCGGCTCAACCGATGGAGCCGTCTTCAGGAACAAAAAATATATAATAAAAAAATAATATATATATATATATATATAATATAAAAAGGCTGTTCCATTCTCACAGTTTTTGCGAACTATGAGAAATAATTCTGATTGCACTATAGGGGAAGAACAGATATTGGATACATTTAATCGTTTTAAACAGAGGGGCTATAAGCAGCATATATTAACAGAGTCCCTCAATAAGGCCCGAGAACATATAACGGTAGAAAGAACATCAAAACAGGACAAGCAGCCAAAAGAACAGGACAGGTTTATAGTGACAAGTAGTTACACCTCGGGTTCGAATGCTATCAGAACAATTGTAGAAAATAGCTGGCCGGTCCTGCAAAGCGATAAAAAATTAGCACAAAATGTGGCAAAAAAACCTATATGGGGCTATAAACAGGGCAAAAATCTAAGAGACCTTTTGATGCAATCTGATCCCATCAAGTGTTACGCAGGAAACAGTAGTGTCACAAATAAATTGAAAAAGGGTTGCTATAAATGTGCTGGTTGTACTACATGTAGGTCCATGACAGCAGGTATATCGTTTAGACACCCCCATACTGGCAAGGAAATTTTGATTAAACACCGCATCACATGTACTTCAACACATGTTATCTACATGATAACATGCCCATGTGGTTTATCATATGTGGGTAAGACACAAAATACGCTCCGTGAACGGATGGGAAATCATAGATCTTCAATTAAACGGGCATTTGAGTCGGGGAAAATCAGATCTACCCCTACCACAACATTATCTGAAAATGGGGCATAGATTACTTACATTCAGATTTATGGGTATAGATATGGTACCAGAACCTAATAGGGGAGGTGATTGGAACCGCTTGCTGTCACAAAGGGAGGTCTTCTGGATTAAGACATTAAATACAACAGCCCCTAGTGGCTTAAATGAATATTGTTCATATAATTCATTTTTGTAATCCACTATATGTGACGATAATATTGGGCCGGATTGGCACCTAATAAGGTGAATTATTCAACCGTAATTGCCATTATTGTATATTTATTAATAGGAAGTATGTAACCATAAATTGTTTAATAAGCAAACAGGATTTTTAGTCACATTGATTTTATATAGTGTTTTAACATTTCTTTTAAATTTTGAATACATTTTTTATGTATATAATAACAATATTTAACTTATGGCACTATGCACTTTGTCTTCCAGATCACCCTACACAATTAACCAATTGCCTCATATGGCTCACAAAGGGTTAATCCACTCAATTGAATTTGTGGGAGGTGCTTTGGTGTTGGGTCACATGTGGGTGAGTCTTTATAATGTTTCACAGTTCAGTGTGTTGTTATCTTGATAAAGATCCCTCTGGGGATCGAAACGTCGATCAATAAAATAAGTATTGTTGAAGAAAAATCCTGGTGTGCGTCAGCATTTTCGAATGTATATATATATATATATATACTGTATATATACACACACACACACACAAATTTAGGAAGCAGATATGACCACCATGAGAAGCTCCTAGGGAGATGTCTGTGGGTAAACTTTCTCTAAAGACTTCACTGCAGAGCATTCAGATAATAGCCAGCACAGGAGATATAAATAATGCAATCTATTCATTTATTCATTAAATAAATTATAACCCCTATTATTGATGAATTTATAATAAATTGACAGAAAAAAGGTCATTCCTCCAATTAGGCAAAGAGCTGCTCTGAGATATCTAGTATGCAGTATTTAGATTTTGTACAGGGTTCCGCTCCTTCCTGTACAATAATAGAACATCATATAACCAGAGGCACTAATCACCCATCCTTGATTTAAATGAATGAGCTAAAACAGAGATTTGACAACAGAATGATTTTGTACATCTTATACAACAGTTAAGCACACTAGAAATCATTTTGCTTGAAAAGCATCCCGACTCTCTGATTACTTCTATTCTAATGTGGGTTTTCTCTCTCCTTGTGAATAAAAAAAAAAAAGCAACATGTAGATCAATATCCTGTTGTAATATATGTTTATTGTGTGCCACAGTTCCTGCCGGTGAGCAAATATAGATGCTTATTTCATTATGTCTGTGCCTTTCGTTGTTAATCCAAATTCTGTATACTTGATAAGTTCTGAATATGAAAATGTACAGGTAATGTACCGAGATATATATATATATATATATATATATATATATATAGATAGATAGATATAGATATATATAGATAGATAGATATAGATATATATAGATAGATATAGATATATATAGATAGATATATATATATAGAGATATATATATATAGAGATATATATATATATATATATATATATAGAGATATGAACTCGTATTTTTCATCTGTTTACACAAATGAAGAACCAGTAAGTGAAGGTTTCCTTCTTAACACTCCCAATTCTAGTAATACAACTAATGATGCATGGTTCACACAAGAAGAAATTCAAAAGAGACTTGAACAGGTTAAGATTAACAAAGGTCCAGGGCCAGATGGTATTCATCCCAGGGTAATTAGCGAGCTTAGCTCTGTGATTGCCAAACCTCTTTACTTAATTTTTCAGGATTCATTGAGATCTGGTATTGTGCCAAGAGACTGGCGAATTGCTAATGTGGTGCCTCTATTCAAAAAAGGATCCCGTTCTCAGCCTCAAAACTATAGGCCAGTTAGTCTGACGTCAGTATTAGGAAAGCTTTTCGAAGGGTTAATAAAGGATAAGATACTGGACTTCATAGCAAATCATAATACTATGAGTTTGTGCCAGCATGGTTTTATGCGTAATAGATCTTGCCAGACTAACTTAATTTCTTTTTACGAGAATGTAAGTAGAGACCTCGATTCTGGGATGGCAGTGGATGTGATTTACTTAGACTTTGCTAAAGCATTTGATACAGTGCCACACAAAAGGTTACTGGTTAAATTAAGGAATGTTGGCCTGGAACATAGTATTTGTACCTGGATAGCGAACTGGCTAAAAGATAGACTACAAAGAGTGGTGGTAAATGGAACATTTTCTAATTGGACCAGTGTTGTTAGTGGAGTACCACAGGGCTCTGTACTAGGTCCCTTGCTTTTCAACTTGTTTATTAATGACCTGGAGGTGGGCATTGAAAGTACTGTTTCTATTTTTGCAGATGATACTAAATTGTGCAGAACTATAGGTTCCATGCAGGATGCTGCCACTTTGCAAAGTGATCTGTCTAAACTGGAAAACTGGGCAGCAAACTGGAAAATGAGGTTCAATGTTGATAAATGCAAGGTTATGCACTTTGGCAAAAATAATATAAATGCAAGTTATACACTAAATGGCAATGTGTTGGGAGTTTCCTTAAATGAAAAGGATCTAGGGGTCTTTGTAGATAACACGTTGTCTAATTCTGGGCAGTGTCATTCTGTGGCTACTAAAGCAAATAAAGTTCTGTCTTGCATAAAAAAGGGCATTAACTCAAGGGATGAAAACATAATTATGCCTCTTTATAGGTCCCTGGTAAGGCCTCATCTGGAGTATGCAGTTCAGTTTTGGACTCCAGTCCTTAAGAGGGATATAAATGAGCTGGAGAGAGTGCAGAGACGTGCAACTAAATTGGTTAGAGGGACGGAAGACTTAAATTATGAGGGTAGACTGTCAAGGTTGGGGTTGTTTTCTCTGGAAAAAAGGCGCTTGCGAGGGGACATGATTACACTTTACAAGTACATTAGAGGACATTATAGACAAATGGCAGGGGACCTTTTTACCCATAAAGTGGATCACCGTACCAGAGGCCACCCCTTTAGACTAGAAGAAAAGAACTTTCATTTGAAGCAACGTAGAGGGTTCTTCACAGTCAGGACAGTGAGGTTGTGGAATGCACTGCCGGGTGATGTTGTGATGGCTGATTCAGTTAATGCCTTTAAGAATGGCTTGGATGATTTTTTGGACAGACATAATATTAAAGGCTATTGTGATACTAAACTCTATAGTTAATATAGGTATGGGTATATAGAATTTTAATTAAAAGTAGGGAGGGGTGTGTGTATGGATGCTGGGTTTTCATTTGGAGGGGTTGAACTTGATGGACTTTGTCTTTTTTCAACCCAATTTAACTATGTAACTATGTAACTATATAGAGATATATATATATAGATATATATCTATATATCTATATATATATATATATATATATATATATAGAGATATATATATATAGATATATATCTATATATATAGATATATATCTATATATCTATATATCTATATATCTATATATCTATATATCTATATATCTATATATATCTATATATATCTATATATATATATATATATATATATATATATATATATATATATATATATATATATATATATATTCATGGAGGCAGGTTCACTGTGTTCATTACAGTGTTTTCAATTGGATGTGATTGCAGAGCCACTCAAATGCTCATTGACTGATACCTCTCTATTTCTGCTGCTATTTAAGTATAGCTGATAATGCTTAAACTGGTTGCTAATCTGTCTGCAGGTGATGAGACCCATTGTGAAATGTAAAGAGATAAAGTCAATTACTTTTGCCTCTATATCAGGAGAAATAGCAACAGACTCACTCTTACTGTCTTTCTCTATATTTATCAACCTATAAGGCAAGCGCAGCAGATATTTTTATTATATTATTTTAAAGGAAATCACAATGGTGCTTCTTCGCGGTGTTGATCTCAGCATTGCCTTTTACTTCAGAGAGGAGAGCTGCAGTGAGAAATAGGTGTTACGCCATCATTTATTTATATAACTGTAAACGTGCAGAACTGTCCAACTGTTCAGTTTCTTCTCTGTAGCAAGGCAATTATCCAATATACATGTTCACTGGTCCCTTATAATGAATTAATAAAGGTCCAGTTAGGAAATTTTGGACTCAAACTGGCATGTTTTTTTTTAACCACAATGCAGCGTTTTCCCCAGATTTCCAATGTACAATTCAATTGCGTACGTAGTTGCACCGGCAACAATTCTAAATAATGCACCAAAGTGAACCAAGTTTTGCAGGTGCATTTGCAGATCAGAGGCATGTTGAAACTAGCATTTTCAGTGTGTGGACTGTGTCACTTCTGACAATGTTAAATTCACATTTGTCCATGATTCTTTTGTTGCAAATCTGCTGCACTTATTGATACAATTTACTGTGGGAACCCTGATTACTGCAACTTTCAAAGTGTCAGTAGCACCAGGCAGGACTGCCATCAGAAATCACAGGGCCCCATACGACAAAATTTCCTAGGCTGCGCCCACCGCAAGCCCCACCTACAGGTCCGCCCTCCCCACCCCACAGGTCCGCCCCCCACCACACAGTAAAAAAACAAAAAAAATATTGGTGGGTTCCCACATGTTAATAAAAAATAAAAATATATTTGTGGTCAGGGCCCCCCATAAAAAACATTTGTGGCCAGGGCCCCCCCCATTAAAAAATATTGGTGGCTAGGACCCCACACAAGAAAAAAAATTGGTGGCCAAAATTGGTGGCCCCCCCCACATTATAATAAAATTGGTGGCCAGGGCCCCTTAAACGTCCATGCCTTCCCGAAATCAGCAGCTCTCAGAAAGGTGGGGGGCCCGGCTAATCAAGTAAGCGGGGCCGGGCCCCCCTTACCCTCGGGCCCCCTACAACTCTCCCCCCTGTCGGCTGCCCTGGCACCTTGACTCCCCAGCATCAATAGGTGCACTTGCACAATTCAGCAAAAGAGGCAGCAATCTGGCTGCTAGGGTCCAAATTATCCTAGCAACCATGTCCTGATTTGAATAAGAGACTGGAATATGAATAGGAGAGGGCCAGAATAGAACCATGAGTAATAAAAAGTAGCAATAACAATACATTTGTAGCCTTTCAGAGCATTTGTCTTTTTAGATGGGATCAGTGGCCCCCATTTAAAAGCTGGAAAGAGTCAAAAGAAAATAATTAAAAAAATAAATACTGCAGCTCAATTGAAATGTTCCTTAGAATTGGCCATTCTATAACATTCTATAAATTTACTGAAAGGTGAATCACCCTTTAAATAATGGCATCACATTAGTTACAGTGAACATCGACATTGCCTCACCAGGTGAACGTGGCAATTTATGGCAAAGAACAAATTTCGTCCAAGAGAAATTTATCCAGGTTGAGGATGGCTAATTACAATTATAAGATAGAGGAGCCACTTTTGCATCTCTTTATCTACATTTTCTGCTCTATGCTAATATCCTATATACATAGTTTCTTTGTGGTGTAAATTATTTGAAAACACACACTGGGAAATTTATGGCTAGACAAAGTAAATTTGAGAAAATACACCGGACAAAATTAAGATGAGTTGAAAATGCACTCTTTAGTTAACATGCCCCTTGATCTTTTTAATATGAGAACATATGCCTGGTGTATTGAGACAAATTTTGAAGCAAACACTGAGTTAGATGAAGTGAAAACCTGCTCTTTAGTTGATATTTATATATTTGCATTGCCGGGGGCAGTGACCCAGACAAATTCAATTCAATATTGGCCAACTGAAGAAACACCAGCTAACAATGAAAGGATTCACGTAGGTTCAAAAATCCAACAATTTTACTAAAAAGCCTTTTAAAAGTAAATTTAAAAAAAGGGGAAGGGACCAGCTGGCTTAATGTGTTTTGTGGCTAGCTCTCACCATAGAAGTCATTGACCCTGACGACCTGATAGAATTTTAGATGCTGGCCTTAAAGAGGCAGAGTAGGTTAGATTATAATTCGAAAACCATTATAATGTAAAACCAGGCTTACAGTTAAAAAGACCAATTAATCGGCCTATCTATAACAAGCTTAATGTTTGTTTAAAGGACAGATTTCACTATAAAAATATTGCTCTTTATAATAATAATAATAATAATAATAATAATAATAATACAAAATTTCCTGTTAAAACAACATATTGCTGTTCTGTGTGATAATAGAAACAAAGAAGTGGGGAGTGGGCATATGTCTAAACACAATAGTTTTAGACCATATATATGTTTGAGGCCAACAGCAAGTTCTTAAGCATAGAGATACAGCTTGTGATTGCTATGGACCATAGTATGTGGATATAATATAAAATAAGTAAATAAAATAAATCATTTTAATGTCAAGAATGCATTATGTAATAAAAAAAGTACATCCCATACCTGAAAAAGGAGACGGAGGATCTTTTGACCCCTAAAATCCAGAAAATTGTACCAGAATACCAAATATTGTTTAAGAAAACAGAAAGTATAAATCCACTGACCGGACAATATCAGCACAAGAAATAGATAAGGTCACACAAAGGAGACAGTAACTGCACCTTTGCTGTCAGCAATGATACATCTAGAATCACATCTATTATCTACAAACACTTGATTGTGGCACAAGGTGACAGGGAGTATTAGGTCTGTTCAAAGAAAAATCCTATATGCCCTATAACAGAGACTTCTAAGAACATGTAACATTTACTCAAGGTGAAGGACACCCAGATAGGACTTTTTGAAGAACTGCTGATAGGAACATTCCTTTGTTTCAAAACAACATTATGCACCAGAATTGTTAAAGGTAGAGCTACAAAGATCTGTGCTTTATATAGAGAATACAAGAAGAATTGCAATTGACAGGACAAGTAAAGCATCATTTTGTATCCCAGCTGAGGCAAAATGACCATTGGTGATACTTATGTTCCAACTGGCAAAAATACACATGCTATTCTTGCTAAATAAACTACAATGCATGGAAAAACTGAAGACATGATTCACTGGAGGAGTAAATGGAGTATATACAGTTTATTATTGAATTTAAAAAAGAAATTCAAATTAAGCTAAACTAAAAGTCACTTGACTTATGGAGAACTGCCATAAATTCCTAATGACCTACTGGTTCCTGGATACATTTCCTGTGATGTTGATCAAGTCAATGAATCTCCATATATCTCAATAGACAAGGGTAGCCCATTAAGCATTCCATCTTTTATGAAAAGCCTGACTTTTAAAAGTTAATTTGCACCCATTTCCATGTAGCATTTGCAATCTTCCTAATTGTCCCATCACAATTTCCCATAAATCTTTGGTTTGGATTAAAACGGAGATTCTTCTTTGTAGTGGACAGTATTGGGGAGTAGAGATGTCGCGAACTGTTCGCCGGCGAACTTGTTCGCGCGAACATCGGGTGTTCGCGCTCGCCGGAAGTTCGCGAACGTCGCGCGACGTTCGCCATTTTGGGTTCGCCATTGTTGGCGCTTTTTTTTGCCCTCTCACCCCAGACCAGCAGGTACATGGCAGCCAATCAGGAAGCTCTCCCCTGGACCACTCCCCTTCCCTATAAAAACCGAAGCCCTGCAGCGTTTTTTCACTCTGCCTGTGTGTGCTGAAGAGATAGTGTAGGGAGAGAGCTGCTGCCTGTTAGTGATTTCAGGGACAGTTGAAAGTTTGCTGGCTAGTAATCGTTTTGATACTGCTCTGTTATTGGAGGGACAGAAGTCTGCAGGGGTTTGAGGGACATTTAAGCTTAGGTAGCTTTGCTGGCTAGTAATCTACCTTCTACTGCAGTGCTCTGTATGTAGCTGCAGTGGGCAGCTGTCCTGCTTCTGATCTCATCTGCTGACTGCTGCAATAACAGTAGTCCTTGTAAGGACTGCTTTTATTTATTTTTTTGTTGTTTTACTACTACTACTACTACTACTACTATAAGAGCCCAGTGCTATTAGTCTAGCAGTGTTGGGGAGTGGGACTGGTGTGCTAATCTGCTGCTCCTAGTAGTTCAGCAGCACCAACTTTAATTTTTTTTTTTAATATTCATTTTTTTTTATTTTACTTTTTTTTATTTTACTACCGCTGTAGTAGTGTATAAGTTGACCTTTTAGGCATTATTTGCCCTGTAGGCATTATTTGCACACTGTTTTCTTCAACCCGCCATCGAGCTGTGTGACCTTGTTCACATTCTGTCTAAATATCCATAATATTACCGTCTCCAGAAAAAACACCGGAGTCACTTTTTTCAAGCAGCCATAATATATTTTACGTAATCCGTATCCACCGCTGTAGTAGTGTATACGTTGGCCTTGTAGGCATTATTTGCACACTGTTTTCTTCAACCCGCCATCGAGCTGTGTGACCTTGTTCCCATTCTGTCTAAATATCCATAATATTACCGTCTCCAGAAAAAACACCGGAGTCACTTTTTTCAAGCAGCCATAATATATTTTACGTAATGGCGAAAAATGACTATTTTCAGCATTTATATGGCATATTTTTTCTGGCAACTGTGCTTCAGTGGCTGCGTCCAAAAAAACTGGGCAAACAATGCCTACAAGGTCAACGTATGGCAGTTGTTTAAAGAGAACAGTAGATTACTAGCCAGCAAAGCTACCTAAGCTAAAATGTCCCTCAAATCCCTGCAGACTTCTGTCCCTCCAATACAGAGCAGTATCAAGCAGATTACTAGCCAGCAAACTTACTATCATCTGTCCCTGAAGTCACTAACAGCTCTCCCCCTACACTATCTCTTCCAAGCACACACAGGCAGATTTTTCAGATACATTTTTGCCCTTGATCCCCCTCTGGCATGCCACTGTCCAGGTCGTTGCACCCTTTAAACAACTTTAAAATCATTTTTCTGGCCAGAAATGTCTTTTCTAGATGTTAAAGTTCGCCTTCCCATTGAAGTCTATGGGGTTCGCGAACCGTTCGCGAACCGCTCGCGTTTTTGCGCAAGTTCGCGAATATGTTCGCGAACTTTTTTTCCGACGTTCGCTACATCCCTATTGGGGAGCAGAGCAGACAGAGAGAGCTTTCCAAGCAATTAAATAATGCATCACTAGTGACCCCTCAATGCTGCTGCCCTTAGTACTTTAGCCAAAAAAGCTGTTGTGTGCAGAAGTTCTTTGTTAACCAGAAAGTAAGTGAAGAAGGCACAGTTGTGGGGGTAATAACAAATATTAGAGATTGACTACAATAAAGGGGTTTCTTTCTTCAGGGGAAACATATTAAAATAGGGCTGCATTGTTGTTGAGACACCAAAGTGACAATACAAACTCTATGGAAATGGGTTCAGGAAATGCCACTATCAATCCTATGATTTACTGAATAGAGTAACTAATTATAGGGCTGCTTGGGATAGATTAGACATTGTAGATATGACTTTGCATTTTATGTGTTTAGATAAACATGCAAATGGTTTCATGTGCACCCAAAACTAAACTGCAAACTAGGGGCATAATCACTTTGCACTTGGATCTTTGCTGCAGGTCTGTATGTGCCAAAACAAAGTGCAGAGACCTACATTCACCCCATGAACACCGGTGCTGCCTGTGTTTAACAATCCTGTATTCATAAGGGGCAAGCAGGAGTTGGCACATAGGCATTCCCCCTTCTGTCCTTTTTCTGCCAGCAGGCACAGGCCACGGTGGAGCTCTGAACTTATCTCCTGACTTATTGCACTGCCTTGTGCCCACTGGCGCTGTGTTCTGCACCTAGCAATGGATTTTCAATTTAGCACCAGTGCCCGGATGCAAATGCTTTTAAAACGAGGGCTAATGGGCATACTTTTGCACTTTTTAGTGGTCTTGCACTTGTGTCCATGGTCAAAGTAAATGATGAATTGTAGCTATTTAAATTTGGCTTTTAACATGTTTAAGATTTGTGCTAAATATCTGCATTTCCCATAGAGAAATCATAGACTGACTGGGGTATGAGACCATGATATTCAGCATTAGGAGTGCAGATAACTGTTGAATCCTATAGCAGCTGGAGAGAATTGTATTCTAAATAGTCCATGCTCGAGCACATGTAAATGTATGTCTGTTGCGAAGAAGATAACCAGAATTTACTCTGCATTTTCCTACACACGTAGCTTCTTATTGCTCACTCATCTCTCAGGGAAGGTGTTTTTGCACCTTTCTATCGTCAAACACTAATTAGAAAATGATGTTACTGTTTCTCTTCTTCAATATGCCAATATACAGTATATAGCGGTCTTTATACAATGTTTTTACAATGTTGTGTGTTGCTTTACTGAATTATAGAAAATGTCCAACATGTATGAACACTATTTCAGATGCTGTGACCAAAGTCAATGGGCATTTTTTTCGCGATGGTTTTTCTCAGGCCAAATATGGGTTTTCTTCGTTTTTTTCCTGTGCGAAAAAAACAACAACCGCATGACGTTGACTTGCAGGCACTTATAAACATTGCCATGAATCTGTATCAGGCAAAAATATTTGATCATGCCTGTTGCCCATATATGATATTAGCAACAGGCATGATCAAATATTTTTGCCTGATACAGATTCATGGCAATGTTTATAAGTGCCTGCAAGATTAAACGATTAAAACCCCCCTAACGGACACCCAACACTTGTAGCAGAATTTTCAGCCACCCTTTAATTAGTTCAACAGTCGCTATGAGCTGATTATCTAGGGAACTATTTGTAGAATTAACATTATAAATATAGCAGAAGCACTCCTTTCATTACAGTGAGAAACTGGGTGTAACTGTGTCAGCTGCTTACCAGAGGAGTTGGGACTTTGGGTGTTCCGGATAAAAAGATACCATCTTCATATTTTAAGTTTACTAAAATTTATTTTAACATTGGGAGGCACATTTATTAAAGGTCAAATTTAGAATTCATGTGAGCTTTTTTAAACGCTATTAATTTCAATTATACTTGAAATAAGACTGGGGGGTTATTTATATAAATTTATATCTTAAAATTCGAATTAAAACTTGATTCAAGTTTGGATAATTCACAATTTGAGAGTTCTGACCATAAAAAAATTCACAAATTTGAATTTTCAATTCGACCCTAAATAAACCCAATAGGCTTGTTTTGCCATCAGTGCATTACATCTTGGATCAAGTACAAGATATAAAAAAGGAAATCATTTTACAAAGTTTTAATTATTCGGATAAAATGGAGTCTATGGGAGATGATCTTCCCATAATTTGGAGCTTTCTGGATAATGGGTTTCCAGCTAATGCAACCAATGCCTGTACAGTATATTGAAAAAGACAATATTCAGTTAAATATAGTCCTTCACAGGGAATCTCTTTAGTGTTCTAGAAGACAACAGTAGTATTTTATCTAAGCAGTGGTGTAACTAGATGTTACTGGGCCCAACAGCAAATTAATTTTAGGGCCCCAAACATATCCAGAGGTTGTCCTGTTTTACCAAAATGTATTGAAATTGTATATGAATTTGAGCCTCATGGGGCCCCCTATACCTCCTGGGCCCCCTGCAGCCGCAGGGTCTGCTTCCTCTGTAGTTACGCCCCTGTATCTAAGGCTGCAATGAATGTCTTTCTTACGCCACATTTCTGGAATATCTATATTGTTTTCTTATTCAATACAGCCTTTGCTAAACCTCTGCAAGCTAAAACAGTAACTAAAAGCATATTTTTAAGATGATTCATATTTGGAGGAAGTTAACATTGGACCACAGGCAGGGCCGCCAACAGAAATCGCAGGGCCCCGTACGACGCAATTTCCTGGGCGCCCACTGTAAGCCCCACCCACATATCCACCCTCCACACCCCACAGGTCCACCCCCTAAGGCACAGTGTAGAAAAAAAAAAACATTGGTGGCTAGCGTCCCCACATGCTAATAAAAAAAATATTGGTGGTCAGGGCCCCCCATAAAAAAGGCATTTGTGGTCAGGGCCCCCCATTAAAAAATATTGGTGGCTAGTACCCCACACAGTAAAAAAAAAAAAAATTGGTGTCCATTGCCCCCCCACGTTATAAAAACATTGGTGGCCAGGGCCCACCTTAAATGTCCATGTAAAAAAATGCCACCCCCCTATATAACAGGGACCACAAAGGGTTGCCTTTAGGGGAGCCCTGCCATGTTGCACTTAGTTCATTAGTGTGGCCCACTGCCAACTTCAGAAGGGAGGAGGGGAGCACAGGTGACAGCATTTTCTTCCCTCATTGGTCACAGAATTTCAAGTCCCGGTAAAGCTGCATGGCGATTGGATGAGCTTGAGGGGAAGTTCAAACCCCAACAATCCAATCCCTGAGCAGCTCAACTGGGACTTAAAGTCTGTGACCAATAAGGGAAAGGAATGGACAGAAGATACCTCCCCCTGTGCTCCCACCCTGCCCATTCCGAAGTCAGCAGCTCTCATAAATGAGGGGAGCCCGGCTAATCAAGTAAGTGCATCGCGGCCGGGCCCCCTTACCCTCTAGGCCCCATACAACTCTCCCCCCTGTCCCTCCCTGACCACAGGCATTGGCCCATTTAGCTGAAAATATGTAGTAGCTGCAAAGCGGTTCCTTTGCTTCTTTTTTGCTTCTTGATCATCTTTCTTTAAGGCGAGAACTACATGACTCAGCTAAACATTGTGTTTTGCATGGATGTGTTAGTGCTAGTGATTATCTAGGTGAAAGCAAAATGTTTGCTCAAAAAAAAAAAAAGTCTTTCTGTCACCAAGTAATTCCTTCAAAACTTATGGAGGTGGAAAGTGAGAATAAACTATTAAAAAGAAAAGATGCTGAATGCAATATAATTCTCAGCTTGTCAGCAAGTGTTAAAGAAATGTAATATTTGATATTGTGAATATTGTTTAGAGGTGTTTTGCTAACTAACAATGCTGGAAAGCATTCTTCTAATGTGGAAGGGGTGCAAACTTCATTTTCACAAGGCACCGCAGAGGGATTACAGATATTGAGCTACAAGCACAAATATTGTGGGAAAAAAAAGCTCTGGGTTTCATTAATGCCGATAATTGTAATTATTACACGTTGGAAGGGCAATTAGTCTAGCCGACAACATTTTTGGTGTTTAGTTGGTAGTAAATATTGAATTTCATTTCTTTCTACAGGTTTACTGTAAATCAAGCCACGAGTGCCCAGATTTGGTCAGGGAGTCAGTAGTAACTGACCTTCTATTAATGTTTTATAGCCCAGAGCAATAATTCTTGTCATATTCATACATACGCTCATGAAGCATCCAATTATTCAGACAGCAGTTTTGTCACCTTTAAATAGAATCTAAACAAAATAAATGCCTTGATATACAGTAACCATTGTACTGAGGCTGCTTCTCTGAGCATTTTTGCAGAGTACACTTTTGTACAGTTCTCTATGAAAATTGGATTTAGCAACCCATGTGTTAACTGACCATAGAGGAAATGCATAGACAGTTAAGGTCGATAACGATCTAGATTGCATTTAAGGTCATTTTTATAAAGGTCCGTAAACAGAATTGGAATACACCAATCATTGGTACATATACTCCACAGTACATAGTGCAAAAGCAAGTACAGGTATGGGAGCTATTATCCAGAATGCTCGGGACCTGGGGCTTTCCGGATAACAGGTCTTTCTGTAATTAGGATCTTCCCACCTTAAGTCTACTAGAAAATCATGTAAAACATTAAATACACCCAATAGGCTGGCTTTGCTTCCAATAAGGATTAAATGAGCAAGTGCCATAGAAGTTAAAACTGATGCGAGAAAAAAAACAAAAAAGAGGTGTTAGCTTGAAAACAGTGTCACTGGCATTGAGTATTTCTATTTTATACATTGTCTAACAGCTCTTTTCACACCAGACATGCATTCACTGACAGAAATTGTCCTATTAACTTAATTTGGCCGAGAACAGAATACCTGAAAATAATAGCATAATTTAAGCTCTTAGGGCTTTTACATAAGAGCGTTTTTGGGCTGTGCTCCCCTGCTTTCCAATCAAATTCGTTCAACTGCTTGGGATCGCAGGCCCAGATACACTCAATTCTTTTGTATGGTCCCGACCAGTCCAAAATGCTTGTGTGTAAGATCACTTAGTCTGGAATAACTAATGCACTTTTATATATACACCAATTAGCTCTTTAGAATGGATTATTTCTGTGATTGTAACACATGGTTTTAATTCACATGACGAGGCAATATGAACATGCTATTTATATAATTTTTCAACTTTTGTTTTATGAAGAAATAATTTTACATACCTTTATATATTTGCCCATTAATTCTGCATCCATAAACTGCACTAAGATATAAAACACCATGCTAGACATGTCTTATATCTTTACTCTGAACATTATAGATTAGTGTTCTTTGCATTAATGTTTTATATTTAAAATCATTTTTTTTTTGTAATTAAATTGCAGACACACATATGGCTTTGTTGTTTTTTAATGTTAAAGAAAAAAGAAAGGTTGAAACTAAGTAAGCCTAAGAAAGGTCCACCTAAATATACCAGTAAACCCTCAAAGTAATGCTGCTCTGAGTCCTCTGTCAAAAACACACTGCATTTCTTTCCTTCTATTGTGTACAAACGGACTTCTGTATCAGACTTCCTACCTTTATCTTAAACCTCCTTGCCACAGGCGTGAGCATGCTCAGTTTGCTCCTCTTCCCTCCCCCCTTCTCTGCTGTAATCTGAGCCCAGAGCTCTAAGTAGCGACTCAGGCAGGAAGTGATGTCACACCAAGCAAATACTGCAGCTGCTATCCTAAACAAACAGGGAGCTTCTAGAGCTTTTTACTCAGGTATGGTAAAGCATTCTACAGAATAAATATAGCATTCCAGCTTGCACTATTGCAGCTAATCTATTGGCAATAAAATGCCTCTGTAGCTTTCCTTCTCCTTTAAGGAATATTTTGTGTCTACATACTGTACATATACCCACCTTCACCATTTCACTGCAACATTTCTTCCATATACTTGAACTTTAAAAGATGTTTTGGCTTCAGGTGACTTCTTGTCTTGTTAAATGTGATGCCTAGGCCTTTTCCGACTAGGGAGGGTGATATATGGTGACAATGAAAAAAAAGTGAAAAGTCTCCATTGATGCAAAAAAATGATCATGGATGTGACCAGCAGAAAAGTAATCACTGATCCAGAAGTGACTTCACTTGTCTCCAACACCCAAATTTTTATTTATTTATTTCCTAAATAAACCAGTATCCTTTTAAAGGGCTCTTTAAATTAACTTTTTTAGAATGTCATAGAATGACCTATTCCTAGCAACTTTGCAATTGGTTTTCATTATCTATTTTTCAATAGTTCTTTTAATTATTTGCCTTTCTCTTCTGACTCCATATCTCAGGGTGTCACTGATGCCGAAAGTTAAAAACCATTGCTTTGTGACGTTACAATTTTATGTCTTCTTACTTTTTATTACTCATCTCTCAATGCAGGCCTCTCCTATTCAAATTCCCATGTCTTGTTCAAACCACTGCATGGTTGCTAGGGTAAATAAGACCCTAGCAGCCAGATAGCTGCAGAAATAGGAAACTGCAGAAGCTGCTGAACAAAAGGCTAAAAAACTGAAAAATCAAATAAAAAATAAAAACGAATTGGACATTGTCTTAGAATGTCAATGTCTACATCATAACAAAGGTTAATTTAAATGTGAACAACCCCTTTAAAGGGAAAATATAACCCCCTTTTTGACATGAGCTCATTTAGTCGGGGGTGTTACACTTTTAGCATTGAATTACTGTCTGCTTAGAAGTTTTAGAAGGATTCACTCACTGCTCATGAAGCCATCCAATTTGTTAGCTACATTAACACCCTGCATTAATCAGCCCACATTAATGCTAATGGTGTTGAGCTACAAATCTATATCTTTGGCCTTTGGAAATGGACTCACTCTCACTGGCAATCTCAATAGGACATGAATGCCAGAGAAAAAGTGAAAAGAAGCAGCCAAGTCCATACTAAAATATTCCCATGGAACTTTCATTTAAGAAATGGTAGCATTCTAACAAAAAGAATCAAATCTCTCACAGCTACAGCCTGACCAGTCACCCTGGTATACATACAGTTTATCTAATTTTCACACTAGTGATGAATAAATCTATATCCATTTTCAGACCCTCCCTAAATTATTTTATAACAAGCAGATTTCATAATTGTATTAGGGATGTATTCAATTCTATTTTAAAGATTGGAATTAAAATCTTGTAAAGTCTGGATTAGAGCTATTTAATGAATTCAAGTCTCATTATAATGATTAAAGCACCTACAGTTTTAAAAAATCTTCATGGCTTGATTCACTTCTTCAATATTTTCCTTCAGTTCCTTAAAATGTGGGGTTTTTCATTCGGCCTGCAAATCTCCCTAGCACCGTCTCATTTCTATGTAAAATCCAATTCCAATTCTTTCAAGAAGTGATGATAATTCCAATTGGACTATTTTTTTTTATATTGGAATAGACTCGGTACAGAAGCTAAGGTTCGCTGATTGAAAGAGACAGAACTGCAGAAGATTACATTGCTAAACACTAATCCGGTACTGTTCCTTGATATGAATGCAAAATAACTATCTTGCTTGAAAATGAATTTTAACCAATCTCTTCTAGATGTCACATCCCTGGCATCGAGTGCATTTGATTAACCCCTATAATGCTGCAGGAATCCGTTTTAATCAGCGTTCGAAAAATATATTGGGTTTGTTGCTTGTTTACTGAGGCGCTGCCATTTAATGAAGACTTATGGAGCAGAAATGGAAATGGACATAGAAGCAAAATTGATGCTAAGCTCCGGGTAGAAAAAATACTAAATTAAAGTAACCATTTTAAAGAAGCCCAGGTGGTGACATTATATGCAAGTTCTATTGAATGGGCACAGATTTCATACCTAAAATGTTTAATTGTTTAAGAAACCGATTTTTAATATGGCAAGTGTTTTTTTTTCTATGATTGGGTTACTTTTGTAAAAAGCAGCATAATTGATCAGAACTGTTTCTTTTTACTGCATATAGCTGAGTTAGCAAAAAGCAGCTGAAGCTTTGCAAGATGTGGGTGTGGTTTGAAGACCATTTTTTTCATCTTGTTTTCAATTCCAGTGACTTATAATGCACATGGGGTGGTAAAAACAATTGATTTGTTACCCGAGTGCGAATAGACGACTGGGATAACTTTCTAGATGATTTACAATTTTTTCCCACAACTTAATTTAGATATTTCTCTTCCCTATAATAAGCACATCTTGGTGCCTGTATGCTCAGTGGATGCTCTGCATGAACCTCAAAGAGTTGTTAATAGTGATGGGCGAATTTATTCGGCAGGTGCGAATTCGTGGCGAATTTGCGGGTTTTGCCGCCGGCAAATAAATTTGCAAATTTGCAGTGAAAATTGACATGCGATATATATATATATATATATATATCGCTATATCTCTCTCTCTCTCTTTATATAGCTATATCTCTCTCTCCCTCTCTCTATATATATATATATATATATATATATATATATATATATATATATATATATATATATATATATATATATATATATATATATATATATATATATATATATATATAAATATATATATATATATATATATATATATATATATATTGTGACAACTAGACCTGTAGGGGTACCTGGGTCAGTGTCTTGGGGCCGCTTTCCACAGTCTTTTAGGGGTAAAAACAGTCACAGTAGTCGCTCCTCTTAAAGGCAAGTGCCTGCAGTTTATTCTGTTACACAGTCTTTAGTAACAAGCAAAACAAAACAAGGAAAAATAAACCCTTGCACCAGAGCGCTGGCTAAACACAGTTGGCAGCCTAACTACAGTTGGGTGGCTTGCCCAACACCAACTTAAAACAAAAGAATCAAAATATGACACAAAAGTTTGGTAATCAGTACCTTCCCTGTGCAGTGCAGCTTCTGCTCTCTCTCTCACTCTCAGGTGGGAGGGGTCCCTCCTCCCAAGGTCAGTCAGGTACTTTAGCTGCAGCAATTACCTTGCAGCTTTGGTCTGTATTAATTAATCCATGTTCCAGGGTGTTGTATTATATAACACCCTGGGAGAAACATATCGCCCATCTATAACTAACCCAGCTGCTTTGTTACACATCCTCCCCCCCAGCTCAGACCTAGAGGGGTGAGCGACCATGGACATTAAAGAGTATAACCTTGACAGCCCATCAGCATTGCCTTGTTTTATTCCAGCCCGGTGTTCCACAGTGAAACTGTACGGCTGCAAGCTCAGAAACCATCTGGTAACCCTTGCATTTTTGTCTTTGTTCTGGCTCATCCATGTAAGTGGGGCATGATCTGTAATAAGCCTGAACTGTCTGCCCAAGAGATAATATCTCAACGATTCCAGAGCCCATTTTATGGCTAAGCATTCTTTCTCCACAATTGAATAGTTCCTCTCCTGGGAACTAAGTTTTCTACTCAAATAGTTCACTGGGTGCTCCTCCCCATTCACTTCTTGTGACAGAACCGCCCCTAAGCCAACATCCGAGGCATCTGTTTGCACGATAAATCGCTTTGTGAAATCAGGCGCCACCAAGACTGGATGTGCACAGAGGGCTTCTTTTAACCTAACAAAAGCTTCTTCAGCTTCTGCTGACCAACGTACTATTACAGGAGCTTTTGCTTTAGTAAGGTCAGTTAAAGGACTGGCAATAGTAGCAAAATCAGGTATGAACCTTCTGTAGTAGCTTGTTAAGCCCAGAAAGGTCCTAACTTGTTTCTTAGTGGAAGGTCGTGGCCAGCTCTGAATAGATTCCACCTTTGTGATTTGTGGTTTAACTAGACCCCTTCCTATGGAAAATCCCAAGTATTTGGCTTCCTCAAGCCCAATAGTACATTTTTTTGGATTGGCCGTTAAGCCAGCTTTCCTAACTGAATCTAGAACGGCTTGAACTTTTGGTAGGTGGGATTCCCAATCTGGGCTGTGAATGACTATGTCATCAAGGTAAGCAGCAGCATACCTACCATGTGGCTTTAGGATTCGGTCTATCATTCTTTGAAAAGTTGCAGGGGCCCCATGTAAGCCAAAAGGTAATACTTTATACTGGAACAGCCCCTCGGGGGTGGAAAATGCAGTTTTCTCTTTTGCTTGTTTCGTAAGAGGAACCTGCCAATAACCTTTTGTCAGATCAATAGTTGTGAGGTACCTTGCTTTCCCTAACCGCTCTACCAGCTCATCAACCCTGGGCATGGGATAAGCATCAAATTTAGATACAGCGTTTAACTTGCGATAGTCATTGCAAAATCGAATTTCTCCTTTGGGTTTTGGGACAAGGACAATGGGACTACACCATTCACTTTGGGATTCCTCAATCACATCAAGCTCCAGCATTTTTTTTACCTCCATATTAACAACCTCTCTACGAGCTTCTGGTATTCTATATGGTTTGAGATGTACACGTTGCCCTGGCTCTGTAACAATGTCATGTTCAATTATTTTAATTCGCCCGGGCATTGTTGAGAACACATCTTTATTACGGTTCACAAAATCTTTGACTTCACGTTTCTGGGAAGTGGACAGGGTATCGGCTATGTTTACCTCTGGTGCTTTCTCCACTTCAAGAGGAGATTGAGATGCCATTAACACCTCCCTGTCCTTCCATGGCTTTAGCAGGTTAACGTGATATATCTGTTCCGGCTTCCGTCTACCAGGTTGTCGTATTTTATAATTAACCTCTCCAATTCTCTCCATTACTTCATATGGGCCATGCCAAGTTGCTAGAAACTTATTTTCTACTGTAGGGACTAGAACAAGTACTCTGTCCCCCGGCTGAAATACACGCAATCTAGCATTCCTATTGTATGAGTCTCTTTGAGCTCTCTGGGCTTTTAGCAAATGCTCACGTACAATCGGCATAACGGCCTCAATCCTATCCTGCATCTGAGCCACATGTTCTATAACGCTTCGGAAAGGGGTAGTTTCATGCTCCCAGGTTTCCTTCGCTATAGCCAACAACCCTCTGGGGTGCCGGCCATATAATAATTCAAATGGAGAAAACCCTGTTGAAGACTGGGGAACTTCCCTGATTGAGAACATTAAATAATGCAACAGGAAGTCCCAGTTTTTCCCATCTTTGTCAATTACTCTGCGGAGCATGGTTTTTAGAGTTTTATTGAACCTTTCGACAAGGCCATCTGACTGAGGGTGGTAAACAGATGTCCTGAGATGTTTTATTTGCAACAACTTGCACAACTCTTTCATGACCCTAGACATAAATGGTGTCCCTTGGTCAGTTAGAATTTCCTTTGGGATACCCACCCTACTAAACATTAACATTAACTCCTTTGCAATAGTCTTTGCTGATGAATTGCGTAGGGGAATAGCCTCAGGGTATCGTGTGGCATAGTCCACAATAACTAGAATATATAGGTGTCCCCTAGCAGATTTTATAAGTGGGCCGACGAGGTCCATGCCTATCCTATCAAAAGGAATATCAATTATTGGAAGAGGCACAAGGGGGCTTCTATAAACTTTCAGGGGGGCGGTATGCTGGCAATCAGGACATGAGGAACAATAGTTGCTAATGGAGGCAAATACACCAGGCCAGTAAAACCTCCTTAAAACCCGTTCCTTTGTTTTCTCTACCCCTAAATGTCCTCCCAATACATGACTATGTGCCAGCCTTAGAACAGCATTACGGAACACCTGGGGAACCAGCAACTGTTGGTGTACAACATCATTTCTCTTTTCTACACGATACAGGAGATCATTAGACACTTCAAAATAAGGATATGAAAGTGAGACACCTGGGTTATTCACAACCCCATTTGTCACCTGAACATTATGCCTTGGTTCCACCAAAGTGGGATCCTCCCACTGAGCACTTTTAAAATTAAGAGGACTGACTTCTAGGTCAGCTAATTCCTTATTTGTCTCATCAGAATTATGGGGCTCAGTATCACTACTTGTGTTATCCCCTACCAAAGCAGGGAGAGGGGTTGGGGCCTCATCACACTGTACATCAGCAAAGGGAAATACATACTCGAGGTTATCTGCATCCCCCACTGATTGGTGACTTACTATTAACAAAAGCCCATAAATCAAGGAAATAAGGGAAATCTCTTCCTAACACAACTTCATGTGCAAGTTGGGGAACCACTCCGACTTGGTATTCCACAGACCCACATGGGGTTGCCAGGGTGACTTGCGCAGTAGGATAATCCTGTCTATCCCCATGAACACAGACAACTCCCACACTTTTTGTATGATCAATTTCACACTGGGGTACAAGGGACCGGGTTACTAAGGTTACCATACTCCCGGAATCCAGTAACGCTTGTACCTTTTTCCCATTTACTTTTACAGTACACCATTGTGGTTTCTCAGCATAACAGCAAACAGCATCCGCCTCTGCTCTTTTTGAAAGCAAAGAGTAAGGTTTACCCCTGTTACTCATATCACATTGCATAGGTTCAACATTTAAAGGGCAGTCTTTAGACATGTGTCCATACTCAAAACATTTAAAACATTTTACTGTATTATCAGACCACTGTCTATTGTCTTTGCCACCCTGATCTTCATCGCCCTTTAACCTTGGGGCAGTCTTAACAGACCTTGTGCGAAATTTGGAGCTGGGGAATCTCTCAGCACTCGGTGGATTAACCAGCTCTCCGGCAGCAACATATCTTTCAACCAAGGCAACAAGCTGGTCAACATCCTGGGGGTCACTCTGACTTACCCACCGTCGCAATGAAGCTGGTAAAGCCCTCAGGAAACGATCCATCACAAGCGACTCTACCACACGTACAGCGGAGTTGAGGTCGGGCCGTAACCACTTCCGAGCCAGATGTATCAGATCAAACATCTGCGACCGGACAGCCTTGTCTGGAACATAAATCCACGAGTGGAATCTTTGGGCCCGAACAGCAGCTGTCACTCCCAGACGTGCAAGTATTTCCGCCTTCAACTTGCTGTAGTCACTGGCATCTGCTGGCTCCAAATCATGATAGGCCTTTTGTGGTTCTCCACTCAGGAAAGGGGCCAGTAAACTTGCCCATTCACCAGTTGGCCACCCTTCTCGCTCAGCGGTGCGTTCAAAGGCTAGTAGATATGCCTCAACATCATCAGTAGCCGCCATCTTTTGCAGGTAATGGCTTGCACGTATGAGCTTTTTCCCATGCTGGGTGAATTCAGGGTTTAGACTGACTTTGTCTGACAAGGCCTGTACAGTATTTCCTGCTGCACCATTCTGGTAGCCACATGCTGTTCCTGACGGGCATCGGCCTGTACCTCTGCCAGCTGTCGCACTAGTGTTTCAGTACTTTCTTGCTGGATTTTGGCAAGAGTAGCAACACTTTCTCCTTGTTGTAGAACCAGCTGCTGCAAAGCAGCAACACTCTGGGAAGCATGTCTGTTCGTTTCTTGCTGCACTGCAGTAGACTGAACGAGAGCTTTTATCACATCCTCCATTTTGGAAACTGCTGTACTTTTACCCTCAGACTTTAGTGTGGTGCCCAATGCATCCTCCACCACGTGTGACAACTAGACCTGTAGGGGTACCTGGGTCAGTGTCTTGGGGCCGCTTTCCACAGTCTTTTAGGGTAAAAACAGTCACAGTAGTCGCTCCTCTTAAAGGCAAGTGCCTGCAGTTTATTCTGTTACACAGTCTTTAGTAACAAGCAAAACAAAACAAGGAAAAATAAACCCTTGCACCAGAGCGCTGGCTAAACACAGTTGGCAGCCTAACTACAGTTGGGTGGCTTGCCCAACACCAACTTAAAACAAAAGAATCAAAATATGACACAAAAGTTTGGTAATCAGTACCTTCCTTGTGCAGTGCAGCTTCTGCTCTCTCTCTCACTCTCAGGTGGGAGGGGTCCCTCCTCCCAAGGTCAGTCAGGTACTTTAGCTGCAGCAATTACCTTGCAGCTTTGGTCTGCATTAATTAATCCATGTTCCAGGGTGTTGTATTATATAACACCCTGGGAGAAACATATCGCCCATCTATAACTAACCCAGCTGCTTTGTTACAATATATATATATATATATATATATATATATATATATATATATATATAAAGCATATATATGGTTTGGCTCTGAATAAACCATTGCTTTACGCTGGTTACTGCACAAACCCGAGTACTGCCATTACACTGAGCTGGGGAATTCATTCCAACAGCTGAAAATACATGAACAGAGATAGCCATGATATACAAGGTTTCTGCAAGTGTGATGGGTAAATGATGTTAGATAATATTGTGCTATGAATTTGACATGTATGTCTTCTTGTTGATAGAGGAGGTTTGGCAATTTCACTTGGTCAAACAAGCCATACTACTATCTATGTGTGTATAGTCAATGTGATAATGGCAGAATAGCAGCAATAGCAATAAAGGATGTCACCTACAACCATAATTATTATCCGTCATTTATAAAACATTGTTATATTCATCAGCCCTTCACAGAGTAGTAAATAAATGCCATAAAACTTTATACCACCCTCTAAAAGAATCACACAAAACTGTTCACAGCTTTTGTAGGCAGTCAAATAACAGACACTTATAGGGGTAATGAAAAGTTTTCTATTAGTTTTAACTACCTATAGCAACCAATAAGCAGGACACATTTGATGACCTTATTATTGATTATATTGCACCTGTGCAAATTTACTTTTATTGCATATGGGGGTGCTTACAGTCATATCCCTTTTTGGATATTATCACTCTGAATTGGCTTAGATGTTTAGAAAAGGTCAATTATGATATATTTTCCATAGTGGGAAAGGCACCTACATTAATATCCTAATGTTGGATATACATGTAGGTGGGATTGTAACTATCATGGCCAGGCAACCTCATTGTTCAGATAAATCATGGATAATACCAAAATCTGTTTGTCAGAATGATTAGTGGGCCATTTGTTGGCACAAACAAAGCTAAAAATGAGTGATGAGAGAATCTGTCCCTTTTCGCTTTGTTGAAAAAAGTGCAAAAAAAATTTGTCAATGGGTGTCAAGATTTTTTTCCGCTCCAAATACATTAAAGTCAATGGGCGTTTTTTCTTATGGCGATTTTTTTGTCCAAATGCATTAAAGTTATTGGCCGTTATTTCTTGTGGGTATTTCTCTTATGCTGACTTTTTGTCTTGGTGACTTTTTTGTCACTGCAAATCTTTCAGCAATTTCGCAAAATCAATAAAAAAAATGTCACAGATGGCCAAATGTGCAATTTCACTGCAAATCCATGGCTGCCGAACAGAATTCACTCATCACTACTAAAAATGTTCAAACTTTCATATCATATTTCTTCATAAAAAATATGTAGGAAACATACACAAACACTATCTGACCTTTCAGAAATAAATATAAGAAATTGTTTTCTTTACACAGACATACCTGATTCCATAGATTTAAAGGAAACTATGATACTCTTATAAACCATTTCCCAACATCCCTCAGGATGACAGAAGATGGTGAGGGAGGGGTTGAAAAACTCTATTTAAAGTGATGGAGTTTGAACCTTGAATTCCCTCTGCTTTCTAGTGCACAAATTTTCCCGCAAAGCATCAACACTTCACTTCCAGAATGCATCACTTTGCAATGGAATTAAGTGTGGGAGATGTTGCACTATACTGTCAGGCTTATATAGAAACTGTTTGAACACTATTATTATTTACTATTAACAAGTATTTTTAGAGCACCAACATATTGCGCAGCGTTATCTGAACTTACAGAAATAAATGTACTGTAAATGTAATTTCCCTACCCTACTAAAGCTCCTCCTCACGACGATTCTTCTTGCCGAACGACCTATTTTAGCGAAGTCCGACCGATCCTTCGAAATTATAATCTTACGATTTTTCGGCCGATATCTGTTAGGAAATTGATCGGCCAGGTTAAAAAAATCTTTGTCGGCCCCAGTGCAATCTATCTATGTTTGAAGGGCCAAGCAGGCAGCTCCCCTTTGTTTTCCTGGCAAATTGGTCTTTTTAGTTGATGGTCAATTTGTACGATCGTTCCTCAAATAATAGTGGTCTCACGATGAGAATCGGATCTTTTAAAAATCTCAACATCTATGGCCAGCTTTAGACTAATTGAATGAGCTACTGTCAGAAAAAGGGGTATATATTCCCTTTGATTTTTAGGTCTAATACCTTTGAAGGTTAAGCAAGCAATACACAAAAATATCTGTTCTTCTGGAGAGATCAACGAAGAAGTAGGAGGTGGGCCAAATCATGAATCATTCAGGAGTGAACCTAAAAAATGCCCAGTGTTGTCCACAGCGTACAGCATTTTCAAACCTACCCACTATAATTCTGTCCAGTGCCTGTTCAGATATCATTTGGCTACACAACTGGGCATGGCTGAGTTGTCAGTCAATAAATAAAGCAAAAACCATAGTTTCACCTTTCTGTTAAGAATTACATGTCTTGTGAAACAGTTAGTTCTACAGAATGTGGTTAAGTGCTATACTGTGCATTTAGGTTCTTGATTACACAATGGAATACAACATCAATACCATGGAAGCTGTGCAGACGAAAATGAAATATTCCACTGAGACCTGCTAAGTCTGTTTCTTTAAACTTAACATTTCCTTAGTTTAGTAGGGTTAATGCACAGTCTAGACAGGCATGGGACATATTAATTGCCTTACACTTTTCAGGGTCCATTTTGTTCATTTGACTTACATGGAACATGCATTTATCCTAACCCAATTCACTTTAACTGCATTATTTTCTCAATGTATTGAAAAAAAATTTCACTGTAAAAGTATTTGCACATTGCAAATCCGAATATTAACACCTTACAGTAAGTGAAATTGCTTACATTACTAACAAAAGTCTAAGCTATCACTGCTTTTGGTATGGGTATAAGTAACTTAGAGGTTTCATTAGGAAATTATACATACCCTTTGGAATAAACTTTCAACAATAATAACCACATTTTGCAGATTGTTTCCTGATAAATAATCGTATACCAGCTAAGAAAAATGCATTCATTCAAGAATTCTTAAACCCCTAAGCCTCCATTTGCAGCTATCCAATTTCTATTTTTATAGATATTACAGGAAAATCTTTTAATCATTGTTGGGATTTTTCCCTTATCAGGCAATCTTTTGTGTGTCTTTTGGCAAAAGTGAATTGGCAGATTCATATTTTATATCTATTTTATTTTCTATGAAATTCACAATATATCTAGAGAATAATGACATGACTTGGAAGATTTTATTTAGCTACAAGTGCCCTTAGTTCATAATTAGAGATGTCGCGAACTGTTCGCCGGCGAACTTGTTCGCGCGAACATCGGGTGTTCGCGCTCGCCGGAAGTTCGCGAACGTCGCGCGACGTTCGCCATTTTGGGTTCGCCATTGTTGGCGCTTTTTTTTGCCCTCTCACCCCAGACCAGCAGGTACATGGCAGCCAATCAGGAAGCTCTCCCCTGGACCACTCCCCTTCCCTATAAAAACCGAAGCCCTGCAGCGTTTTTTCACTCTGCCTGTGTGTGCTGAAGAGATAGTGTAGGGAGAGAGCTGCTGCCTGTTAGTGATTTCAGGGACAGTTGAAAGTTTGCTGGCTAGTAATCGTTTTGATACTGCTCTGTTATTGGAGGGACAGAAGTCTGCAGGGGTTTGAGGGACATTTAAGCTTAGGTAGCTTTGCTGGCTAGTAATCTACCTTCTACTGCAGTGCTCTGTATGTAGCTGCAGTGGGCAGCTGTCCTGCTTCTGATCTCATCTGCTGACTGCTGCAATAACAGTAGTCCTTGTAAGGACTGCTTTTATTTATTTTTTTGTTGTTTTACTACTACTACTACTACTACTACTATAAGAGCCCAGTGCTATTAGTCTAGCAGTGTTGGGGAGTGGGACTGGTGTGCTAATCTGCTGCTCCTAGTAGTTCAGCAGCACCAACTTTAATTTTTTTTTTTTAATATTCATTTTTTTTTTATTTTACTTTTTTTTATTTTACTACCGCTGTAGTAGTGTATAAGTTGACCTTTTAGGCATTATTTGCCCTGTAGGCATTATTTGCACACTGTTTTCTTCAACCCGCCATCGAGCTGTGTGACCTTGTTCCCATTCTGTCTAAATATCCATAATATTACCGTCTCCAGAAAAAACACCGGAGTCACTTTTTTCAAGCAGCATTCATATATTTTACGTAATCCGTATCCACCGCTGTAGTAGTGTATACGTTGGCCTTGTAGGCATTATTTGCACACTGTTTTCTTCAACCCGCCATCGAGCTGTGTGACCTTGTTCCCATTCTGTCTAAATATCCATAATATTACCGTCTCCAGAAAAAACACCGGAGTCACTTTTTTCAAGCAGCATTCATATATTTTACGTAATCCGTATCCACCGCTGTAGTAGTGTATACGTTGGCCTTGTAGGCATTATTTGCACAGTGTTTTCTTCAACCCGCCATCGAGCTGTGTGAGCTTGTTCACATTTTGTCTAAATATTGATAATATTATCGTCTCTAGAAAAACCACTTGAGTTACTTTTTTTCAAGCAGCATTCATATATTTTACGTAATCCGTATCCACCGCTGTAGTAGTGTATACGTTGACGTTGTAGGCATTATTTGCACACTGTTTTCTTCAACCCGCCATCGAGCTGTGTGACCTTGTTCACATTTTGTCTAAATATTGATAATATTATCGTCTCTAGAAAAACCACTTGAGTTACTTTTTTTCAAGCAGCATTCATATATTTTACGTAATCCGTATCCACCGCTGTAGTAGTGTATACGTTGACCTTGTAGGCATTATTTGCACACTGTTTTCTTCAACCCGCCATCGAGCTGTGTGACCTTGTTCCCATTCTGTCTAAATATCCATAATATTACCGTCTCCAGAAAAAACACCGGAGTCACTTTTTTCAAGCAGCATTCATATATTTTACGTAATCCGTATCCACCGCTGTAGTAGTGTATACGTTGGCCTTGTAGGCATTATTTGCACACTGTTTTCTTCAACCCGCCATCGAGCTGTGTGACCTTGTTCCCATTCTGTCTAAATATCCATAATATTACCGTCTCCAGAAAAAACACCGGAGTCACTTTTTTCAAGCAGCATTCATATATTTTACGTAATCCGTATCCACCGCTGTAGTAGTGTATACGTTGGCCTTGTAGGCATTATTTGCACACTGTTTTCTTCAACCCGCCATCGAGCTGTGTGAGCTTGTTCACATTTTGTCTAAATATTGATAATATTATCGTCTCTAGAAAAACCACTTGAGTTACTTTTTTTCAAGCAGCATTCATATATTTTACGTAATCCGTATCCACCGCTGTAGTAGTGTATACGTTGACCTTGTAGGCATTATTTGCACACTGTTTTCTTCAACCCGCCATCGAGCTGTGTGACCTTGTTCACATTTTGTCTAAATATTGATAATATTATCGTCTCTAGAAAAACCACTTGAGTTACTTTTTTTCAAGCAGCATTCATATATTTTACGTAATCCGTATCCACCGCTGTAGTAGTGTATACGTTGACCTTGTAGGCATTATTTGCACACTGTTTTCTTCAACCCGCCATCGAGCTGTGTGACCTTGTTCCCATTCTGTCTAAATATCCATAATATTACCGTCTCCAGAAAAAACACCGGAGTCACTTTTTTCAAGCAGCATTCATATATTTTACGTAATCCGTATCCACCGCTGTAGTAGTGTATACGTTGGCCTTGTAGGCATTATTTGCACACTGTTTTCTTCAACCCGCCATCGAGCTGTGTGACCTTGTTCCCATTCTGTCTAAATATCCATAATATTACCGTCTCCAGAAAAAACACCGGAGTCACTTTTTTCAAGCAGCATTCATATATTTTACGTAATCCGTATCCACCGCTGTAGTAGTGTATATGTTGGCCTTGTAGGCATTATTTGCACAGTGTTTTCTTCAACCCGCCATCGAGCTGTGTGACCTTGTTCCCATTCTGTCTAAATATCCATAATATTACCGTCTCCAGAAAAAACACCGGAGTCACTTTTTTCAAGCAGCATTCATATATTTTACGTAATCCGTATCCACCGCTGTAGTAGTGTATACGTTGGCCTTGTAGGCATTATTTGCACACTGTTTTCTTCAACCCGCCATCGAGCTGTGTGACCTTGTTCCCATTCTGTCTAAATATCCATAATATTACCGTCTCCAGAAAAAACACCGGAGTCACTTTTTTCAAGCAGCATTCATATATTTTACGTAATCCGTATCCACCGCTGTAGTAGTGTATACGTTGGCCTTGTAGGCATTATTTGCACAGTGTTTTCTTCAACCCGCCATCGAGCTGTGTGAGCTTGTTCACATTTTGTCTAAATATTGATAATATTATCGTCTCTAGAAAAACCACTTGAGTTACTTTTTTTCAAGCAGCATTCATATATTTTACGTAATCCGTATCCACCGCTGTAGTAGTGTATACGTTGACCTTGTAGGCATTATTTGCACACTGTTTTCTTCAACCCGCCATCGAGCTGTGTGACCTTGTTCCCATTCTGTCTAAATATCCATAATATTACCGTCTCCAGAAAAAACACCGGAGTCACTTTTTTCAAGCAGCATTCATATATTTTACGTAATCCGTATCCACCGCTGTAGTAGTGTATACGTTGGCCTTGTAGGCATTATTTGCACAGTGTTTTCTTCAACCCGCCATCTAGCTGTGTGTATTATCGTTTCCAGAAAAACCAACTGAGTTTTTGTTGTTGTTTTTTTAAAAATAATGCCAGGCAAAGGCAGGCCGCCACGCAGAGGCCGTGCTAGGGGCCGTGCTGCTATGCAATCCTGTGGCCCTAGCAAATTGCCCAGTTTTAAAAAGCCAATGACCCTGAACTCCCAAAATGCTGAAGAGGTAGTTGACTGGCTTACACAGCACACCCCATCCTCTACCGTTTCTAACTTTACCACAACATCCTCCTCATCCTCCACTGCTATGGCCACCCCACGTAACACTTCCTCCACCACCGGTGCCCCTTCTTCACTGGGGTCAGAGGAGTTATTTTCCAATGAGTTTCTTGAACTGAGTAATGCGCAACCATTATTGCCAGAAGAAGATGAAGGAGATGAGGACCTTACACCAGATTTAATTCTGGCAGAGAACACGATAGAGATGGACATAATGAGTGATGAGGAGGAGGTCCCCGCTGCTGCTTCCTTCTGTGATGTGTCAGAAGAAATTGATGCATCTGAGGAGAATGATGATGAGGAGATTGATGTTTTGTGGGTGCCTAGTAGAAGAGAGCAAGAGGAGGGTAGTTCAGATGGAGAGACGGAGAGTCAGAGAGGCAGTAGGAGAATAAGACTTAGAAGAAGCAGGGAGGACAGCCCGCAGGGATCAGCAGGGCAACAACATGTATCGGCACCTGTGTTCAGCCGGCCAACGCACCCGCCATTGCCGCCAATACCGCCAACTCCGCCAACTTCTACTGTTACCGCCAGATCGCACACTTCCAAAAAGTCAGCAGTGTGGGATTTTTTTTAATGTGTATGCCTCTGACAAAAGCATTGTAATTTGCAATGAGTGCAGTCAGAAACTGAGCCTTGGTAAGCCCAACAGCCACATAGGTACAACTTCTATGCGAAGGCACATGAGCGGCAAGCACAAAGCACTTTGGGAGCAACACCTCAAAGGCAACAGGCAAACTAAAAGCCACACTCCTTCTGGTCCAGCATCTTACTGCTCTACCTCTGCTCTCCTTGACCCGTCTGAACCACCCTCCACTCCGCCTTCCACCTTGACCACCTGTTCCCATTCCCAGTCATCTGCCACCAGCCAAGTTTCTGTGAAGGCCATGTTTGAGCGTAAGAAGCCAATGTCTGACTGTCACCCCCTTGCCCGGCGTCTGACAGCTGGCTTGTCTGCACTCTTAGCCCGCCAGCTTTTACCATACCAGCTGGTGGACTCTGAGGCCTTCCGCAAATTTGTAGCAATTGGGACACCGCAGTGGAAGGTACCCAGCCGCAATTTTTTTTCTAAAAAGGGAATACCACACCTGTACCAACATGTGCAGAGCCAAGTTACCGCATCTCTGTCACTTAGTGTTGGGCCAAAGGTCCATATGACTACTGACGCATGGTCCTCCAAGCATGGTCAGGGCAGGTATGTCACCTACACTGCCCACTGGGTGAACTTGGTAATGGCTGGGAAGCAGGGAATGGGTAGCTCAACAACAACAGTGGAGTTGGTGTCACCGCCACGGATTGCACGCGGTTCTGCCACCACCTCTACTCCTCCATCGCTCTCTACCTCGTCTTCTTCTTCTTCTTACTCTGCTGCTGGGTCCTCCTTCTCCTCCTCCACACCTGTGCACCCCCAGCTCCCCCTAGGCTATTCGACGTGCCAGGTACGCCGTTGTCACGCTGTCTTGGGGATGACGTGCCTGGAAAGCAAAAACCATACCGGATCTGTACTCCTGTCATCTCTGCAGTCACAGGCCGATCGGTGGCTGACCCCACACCAACTGCAGATCGGAAAAGTGGTGTGTGACAATGGAAGCAATCTGTTGGCAGCGTTGAGACTAGGCAATTTAACACATGTGCCCTGCATGGCACATGTGTTAAATTTAATAGTCCAACGTTTTGTCTCCAAGTACCCAGGATTCCAGGACGTTCTCACCCAGTCCAGAAAGGTGTCGGCCCATTTCAGACGTTCCTACACAGCCATGGCACGCCTTGCTGACATTCAGCAGCGCTACAACATGCCAGTCAGGCGTTTGATTTCTGACAGCCAGACTCGCTGGAATTCAACGCTCCTTATGTTGGAACGTCTGCTGCAACAACAAAGGGCCGTCAACGAGTACCTTTTTGAACTGGGTGGTAGGACTGGATCTGCACAGCTGGGGATTTTTTTCCCCCGTTACTGGGTGCTTATGCGCGATGCCTGCAGGCTCATGCAACCTTTTGAAGAGGTGACAAATATGGTCAGTCGCACCGAAGGCACCATCAGCGACCTAATACCCTTCGCTTTCTTCCTGGAGCGTGCCGTGCGACGAGTGACAGATGAGGCTGTAGACCAGCGTGACGAGGAGCTGGAAGCGCACGATTTCTGGTCGGAATCACCAGAACGAACCCAGGCACCTGCTGCAACGCAGGGAGAGGTGCCAGAAGTGGAGTCAGAGGAGGAAGGTGGCTTTGTGGAGGAGGAGGAGGAGGACCAACAGGAGCAGGCTTCCCAGGGGGCTAGTGGTGACCTTTTGGGGACCCCTGGTCTTGTACGTGGCTGGGGGGAGGAGACCGTGGATGATGCAGTCCTTGATAATGAGGAAGCGGAGATGGATAGCTCTGCATCCAACCTTGTGAGAATGGGGTCTTTCATGCTGTCATGCCTGTTGAAGGACCCCCGTATCAAGAGGCTTAAGGAGAAGGACCTGTACTGGGTCGCAACGCTACTAGACCCTCGGTACAAGCATAAAGTGTCAGAAATGTTACCAACATACCACAAGTCCGAAAAGATGCGGCATTTACAAACCAGCCTGCAAAACATGTTGTACAATGCTTTTAAGGGTGATGTCACTTCAGGAACTCATCAACATTCCAGGGGCAGAGGTGCCAGTAATCCTGCCACGAGCACACCTGCAAGGACAAAGCCCTTTGGCCAGTCTGTAACGTCAGACATGCAAATGTTTTTCTGTCCAAGGCAGCGCCACAACCCTTCTGGATCCACCCTCAAAGAACGCCTCGACCGGCAGGTAGCGGACTACCTGGCATTAACTGCAGATATCGACACTCTGAGGAGCGATGAACCCCTGGACTACTGGGTGCGCAGGCTTGATCTGTGGCCAGAGCTGTCACAATTTGCCATGAACCTCTTGTCTTGCCCAGCCTCAAGTGTGCTCTCAGAAAGGACCTTCAGTGCAGCAGGAGGGATTGTAACTGAGAAGAGAACTCGCCTAGGTCACAAAAGTGTCGATTACCTGACCTTTATTAAAATGAATGAGGGGTGGATCTCGGAGGGTTACTGCACGCCGGAAGACTTGTTCTGACTTCTATGCAGCTGTCCTTCTCTTCAAGCCTCATGACTCCACACACAGCTGTCCTTTAGCGTCCTCCTCCTCCCTCCGCCACCGTTACAAACTAGGGTGCAAACCCTACTGGTTTAATTTTTTCTGGCCTCTGTGCTTCAGTGGCTGCAACCAAAAAAACTGGGCAAACAATGTCTACAAGGTCAACGTATGGCAAAAAATGACTATTTTCAGCATTTATATGGCATATTTTTTCTGGCAACTGTGCTTCAGTGGCTGCATCCAAAAAAATGCATATTTTCTGCATTTATATGGCATAATTTTTCTGGCCTCTGTGCTTCAGTGGCTGCAACCAAAAAAATGCATATTTTCTGCATTTATATGGCATAATTTTTCTGGCCTCTGTGCTTCAGTGGCTGCAACCAAAAAAATTTATATTTTCAGCATTTATATGGCATAATTTTTCTGGCAACTGTGCTTCAGTGGCTGCGACCAAAAAAATGACTATTTTCAGCATTTATATGGCATATTTTTTCTGGCCTCTGTGCTTCAGTGGCTGCGGCCAAAAAAACTGGGCAAACAATGCCTACAAGGTCAACGACGTTGACCTTGTAGGCATTGTTTGCCCAGTTTTTTTGGCCGCAGCCACTGAAGCACAGAGGCCAGAAAAAACATGCCATATAAATGCTGAAAATAGTCATTTTTTGCCATACGTTGACTCAACGTATATGGCAAAAAATGACTATTTTCAGCATTTATATGGCATATTTTTTCTGGCAACTGTGCTTCAGTGGCTGCGACCAAAAAAATGCATATTTTCTGCATTTATATGGCATAATTTTTCTGGCCTCTGTGCTTCAGTGGCTGCAACCAAAAAAATTTATATTTTCAGCATTTATATGGCATAATTTTTCTGTCAACTGTGCTTCAGTGGCTGCGACCAAAAAAATGCATGTTTTCTGCATTTATATGGCATAATTTTTCTGGCCTCTGTGCTTCAGTGGCTGCAACCAAAAAAGTTTATATTTTCAGCATTTATATGGCATAATTTTTCTGTCAACTGTGCTTCAGTGGCTGCGACCAAAAAAATGCATATTTTCTGCATTTATATGGCATAATTTTTCTGGCCTCTGTGCTTCAGTGGCTGCAACCAAAAAAATTTATATTTTCAGCATTTATATGGCATAATTTTTCTGGCAACTGTGCTTCAGTGGCTGCGTCCAAAAAAACTGGGCAAACAATGTCTACAAGGTCAACGTATGGCGAAAAATGACTATTTTCAGCATTTATATGGCATATTTTTTCTGGCAACTGTGCTTCAGTGGCTGCGTCCAAAAAAACTGGGCAAACAATGCCTACAAGGTCAACGTATGGCAGTTGTTTAAAGAGAACAGTAGATTACTAGCCAGCAAAGCTACCTAAGCTAAAATGTCCCTCAAATCCCTGCAGACTTCTGTCCCTCCAATACAGAGCAGTATCAAGCAGATTACTAGCCAGCAAACTTACTATCATCTGTCCCTGAAATCACTAACAGCTCTCCCCCTACACTATCTCTTCCAAGCACACACAGGCAGATTTTTCAGATACATTTTTGCCCTTGATCCCCCTCTGGCATGCCACTGTCCAGGTCGTTGCACCCTTTAAACAACTTTAAAATCATTTTTCTGGCCAGAAATGTCTTTTCTAGATGTTAAAGTTCGCCTTCCCATTGAAGTCTATGGGGTTCGCGAACCGTTCGCGAACCGCTCGCGTTTTTGCGCAAGTTCGCGAATATGTTCGCGAACTTTTTTTCCGACGTTCGCTACATCCCTATTCATAATATAATTTGTATATTATGTAATTTAAACTATTATAAGACACCAAGGAATTATTATAAGACACCAAGGAATTATTATAAGACACCAAGGAATTCAAAGGGGTAAATTCACGAACCTCCAAAAATTCGCCAGTGACGGCTTCGCTCACAGCACAACACTTTGCCAGGCGTAGATTCGCCAGGACAACACTGATTCACTAAAATCCGAAGTTGCATCCAGGGTGCCGAATGCTGGCGGAGTTACGCTAGTGTTACTACGCCAAGCGAAGAGAAGTTGCTCTAGCGTTGCCTAATTTGAATACGGCGGGAAGTTAAAATTCAATGGATGGATATGTTGCAGCAAATACATTACACTACACAAGCCCAGGGAACCTTAATAAAAGAAAACAGAGTTGCTATAATGCCCTACACATCAACCCAGAGTATAGTTTATGCGCCATATGTAAGGAAATGTAGGGGGGAAGCCGGTTATCCCCAAAAAATATTACGCTGTTTTGCAGCCTATCACCCTGAAAAAAGGAAATTACGCTAGCGTTTTTTGGGACATAGAAACGTTTTCAACTATTTTTTTAGGAACTCCAACCTACTCTATTGCACTTCACCTGGTCTGAGGTGGCGAAGGCAAGTCTGGCACAAGAGGTAGCGTTCAGTAAAATCCGCATCTTAGCGAATTTGTGTTGTTATGTCCATTCGACAGAGCGCAAATTTGCCTGGCGTTAGGGAGCGAAGTACCGCTAGAGTCTATATCCTTTGCTAGCGAATTTTCACCACTGTTAGTCACGTCATACTTTAGTCAATTTGCCCCAAAGACCCTAAAAAAGTATAGGCTTACTAGGGGTTTTATTATGCTTTTTAATCAACAGTGTCCAGTGATAGTCACTGTCAGCAAAGTGTTACATACTAACATGGGAGTATGTCAGTAACCCAATACCCCTTTACTTCAAACTGAACCTTTAATCTGTACCATGCCCCCTTTCTTAAATCACAACCCCATTAAGGGATATTGCCTGGGGCTGGATAACTTGCCCTTAGGGTGTTTCTACTATGGAGGGTTTGGCATTCAGTGTTTAGAAGACAAGCAGCTATATTTATTAAGGTTAAGGCTAAGGCCACACTAGGCGATAGCGCCGCGATTTGACTCGCGGCGACTTTTCGCCGCGACTTTTCGCCGCGACTTTTAAGCAATCGCTGGGGAAACTTTTGCGCTGGCGTCTATGGGGAATCGCGTAAAATCGCCAGCGTAAAAACACACGCGGCGATCTTTTCTCTACTGTCGCTCAAAATTGCCTCGCTAGGCGATTTCGAGCGACAATAGAAAAAAGATCGCCGCGCCCCATAGACGCCAGCGCAAAAGTTTCCCCAGCGATTGCGGCTTAAAAGTCGCGGCGAAAAGTCGCCGCGAGTCAAATCGCGGCGCTATCGCCTAGTGTGGCCTTAGCCTTAAGTACAAAGTAGTGTAATGATGATTTAAGTGGCACTTACACTTTTTTACCCAACATTGTCCAATAAAAACTACTCTTGCACAACATGGTAAACATGCTGGATTTTAAGTGGCAACACCTGTGTGGTGTATTGAATCTTGATAAATAAAAATAAATATCAGCAATTAACTAGTTATATAACTAATTAAACAAGGACAGATATGCATATAATGGCTATGTAGTTGTGTGGGTTTTTTTTTTTGCTTGTATGACTTTCAGTTTAGGTATTTATATTTCTGAAATATTCTTTAGAAAAAAAATACTAGTAATCACAATACCTGGAACTGCCTGAATACATCAATCCCAAATTTTATAGCACGCACCAGTGACTATGGCATAAACATATCCAAGTTCTTTAAAGTTTTGCCACTCCTGGCGAGTTATTCCCCCCTTGTGTAAAAAAATGGGAACACTGATCACTTCCAGGCTTTTCTCCCCAAAAATTGTGGTGCTCACAATATCTTATCTTATTTAACATAGTTATGAGAGTAAACAGCTCTATCTTGGTTAGATGAGCTCTGTTTTTTTCACCCAATCAGCATTCATTCTCTTGTCATTAAGGAAAAAGTGGCTTGTCAGTTGCTGGCAATGGAAGCCGACTAGGTTTTCTTTACTCCATGTTTAGTACATGGACATGTCACTTTCCGCACTCCAGTTCTTTCAATTATGCTTGGGGTTGCCATTCCTTAACAGCGAGCTCACCAAAGGTTCTTATTCCCAAAAGCCTTTCTTTCTCAACTCTTACTTGATTGCATTTTAAAAGAGGTGTATTGATTTAAGTCCAGCAGTCGACACATAATCATTGAGATAATAAATGTTTCAAGTCAAGTACCCATCATCTAACCCTTTTTTCACACCTGATGCAGGCATTATATGTCCCTATATTTTACCTGAAAGGTAAACACACCTGATATCCCAAAATGATTTTGCATTATAGGAAGGCCATATTCCAATATACTCAAAATATAACTGCTATATAGCTCATATAGCAAATAATTGAACCGTAATAAATTTTATTTTTCTCTATGATAATAAAACAGAACCTTGTAATGATTCTAACAGAGCTGCATGAATCCATATTGGCAGCAAAATAGTCCTATTAGGTTTATTTAGATGGTAATTTAAATTATGGGAAAAAATTGAAAACCGTAGGTCCCAAGAATTATGCGTAACAAGTCCTATACCTGTTATATTACGTTTATACAATATTGTATTATATGTAGCATATACGTACAGTAGAACCCGGCTTTTAGTTTTCCAAGGAAAATTTAAAATTCGCAAAAAACATACAGCGTTTGGGATCACAAATAAATGGCATAAAATAATGGTAAAACAATGGGCTAATTTCTCAGCAACTAAAGTTGGGATGTAGGAACCTGGAAGCCACTTGTATATATACCAATGAATTCATGCATGATATGAATTAATTGGTACCAAATAATTTCTACCTCTCCCTAAGCATTTTTACTTGTATAATGATTACTTTCAGGACTCTAATTTTCACATTGACTTCAACAGCATCTGAGTCAGCGTGATTTTTGTTTTTCATTTTCCTCCTACAACTTTTTTTAGTAAGAAAAATCATAAATTTGTAATCACAAAAATGTAAATTGCTACACATTTTATTCAAGAAAATACAGTTGCTATTGCACATATACCTATAAAAATGGTGATTTCATGATCATAACCATTATTAATTTAGCTTTTTGTGTTTAAGGCATATTATTCTTTGATTTGATTTGTTTACGTTGTAAATTCTATGATATTAGCTTTCAACACAATCTTTCCACTGGTCTACTACAAATGGGGAGTTTTATCTATTGATAGAAGTAAAAAAACTAATCAAAAGAGTTCATGCCAGGTCAATGCAATTGTAATTTTTTTTTGCTTTGTTAGCTTTTTGCTGCTTTATGCATTTAATACAAATGTTTATTTATTATTGTTGGACAGTTCTAATCATTTTCCAAGCACACAATAGAGAGTAATAAAATGTTTACTTTGCTAAAAATAGGATTCTCAATGTTGCACATATTTCCATTACAACTGCTGGTTGAATATAACTAATATGATGCAATGGGAAAATTGAGGTCAATTTTTGGAATAATCTGAAGATAAATAAAGTATGGGCTGACTTGCTCATTGTGCTGGTTTTCATAGCTAGAAGCACATTTACTTAATGCAGTCTATTTGTAGTTACTTTAGTTTGTACATAAGGGTAAATGGATACAATCCATGTTTACACTTTCATCATGATAGATGCCCATTTTCAATTGTCTAAACTGAACTGAGTCTTCAGTTCAGTACAAACTAAAAAAAAAACACCTTTTAAGCAGTACTGTGAAAGCTTGTCAAAAAGATTTTTAACTTGGGAAATTCATAAAATATTGTAAAAATTAATTAGAGAGATTATATTATATTTTCTCAAAGATTTTGTGAAAGAAACCTTCATAGATCCTATGCTATTAGGGAACAAGCTCAAAAATATATTGTAAACATTAAGATGGAATAGCTTCCATGGACATAAAATGTAAATATCGGAACATATATTATTGTTTTCTGTTAATGCATTGTCCATACCAATCAGGCTACCAATTTGCTCTGCAACCAATGGAATGGGCCCTTGTATAAGATATACAGTATGTTTATTTGCAGTTCAGTGTTGATATTCTTAAACGCAGGCTGAACCTCACATGGTGTTATTTATGGCACACTGCATGCGTGAGCTTTCATTTTCAAGCACAGTTGTGCATTTTTTTTTTAGGTCGTCATATTAGGTTTATTATCACATGGCTCTAAACTTATGCCCAAAATTACATTGTACTGGAGGATAGTATACTAAAAAAAATATTAATCTTTTTCACAGTGTATAAATGTGTAGGTAATGCCTCTGCTATAGAGAATGGTTGCAAATAGTACTGGGTGACCCAAATATTTAAAAATACTCTTATCTTACTACACATTATACCCAAGACAGTCGTAACAAGACAAAATTGATTCTTACTCACTTTTTCACGTATAATATATCATACTTAGTCTTCATATGTCAGAATCCAACATATGACCCGATAGTGTACTAATGCACAGTAATAGGATAAGATATGGCTTCAGTGCACTAAATATTCAGTGGAAGCAGCAATCGCCAAAAATGCAAGCTATCAGGTTCAGTGAGGCTGAAGATGCCCTGACTGCTCTGTTGCTCCTCATCCATCATACAGATGTTGGGAGTCAAGTTATGAGTTAGAAAAAACTCAAAAGTCCTACGGCTTTCCATATAATTGCCGTACATGTTGTGTCCAAATACATGTGCCGTTCACAACTATAATTTTTATAGATTTTCACTTATAATTAAGCCCAGGTCATACATACAACAGACTGATAAATGCACCCAATATGAGAAACTGGAAACAGAGTTATTGGATAATACAAATACATTTAATAATATTGCCTTTCAATTATTTTTTTTATATAACGGACACTGAAGTCATCAATATAGCTTACTCTTTCACAAAACCGCATGCCTTGCAATATTTTGCAGGGTTATACTGCAGCTGGCACAGAATCTCAAAATGAAACAACTAGTGATGGGTGAAACTAATTGAAGTCAATGGGCGTCAAAATAATTTAGACACACATCAATGTTCGACACCCGTGACATTTTTTAATACGTGTGCCTATTTTGTCCAAGTGCATTAAAGTCAATAGGCATCCGAATAATTTCAACACGCAAAATTTTTATGTGTACCACTATTCTGATCCCAGTTTTGCTAATTTAGTCACAACACAGAAATTCGCCACAAATTTGCACCTGGCAAATTTATTCGCCCATCACTACTAACAACATATAGAATTGTTTTGTACCTAACCTCAAGTCTTTCGACTCTGAGCAAGTAGAATATTAGTGCTGCTAGTTTGATCCCATTTTCTCTAAGCAGATCTATAAACATCCTCTTCTACACTATGCATAGCAGGGTAATTTAATTACACAGAACAAGTCAAGCAGCATCTTACAAAATAAAAAGGAAGAAGAAAAACTGATCATGCAAAAGAGTACAACGAATAAACAGTGGGGGTGCAAAATGAGTTATAGGGAACAGTGCATTTTAGCCCACCAAAACAGCATAAAAATGATGTTTTTTAATTCCATGAATGTGAAGTACCACGTTGTTCCCTAATTTAAAGTAAATATGTAATAAAAAGCAATCAATAATTAGTAATATAGCTATTACCTGGAGATAAAAAGTTGTACATTTTTCAATGAGTATTTTATATTGAAAAACATGCATATATTCTTTGAACCAAAAAGACAATGTCTGCTTATACTTGGTAGGGTTGTAATCCAACTCAAAACAACACAGATCAAGGAGACCCTAAAGTTCAAGGGCTGCACAAATATTTAAGAAACCGATGACTCCATGACCTATGTAGCTTACTTTGATGAAGTGCAATGATTAAGGGGTTGATTCAATAACTTCGAGTGAAGGAATCGAAGTAAAAAAACTTAGAATTTCAAAGTTTTTTTGGGCTACTTCGACCATCGAATGGGCTACTTCGACCTTCGACTACGACTATCAAAGGATTCGAAGTAAAAATCGTTCGACTATTCGACCATTCGATAGTCGAAGTACTGTCTCTTTAAAAAAAAACTTCGACCCCTAGTTCGCCATCTAAAAGCTCCTGAAGTCAATGTTAGCCTATGGGGAAGGTCTCCATAGGCTTGCCTAACTTTTTTTGATCGAAGGAATAATCCTTCGATCGTTCGATCGTACTATCTGCGCTAAATCCTTCGGAAGGATTTCAATTCCCAGTCGAATATCGAGGGTAAATTAACCCTCGATATTCGACCCTTAGTGAATCAGCCCCTAAGTATTGTGGTAACTCTGGAAGGCCATTGTTGGTTCACCAGTGCAGCTCCTGCTTGGTTCCCTGGAAGATTAAATGTATGTATATTTTTATTTATATAGTGCTACCTGTGAACACTGCTCTGTGAATTAAAACAATACATTAATAGACAGGAGTCAATACAAGTATAAATAAATACAAAACACAAGGACATTCAAGCGTAAAGGGGTAATTCACATACCAGAATGCAGTGTGCAATGTACAAAAAAAGGGCTGCAATTAGCCATATTTTGTGAACATTTTCGTGAACATGTAGCAAAATTTGCCCTGCGGCTCATTTTGTTTTGCGCAGCAACAAAAAAAGAAGAAGAAGATGTGCAATAAACATGTCATTTTATCCTTCCACAATGAGATCTGAACAGTGTCACTATCTGTTTAAGGACATACACATAAATATATGGTTTATTGCTTTTAATGTGGGACACAAAGCACCCAGATATTGTCTCTTAATGGTCCGATTTATTATTAGTTGTGCCTGTGTTTGTAAGCTGGTAGCAATAAACTATAGGTGGTACTTTTGGCTTAAATAGCAGTATATTGTAGCAGTCTATTCCCTGATGGAGAGGGGTGGGGCCTTACAAAATGTGTTGGAAGCCAGGAGCAGACAGCGTCTTCTCATTTGATATTTTTACTGCTTATCCATTTTGTGAGTAGACATTTGTTTTTACTATTTATACATCATTAAAAGCTTTAATGCACAATTGTAACTCATATTGTTTTTTCACACATTGATTCAAATCAAATTGTATTTTGAAAAGGGACTCAATATCGTGCCTGTGAGTATATAGACGGGAGGGGGAACACTGTGGTGAACACTTACCTGATACATATTACTCACATTCCCTGTTAATTGGTAACAGGATTTTGAAACCTTGCAACAATACCATTGGTGATACATTATGGGAGTTTTGCCTTGTGCAATATGGTTTAGTAGTACATACCATTATCAGTTGACTAGAGGTAATGTAAGAAATTACAGACATGTTTTTAAGAACATGGCAGCACATGGGAGCCCTTTATTTCTATTGAAAAGGCATTGTAGCATACAGTAGTGTATAGGAGGGTCCTCTAACAATTTAGGGCATACGTGTAGCAGTATACTGAGCAAAAAATGACTTCCCATTGAGTCCAATGCAAAAAAAAAAATGGCTATAGATTCTAATGTAGTTTGCTACAAAAAATGTTGCACAACAAAAAAAAATCTGTTGCGACAAAAAAGTTTTGCAAATTTTCGGAGATGCAACATGGGGGGCAGATTCATTCATTACTAGTAAATGACCTTTACAATATTGTCATTTTAAATTTACTTTTGTACCTAATACCTTATTAACCCATCCACAAACTTTCCTACCACCAATGTCATACAGCCTTACAGCGGTCAGGCTGAGAATGGGACCCTATTTTTACTTAATGGCCCCACATTCAGAGCTGGATTTACAAAGAGGGAGCTCCTAGGCCTGCTGCCGTTCCTCACCCCTGTCTCCTCCCCTTCATTTTTTGCACATGCGGAAATTTTCATCACGGGGATTGGCACATGGAAAATTTAAAAAACTATTGTTATCTCATGATCGACCCCAAAGCTTCTGAACCAATGTGGTTGTGGTTGGGCTTCATGCCACCTCCTAAAATCCTGCCACCCTAGGCCCAGACTTTGTGGCCTTTTCACAAATCCGGGCCTTCCCACATTAGCAATTTGCCAATCTCTCATTACCATGACAACTACTACCAATAGACAACATACTGAAGAAAGCAGCATGGCGGTTGAGCTATTAGAACTGTAGTTAGTAATGAGAAGAAGCGAGGTGTTATTCCTGCCAGTGCACATTCCATATGAAGTTTATATGAGTGTCTGTGTGGGTTTCCTCCCACAGGCCAAGAATATAATGTCAGATTTTTCCTGATCTACTTGACCCTTTTCTTTATGTATTGTGGTGAGTTTAAACTAACAAGCTAAATTTGTGCAGTGACTGATCCGAATGATCAAGAATTCTTGGAAAGCGCTGCATAATATTTTGTAAAGGATGATGATAATTATAAAAGGAGCAGACTATTTTTATTCACAAGCTCCCCCAGCTTTATGAATATCAAAATGAATTGTAAATGTAAAGCTCTTATTAAAGAAATAAATTCCCAAGAAGAATAATTATATGGGGGGAAAAAAAACGGTCACTCTCCGGTTTAAATTTGTCCTCTGAAAATATAGTACAATACAATGCATTCTGCTATCTACATCAACAAACAGTAGGGATCTGCAATGAGAACAATAAAGGAGAACAGTTTGTAAAATGGAAATAATTCCCATCAGATAAGTAGTCACTGTGTAAAAAGAAAGCCCAGGGCTTCCACGTTAAAATATATACTGTCTTCCCATCACATGCTATAGAAGCAAATATTCATGTTTCACCTTAGGTGCAAGAAGTACAGTAAAGGCACTGGATGTGTTACCCATTAGAAAATATTCCCTTTAATGGGGGATTCTACCTGCTGGGGTTATTTTCATCTTTTATTTATGTGGTGATTGTTTATCATTGATCATCCCCAGTAGAGATAGCTTACAATAAATTCACAGTGAGGACAGTGAGGTTGTGGAATGCACTGCCGGGTGATGTTGTGACTGTTTTTGCATAACACAAGCTTAAAGTTTCTTTTTTCATGTCTTTGTGAAGCAGCTGTTGGGGGAGTCATGGACTCTGTAAACTGTTATACATTATACATTAGATGGAACATCTCTTATACAGTACATCCTGATGATCTGAATCTATGAGTTACGTAAAGGCAGCTATTAGAAATGATACAAAAGTTGCTAATATTCCACAGATGCTGCTAAGAAATGTATCAACTAATGTAGCAAATTGTAACAGTTCAGAATCTGCACCAAAGTTAATCACATCTCAAAGAAGATAATTAAATGAATAAAATACAGCTGCCACTTAAATTAAAGTGCACTTAAAAATGGAACGTGAGGGCTTTCTAAACAAAAAAAAAGTCTGGGGATACTGAGCAAAGTAGCCCATCTGTTGCCCACTGGTCAGCAAATTCATTCAACCGACCAGTACATACTGAGCTACCAGTTTGAAACGCCATTAAAATTTTAACTTCAGTTTTGGAAAAGCTGTACAAAATAGAACATGGAAAGCAATTGTAAAAAGTCTTTATTTCTGGTGAACAATCTGAAAACAACTGAACTGAAGTGCTTTGAAGTGAACTACCTCAAGGGTGGCTTGAATGATTTCTTGAACAAGCATACTATAAAAGACTATTGTGATACTATAACCTACAAATATATATATATATATATATATATATATATATATATATATATATATATATATATATATATATATATATATATATATATATATATATATATATTGTGAGCATATAGATAGATCGGTGTGTGTGTACTGAGTTTCATTTGGAAAGGTTGAACTTGATGGACTTTGGTCTTTTTTCAACCCAACTTAACTATGTTAACACACTAGGGTAATTTTAATCAGGAGCCAGTTAACTTGTCTGTATATTTTTGTAGTGTAGAAGAACCCACACACATAACATAACCAAACTTCTAGAGCAATCAGGTCAGAATAGAACTTGGAAACTCACACTGAAATAATGCTAACTATAAGGTTACTGTAGTTGCAATCAGATAGTCCATAACAACTGAATGCAACCAATATGATGCAAGGCCTAACACAGGCATGTCCAAAGTGCGGCCCATTTTCAAGTTTACATCGGTCCTCGGCCTCCATCATGAAATTAATAATAATGAGGCCCCCCAGCACAGTGCGATCAGGAATCCCATAGCAGTAACATTAAGGCACATTAGTGAAATGATCTGCCACTTGGTCTATACTGCTTTCTGTGTGCTGAAGGTGTTAGCAATAGACACTTACTGGCACGTAGAGACGCACTCTTTTCGCATACAAGAAATATGATGTTCCAGTACGTGTCTATTACTAACACTTTCAGCACACAGAAAGCAGTATAGACCAAGTGGCAGATCATTTCACTAATTTGCCTTAATATTACTGCTACGATTACTCCATTCCTGTGATTAAATGTTAATGGTTCAAAGAATATTGGGCTGAATGGTCGGCCCCCACACATTTTCACCTCACCAAATCTGGCCCTGATTGCAAAAAGTTTGGGCACCCCTGGCCTAACAGCTTTAAGTTAATGCCTAAAACTATAGTAAAAGCATAACAGAGCTTGCTGATATCAACATGTCTACGGATTTATTAATTAGTACAATTGTTTCCCTTAGAGCTCAATTACTCAGTACTTGAATCCAGGGTTCCCTAACTTGTTCATCTGGTGTTTTGCATCTCTTTTTTGCACTTTGCATCCTTTCTTATCATTTGTTAATGGCCAGTATAATGTTCAGTTCTCTAATTAATAAAGGTAAATTTGAATTATCTTGAAATAGTAAAGTTTTATTGTCGATTTGAGCCTTTATATGGTGACATGACCATAATGTTTTCTAATACGAATTTCATTAACAGTAGAGAGCATAAATGGCTATTTCAGTTAAAAATGGTTCACAGAACCTTATAACTTCTTTTTATTCTGGGTAATTCACTCTCTGCTGATACATTTTGTACGTGCAATGTTCAGTATGGTGTCTGCTGTCAAGATGTTAAGGGTGCACAGTTACATTCATATCATCATTGATCAGTCTCTGCTCCCTGTCACTTGCAATACATAAGGCAGTAAAACGATTGGATTTGTCATAGTCTGGAGCTTGGTTTCCAAGTTTTCAAATCTTAGCAGTCATTTGCACAAGTCTAAACATGATGCGAGAAGATTTTCTTTCCATTTTTATTCCTTTATTTTCCTCCGAGCATCCACATTTAGCAGTGTTTCTGAATATACTGTATGTAGGTCTGGAACCTGAACTTATCCAGAATGCTCCACATATGGGATCTTTCCGTAATTTGAATCTCCATAATCAAATCTGTCCCATTTTGCTGAATAATTCGCGAAATGGCGAAAAAAATTATGAAACTGAGAAAATTTGCTAAACGCATTGTAGTCAAAAATAATTTTGACGCGAGACAATTTCTGACACGAGCGTCAATTTTATTCAATTTTTTGCTGTGTGTCAATTTTTATGCGCGTGGCAATTTTGACGCACAACAATTTTCTTTTGTCGTTGCGGATATTTCACCAGCAAATTTTCAAAAACATTAGTGGGCGGCGATAGAGGAAATTCACCGCAAATCCATGTCTGTCAAATGAATACATCCATCACTAATCTTCATACTTTAAGATATTAAACAAACCCAATAGGCTGGTTTTGCTTCCAATAAGGATTAATTATATCTTTATAAGGTACTGTTTTTATTATTACAGAGAAAAATATATATATTTTTTTAATTTAGATTCTTTGGCTAAAATGAAGACAGCATTTCCATAGTTCAGAGCTTTCTGGATAATGAGTTTCCAAATAATGGATCCCATACCTGTAAAAGCAAATAATTAAAAACATACCTTAGAACTAGATACTTGACATATTTAATCTACAAGGTTCCTTATTTTGAGAATGAAAATGGGATGTTTTGTCATAATAATAAGTGCCAGGTGCTTGAACAGTCATTGCACAAACATGTTAATATCAACTGCCGACAAATGTTATTTAATACAATTGTTCAACATATCCTCTAAGGAGAAAATCACATGATTATTCAATTTGAAAGGGCAGTGGTATATGTGTTTGCAGCTGCTATAGAATAAAAAGCAGTATTATACATTTCTGGTTTGGATTTTGGGTGTGATTTCATCTTTTGGTCTACTTCAACTACAATGACCTCAGTCACCAACACTTAATACCAGACCATCTGCCCACACTCATCCATTTGCTTCTCCATATAAAACACATTTTGGTTAATTTATACTGTCCTTTTGTAATAATTATAACAGGTAGGATACAGTACCTTTGAGCCTGTTGGGCCCCTGAACACTTATACTCATCAACCCTTATAAATTCACTACCACTTATCTGGAAAGAAAGTGCTATAAGTGACATCTTCATACGCACTGTAAAGCAGGGTCGGACGGGACCAGTGGGATACCATGAAAAAACACTGTGGGCCCTGCCAACCAGAAACCTGCTCATCAGTGTCCCAGATGAAAACTGTGGGCCCACCTATGCTCCTCCTGACCCCACAATAACAGCCACAAAAGGACAGCAGTGAAAAGGTATGCATGGAGGAGGGGGGGTTGTCGCCTCTGGACGAGACTGTGGCAATGGCCCCTAAGGGGGTGTGGGGGTCCCTGAGTTGGCAGCCCCAGACAACCCCATTCTGACCCTGCTGTAAAGCTTCAACATTACTACAGTAATGTAACCAATCCCATTGTCAGAGAAAAATTTAATTTTCAAGAATTAATGCCCACAATAATGGAATTTAAAGGCAGTATTATTTGAGTTTATTATCCCCCTTGCCTTACATAGCTGTAAAATTAATAACATCTCTATTAACAATAAGGGTTTAAAGGAAAAACAACATTTATGTGTTGCATCTATTTGTATTTTAAAGAGCATTGTGATTATATGCATCCTGGAAAGTGCTTATTCTTAAATATATTAGTTCCTGTAATTACTCATATTATATTGTTAAAGCAGCATATTTTTACTTGCGACTCATTTCGGTTAACAATGTAAGCAAACCAATTTCTCACCTATTATTTACATTTTATAATTCTACTAAATTAAATGCAACTTCTGGCTTCAAATGTACGAAACAGCTGAGGTGCACAAATACCGTAAAACAGCAGCTGCAGCCACAACAACTTCGTAAAGGCTATTCATTTTTTTTTCCAGACACCTACATTTGCTACTGTAATATTTATATTGAAGCTTTAACTCCCATTATCTATCACACATGCCTGGTTTTTATTTTTGGTCCTATTTTCATTTGATATACTGTAACCATCTGAAAGTATTTGCTTTTAATAAAACCAACAAATAGGGATGGGCGAAAATGTCGCAGACGCCCATTTAAGTCTATGGGCGTCTAAAAAATTCGTCTTTTTTTACCGCACAATGCCATACAAGTCTATGGGCGTAAGTTTCGCAGCAAAGCAAGGCCAAAAAATTTGCCCATCCCTACCAACAAATAAGCAAAGCAATATTATTTTTAATATCTACAGTGAACCTTATTCATCATATATGTAGGTTGCTCTCTTAAAAAGGTGTGCCACAGCATTTTCCACTGTCTGAGACCAACAGGGCTGTAAATTACATCTTACTTCAGTGTTTATTTTTCTCAACCATTTTTAGCTTCATAGACTTTTTTTTATCATTAAAAACCACTCTGAAAGAATCTCCTAGACACATCTATGACAGAAGCTTGATCTCTTACAGAATCCACAACAAATCACTTGGTTAAAGTACAGAGTTTTGAAAACAGATACCAACTGTTCTGGTGCAGAACTTTTACTGCCTTGTAACGTCTCCTGGAATGACCACAGCTTCTCATGCCAAAATTATGTTGGATATAGCATACACCATTAATAGTAATTTACATTTTTAATATAGCTACAGTTATTTTGTCTGATTATAGACCGTTAACATGATATTGGTTTAGTCTAACATTTGTGATGCTACCGCATTACAGTGGATACTTTATGAATTGTAATTTTCATGGAATTTACAGTAGCCAGGGCATGCATTATTTTTGATCATCCATGTGTTTCTGTTTTCAGAGTAAAGATTTGCAATTAAAGCATTCAAGACTGCAAAACAGTACAAGGATTAGGGATATATATTTACAGCATTGCTAATACAGTCTTTTTAGCATTAAAATTCAGTCTTCAGCATTAATGCTCATCAATGTTTGAATATTTGTTTTTAATCCCGCTGGTGCAGGGAGCAATCTCTGTAAATGGCCAAATAATATGTTGATTAAATCTGGACAAAAGGGGTATTAAATTCCTACAGAGGAGATGATAAGTCCAGTGGCCTTCTTTGGTGTCACATTCTTAAAGTTCAACTTTGGGAATCTGGCCCAAAGCATGGACTGTTTGTGGCAGTGTTGCATAAGGAGTTGGGCATTGCCTTTACTGAGTACAGGGCAGCAGGGCTAAAGAGGTCTGGGTCAGATATGCCTATTTCCCACCACACATCTCTCAAGCACTAAAGCAGATGATAAGATGAAAGACCAAAAATCTCTTTTTTGTTCAGAAAATAATAATATGAGAAAACCTTGGAGACTTTCTTTGTTGCCCCTTTAGCTTTGAGGTACTGTACCAGCAGCCTAATGGAGGAGTACATCAAGTACTTAAAGGGATACTGTCATGGGAAAACATGTTTTTTTCAAAACGCATCAGTTAATAGTGCTGCTCCAGCAGAATTCTGCACTGAAATCCATTTTTCAAAAGAGCAAACAGATTTTGTTATATTCAATTTTGAAATCTGACATGGGGCTAGACATATTGTCAATTTCCCAGCTGCCCCCAGTCATGTGACTTGTGCTCTGATAAACTTCAATCACGCGTTACTGCTGTACTGCAAGTTGGAGTGATATCACCCCCTCCCTTTCCCCCCTCCAGCAGCCAAACAACAGAACAATGGAAAGGTAACGAGATAGCAGCTCCCTAACACAAGATAACAGCTCCCTGGAAGATCTAAGAACAACACTCAATAGTAAAAGCCAAGTCCCACCGATTCAGTTACATTAAGTAGGAGAAATAACAGCCTGCCAGAAATTAGTTCCGTCCTAAAGTGCAGGCAGAAGTCACATGACTGGGGCAGCTGGGAAACTGACAATATGTCTAGCCTCATATCAAATTTGAAAATTGAATATAAAAAATTCTACATTACATTATATTGTTAAAATGTACATTTTTTTTAATTTTACATTTTCCCAACTACATTTCGAAGGAATTCATAGATTGACCATTTAAAAAGAACAAACAACTGAACTGCTGAAGTATTCAGTCTGATTTGTTTTTCTTTAAGACCAATCGGTTATGGAGGAGGCGAATGAAATGCTTTCCCTGTGGAAAGAAGAGTTTTTCATCTGAAAGTGCATTTCTAACACTGCACATAAAAACAGTTTTGCATTCAGGACTCCATTTTTATCTCTAAACAGATTTGTAACTAAAAGCAGAGAGATCGTTTTATTGGAGACAGCTGGTCAGGGGATTAAGAAAACAGTCACAGGAAGGTTAGCTCAAATGAAGCAGTGGCAAGATAAGTCACATCAAAAAAGTATGAATAAACTTTGATTCCTTTTAGACTCAAAATACAAAAGTAAAGACTATTCTATGTAGAAGGGTTTTTTTTGTAAATGCTTACTCGTACTGTCCTCAAGTATCCATTGTAGCTTTCTTTCAAATGAACTAATAAGCAGCTAATGGCTTGCATTGCATTCAAATACATTTTTCATTTCAAGAAAAAAAATATTTTTACATATGAGTGGTATAAGAGTAACTAGTTAGAAAGCTGTGTTTAATTGTTAGCCCCTCTCGATACTACTTGCATCTTGCTGAAGATGATCTCCCTGATATACACATATTTACTTATAAAATAGGTCACTCATTCTGCCATGTATACATATTGTATACTAGGTCTAATTTATGAACATGAGCACAAGCGCAAAGAGCTAAAATGGACACAAGTGTGTTGATGCAGTTCAAAAAATGAAACTTGCATCATTACAAAGGCGACTCTTCAAGCTGCTTTAATGAAATCAGGCCCAAGTGCATTAAAGCAAGGAAACCCAGAAATATTTAGTAGCTTACATAAAGTGGGTTGCATTAGTAGCCACAACTGACTTGTAAATCTAATACTAATGGCATTATTACCCCTGTACTGCAAACAATGCCATTCAAACACAAATATAGGGATGAAATGCAGTTTAAACCGAACAAAACAAACACAGATTTGCTTCCATGTAAAAAAACAATGCATAGTGGGTGAAAACTTGGCAATTAGCATTTGAATTGTGCGCAGTGTAAATGCACTGCATTGCAAAATGAGAACTATAGTTCCCAAAAGTTATACCCCTGAAAAGTATATGCCGTTCATACAAACAATATCAACATGTTTAGAAAATTTACAAACAGTACACACTGTTTGCAAACATAGGCAGTCATAACTGCTAGTGTGCACTACACATTACCCTGACTGACCAATCATTTAAAAAGATAGACAGTGGATGACTTCCGTGCAGAAATGCTTTTTTTTTTTTTTTAAAGGTAAGTTTTATTTCTCATTTTTAAACACATACAACAATCATACGTACAACAATAAGTACACTCGCAGACTAGACTGTACAATTTAGGCAGGAAGAAAATATGGCACATGCTATCACCAAGCATAACACAATACAGTTATTGAGCAGTTGAGATGGACACTATCAAACTCAGGGGAACTATACATCTGACGGTTAGGTTGGGACCCTCGAGGATACGAAGGATAGCAAACCATGCGGGGTGTCACAGTAGGAGATGGACTCGGCTATGACCTACTATAGAGGGGTCGGGGCAATGTCATTCCACAAGCCCCAAATTTTATCGAATTTTGTTGGTGTTCCCCTAATTTCGTAGGTGAGCTTATATAGGGGTACTGCTTTGTTAATCAGTTGTATCCACGCATTGAGAGAGGGTGAGAGGTTACCCATCCAGTGAAGGGCTACAGTTTTTTTTGCATAAAAGAGTAGGATACGGAAAGAGATTCGAGTATATTTAGCTGGGACTATCTCTTCTAGAACCCCCAAAAGGCAAACTGCAGGTGAAATTATTCTTGGGAAGTCAAGATTATCTGATAGTTTACAACTTGTGTCCAAAAGCTCAGTATGTAATGGCATTCCCAGATTAGATGGAAGAAATCCGCAGCTTGTTGGTGACACCTGGGACATGGCCCATCAGTTTGAGTCGTGTGGGAGTTATGTAAATATGGTGCATAATTTTATATTGTATTAGTTTGTCTTTCAACGATATCAGGCCAGTGTATATGTGTTCCGTCGCTTCGTCCCAGTTATCTTGGTCAAGGCCTATAATTTTAGTATTCCACCAGTCTTGTGCTGCTTGAAAAGGTTTGGGGCCGGATAAAAGGAGCTGCTGGTAGAGCCGGGACACCAGCTTTGCTGGGTTGGGATCATGAAGAATTTCTTCTATGACTAGGCAGGATTGCTGGGGGGTAAGACTGTTAAATTGGGGCAGAAATGCTTTTTAATCCCAGTTTGATAGAAGATTATAGTAAAATAAATGAATATATTAACAGTCAAACTTAATGCTGCTGTGCCCCAGTGCAACCAATGTAAGGAAAGCAATGCATAAGCAATTAACAAAAATACTTCTTTTTATAAACAAAGATAATAAAGGAAACAAAAACAATTACTGCTAATTAGGGAAAGGGTTGTCCTGAAAAGAAATATGAGTTTAAATGGTGGTTCAACTGTAGCAGTTAACATTAGTTTATCTTTAATTGACACACAGGGGTATATTTATCAAAGAGTGAAGTTAATAGAGAACTTCCGCCACTAGAGTGAAATTCCGCCACTCTCCATTCATTTCTATGGAATTTTTATAGGCGTATTTATCAAAGGGTGAACTTTCACTTCACCCATTGATAAATACGCCTTTCAAAATCCCATAGAAATGAAGTGAGAGCTGCGGAATTTCACTCTAGTGGCGGAACTTCACTCTTTGATAAATTTACCCCACAGTGCCAAACTCTTCTTCCAGGGACCATATTCCAGTAAACCTCTAAAAAGGTGCTAGTGGACTTATTCTGCCCCAGCTGGAGGGCTTTGAGCCTGCTGAGCAAATAGAAATGAATGAAGCAGGAGGCTATCTTTTTTTAATGAAATAAACAATGCCAAGGCTTACTGGTACATTAATCCATTGCTGCTAATAGATCTTGTGTTGGTATTGCAACATGAGCATAAAGACCTTTTATGTGGAATTGATACAGAGTTGGAAAAATAAAACCCAACTGACAAGGAAAGCAAATAATCAAAACAGGAAAATAACTATATTTCACAGGGCTACTTTATATTCTGTACATATCTAGTTTGAACAAATAGTAGAACCCCCATGTCTGATATAGTCAGATGAGTGACCTCCAGGCAGGAGAAAGAATGCTTAGTTACCCAGGATATACCCATTAACAGCTTGTAACAAATGGATTGAATTGCAGACTGAAAAAACAAAGTTAAAATCCAGGCATGTGGTCTAGGCTAAAAACAGGAAGAGTTTGTTAACAGGACTCTGGTACTCCACTACCGTTGAGAAAGTCGGGCACCAATGAAACTTGTTGGCAACATATTGAATGGACTTTTCTGATAAGCAATTATTCTCAGCTGACTTGTAAGTGCAATATAGTGCTGATACAATTTTACACAATGGGAGTGTGCTCCTCCTTTTATGTTTATTAGCAGGCAAAGAAGGCCCAATAAACAGGCCGAAGGTTAGAACCAGGGAAACCACAAGAAATAGGAATTGGACAACATTCTTGAGAACAGGAACCAGACAGGGAAAAAGGAGCCAGGCAGGAACATGGGAACCAGGAAACACAGAATTCTCAGGCTAGATCAGGTTCAGGAGCTTTGATGATCAATCAACTGGGAGTTACAAGAAGCAGGCTTATAGAGGCCCTTAATTGTTAGACCAATTGTGGTTAATAAGATAGGCAGAGACAAGTACCACTTTGAAAAGCCCAGTGGTTCAATGCATAAATGTAGTCCACTGTTCGATTCCAAACACCTTATTTGTACATTTTTTCAGAAAATATACATTTAGGAAAATGCATTATAGATTATATATTGGTGAGGCCACAAAATAAAACCCAATGTAAAATGAGGGGAAACGCAAAATCAGGGGATCAAAATTTGAGGTTCTGCTCATCTAAAACCTCTATTAGAAACTAATTTAGACCCAGCATACATGGAGCACTAAAATCAACAGGGTTGGCATCATGCAGAACAGAACAAGATTAATTTAGGGTCAGAGAAAGCATTTACCTTACTTGTTTTGTGCTGATGGTTTAGGTTGACCAGTGGCTTATGAAGCAATTATGAAGAAATTCTTAGGCATGTGGCAAAGAGATTTCCGATCTTAAGCCCATGGTTTAGCTGGAACATCCCTCTGCTTGTTCATAATAGTGAGTTATGTACTTAATGCTTTGATAAGGTCTTTGTAATCAATATAATTTGATTTGATAAGGTCTTTGCAATTAATCATTTTACAAAGTAAGTTGGAATGCCACTGCTCCAATTCTGGAATGTTGATCTTTTTGCACTGTGACAAAGGGCATTATAGTAATAAATAAACAATTTCAAAATGCTAGTGTTCACTGAAATATGTATTTCGTCATCATTTAGTTTATTTACAGAAAAAATTTACAAAAAATGTAAACTTAATTTGACCAAAATTAAAATGATTGCATTGGTTCAGTATCGAGATATAACCATAACAGTACATTTTAGCACAAAAACAATTAGGGAACGATTAACTAACAATCACATTTTTCAATTTTTTAAACGCTCTAAAAATGTGAGATTTATTAAGTGTAAAAACCACAAAAACCTAATACAAAAATTAGCAGTTGAAAGTTGACGAGGTCCTATAGATGTTTGGATTTTTTGTTTTTTCGCAAGAAATTTTTAGAGGTTTTAGAGGTATTTGTATTTATTTTGGATAGTTCAGCACTCATGCAGGCTTCTTGAATGGATCTTTTAATACATTTCATGACATTTTTAGAGAAAACCAGTTTAGTCGTGCTTTAAAAAAAAAAAAAAACCTCTAAAACCACTCAAATTAGACTGTTAATAAATAAGCCTCTTAAAAACAAATGTAATTTATAGAAATTCAGATGGATCTTCAGGTTCTAAAGAATAAAATGTACTGTATTTGGAGAAAAGTTAGAGGGTATATGCACTATATACTGTATGTCATATAGGTTTACACATATATCAACAAGTGTCAGCAAATGTGAGCAAAGTTAATGCGCATTAAAAAGACCCCCTCCATATAATCAGTTCATCCTCATAGTAAAGAGCCAGAAAGATCAGTTATAGCTTTATGAATAATAAATGATCCTTGCCATACCTATACATAACTGACAAAACTTACATTTACAAAATTCAAAAATTACCAATACCAACTTAAAAAGTGTCAGCCATATCAATGCAATGGCCATACAAATATGTATAAAACAGAAAACACTGCAAGAATCATGACCCACCTTATGCTATGACAGTGGCAGAACTTACTTAAAATTATTTGAGCTAAAACCAAAATGCTGAACCTAAGGTAAAATAATACTATGAATGGAAGTACACATGTATATCAGATGGAGAGATCAATATGGCAGTGAGAAACCATTTTGGTAACAGCAAAACTAAAACATTAAAGGGATGTTGTCATGGAAAAAACATTTTTTTTCAAAATGAATCGGTTAATAGTGCTGCTCCAGCAGAATTTTGCACTGAAATCCATTTCTCAAAAGAGCAAACAAATTTTTTTACATTCAATTTTGAAATCTGACATGGGGCTAGACATATTGTCAATTTCCCAGCTGCCCCAAGTCTCCCAACCACCAGTCAGCTAGTAGATATTAAAGCCAATACGAGGCAGGCAGATGGATGGCTGAGAGGAAGACACTAGGGATATAATGATGGTGGGTACTCAAAAGGGAAAAGGACTCAAAGGTGCTAAATAGTGGTAAGGGAGTTAAAACCTGGGGTTTTGGAACCCATTGGGGCTCATTTATAAACACTGGACAAATTTGACCATGGGCAGTAACCATGTCATAGCAAGTAATCAGTGTTTGGATTTTTTTCAGTCAGCTGCAAGCATTTGATTGGTAGCCATGGGTTACTGCCCAGGTGCAAATTTACCCTGTGCTTATAAATGAGCACACTTGTGTGTTTCTACTCTACAGCCCTGGAACGCTTTGCAATTCTGATTCTGGCAAGGATCAAGGATTATTTTATCACAATTTTTTTTTAAAAGTAATTTTTTTAGTAAACCCAGAAAAGGTATCTTGTAATTTGAAGCTTTTTTTCAGTATCTTATGAATGCGGAGTGAATTCTGTATACATATATAATCTATACTCAGTCTCTTTCATTTTTCATATCCTAATTTTTCCTTACAATTTATTGGGACAGCGTTAAAAGCAATTCTGTTGGGGCTTCAACTTTGCTACAATAAAATTCATGCTGTGGAAAATTAGAATTCTGAACAACTTTAGACATCTGAAAATCACACAGCTGTTCACACTCACCTTCTTTCTCTTTTCTTTTGTAATATGTCTTTTTTATGTCACCTTTATATGTTGCCTTACAGCAATGGCTGTCAATTCCGTATATTACATTGAGTGTTTGATCTTGCTTTACCATGCCTTTTAGTTCCAGACTGCCTTATCTAGAGATATTTTAGGTTTGTAGGTCACTCCAATGTTATAGTTTTATAGAATTCCTGTAAGTAGTCTATTTATCACCAAGTGGAACTTGTATTACCATTCATATTTTTACTATTCCTCTTCTGTTTCATTTTTTTGTGCTCTTTAAATGCATTTCCAGCAGAGTCTGAAAATTATTACAGACAAAGCTGAACTGGTTTTCAGTGCAGACTGTAAATGCAAAGCACCTGGGCTAAGTCTTGATTATTTTAGGTGTTTCTTTAAGAATATATTGGGGGATATAAAAAGAAATTATGAAAACTGAACAATTATGCTTAATGCAATTATCCCATTATATTTTTTAAATATGTTTTATAACAAAAAAGAAAACATATTTAGCAACTCATCAGCTGCTGAAATCTGAATGTTCAGAGCAAGAATTGTCTAATGAACAAAATTACAATTCTTTCTTCATTATGGGACTAATAACTCTACCTATGAATTTTATTTCATTAATGTTTGAAGTTGGCCATCCATCCAGTTTGTATTGTTAACTTTTAATGTTTATTGGCTAAAGCAAACTGGGAAAAACTGGGCTGATAACAAGAGGTGCAAATATCAGTTCCTTACAACTTACATCTGCAGTTCCGGTCAACAGTTATACTGTAAACATTAAGGGGCAGATTTATCAAGGGTCGAATTTTGAAGTGGAAAATACTTTGAAATTCGACCATCGAATAGAATCCTCCGACATTCGAATTCAGAGGATTTAATTCATCATACGATAGTATTCCGATCGTACTCTGATCATACTTCGAATCGTACGATTTTCCTTCAAATCCCCAAAAACTTAGAAATATGCTCTGGCAGGTACCCATAGGCTAACATAGCACTTCAGCAGGTTTAAGTTGGCGAAGTATTGAAGGCAAAGCTTTTTTAAAGAGACAGTACTTCGATTATCGAATGGTCGAATAGTCGAACGATTTTTACTTCGAATCGAAGTAAATTCGAAGTCTATTATCCTATTCGATGGTTGAAGTATCCAAAAAATTACTTTGAATTTCGAAAAACAGAAGATTCCATTTATACTAAAACATTTTGACCCACCTATGAAATAATATTAAGGGGTTATGTAAAAAAAGATACTAAGTTCGCCCAGGAACAGTAACCCATAGTAACCAATCAGGAGATAGGATTAACCTATTTAAAAGCAAACATCTTATTGTTTGCTAAGGGTTACTGCTCTGGGGCAAACTTAGTGCTTTTTATTACATATGGGGGTAAATAAATTCAAACAAAAGTTGACCTAAGTCTTTCCACTTTCAACCAGTTTTATATCACCCTAATATAGAGATACAGGGAAAGGAACAACTACAGGTTTAAACGTTGTTACCTTCTGTCTCATTGGAACGGCTCTTTTTTTGTAAAAGTAAAAAAAAATATATAAGCTATTTTTTGCACATTAAGGGTCGAAGTGAAAATTCAAATGAAAAATTTAAAATTTCGAGCTATTTTTTGTGTACTTCGACTAGGGAATAGTCTAAATTTGATTTGAATTTGAAAAAAAATCGAATATCGAAATGTATCTTGTACTGTCTCTTTAAAAAAAATGTTTTAAATAAATTTTGGCTGGTCTTTTTTTATTCAAATTTCGAAGTTGTTTTTTATTCAAAATTCAACCCTTGATAAATCTGCCCCTAAATGTATCAAAGTGACTTTTCTTCCTAAGTAAATCCAAGAACATGATGTATTGCATAGCTACGTTTGCTGTGCTTGTAAAGTTCTTATAAATAATACCCTTCGTGAAAAATCGGGAAGATGATTAACATTGCAGTATGAAAGGGCCCTTGTTATGGGGTGAGAGTATTTGCTGCAAAAAGAAAATGATTAGTACAGATTATTTCAATAGTTACTACTTGCATTGGCACAAAAGAACACAATGATTGTCTACTTAACACTTGTTAAAAACATAAATATGTCCATTCAAATATTAATTTAACTGAAAATAGTCTGCCAGATTCCTTCTAAGTTATTTATTAGTGCTGGTTCTACACAATGACATTTTTATGGCTCTTTATCAACAAAGGTTTTAGCTAACATGATAGAAGATCCTATAATTGCTTCTGTATGTATAATAAAGGCAAAACTTAACGGGTCATTTACTAAAATTCAAATCTCATATTTTTATTAAACCAAGCTCAACCCCAACTACTATTTTATCTTATTTATCAATAAAATAACTTGAAAAAGTTGGGTTGGGAAAAAACTCAATAAAATTAAATGAAAAACCCAAATCATACAAATTTTTCATATTTGACACTCAAATTGCTTGATTTTGTCAGGTTATCGTTTGAAAAATCAGAATTTTTTGGATTATTGGACAAAACCCAGTGCAGACCACAATGTCTTCAAATTTTATAAGGCATATCTGCCATTGACTTCTAAGTTTGAGATGGCTTATTTTTTGGATTTGGACTTTTTGAAGCTTCATGGTATAATAAATCTTAAAAAGAATTGAGTTTTTTTTCACATAAAAACAAGTTTTTGCCCAAAAACCCCAGACCAGAAAAAATTGTGGTTTAGTAAATAACCCCCATATGTATGTTTCATATGAATGAAATAAGATTTCAAACATTTTAAACTATAATTATTAATAATAACCAAACATATTTCACATTATACCATCTTGAGTAATAACCAGACTTTTTATGTGATAAAACTAAAGAGCACAGCTTCACTTTCACGGAAAACATTACCTCCAATGGCTTGCAATGTCATTTTAGGATTAGGGCTACTAAAAACCTTTTCTAGGAGTTTTGTTGTCATAATTGTTTTTATAGGTATTCAATTCGCCTAAAAGCTTCTTCTCGAAAGCCTTAGTGGCACCTGGGTTGTCCAGGTGCTAGCAAAATCACCGAACAACTGCAGCCCTTTAGAATAATTTATTGTGTTTGAGGAAAGGAAATCTGCACTTAAGCGCTCACCCCCCCTTTCCCAGAACACTGACAGGCCCAACTGTCTATGGGGAATGAAAGAGATTGGTGTAAAAATGCATACAATATTCCATATTCCTGCTTATCTCCATTCCATGTAGCTCTCCACAGGCAGATGTCGGCTTGTCAATGGAGCTACTGAGTTGCACTTATAAAAGCAGATCTGCTTTTCTCTTCCTCTAAATAAAAATGTGGAGTTAAATGGACAATCTTCTCATTGTGCCCATGCCCTTATGAGTCATGCTTGAGACTACATTTGGGTTGTAAGAAAGATTTTAATCAGATAGGCTAGTGCTCCCTTAACTTTGCAAAACACTGGGCAGGTTACCCAAAGTTTGAAAAAAAGGGGGTTGAGGTTGTAACATTTCTACCCATGAGGCATTTCCATCATACCTGACATTTTGAAAAATTTTTGATATTTTCAAACCATATGTTTTAGGCTATTAAAATAGGCCCCTAAATACAGGTAAAGCAAACATAATGCGCACTCTGTATTGAAGAACACACCATCCATGTTATACATCCTAACATAGTTATATTTTAGTAAATGAGAGGGTTTTTGTAAAATAATTATAGCTTTGTAGATAAAGAACAGTGACATATTTCTGTTAGTATATATAAAGTAAGAGTGCTAAATCAGAGCTGACCAAATTTTTCATTTGTTTCCATTATTCTTTTTTTTTCTTCTAAATCAGCGACATTGATGTTTAGCGATAAAGTACTCTGATGACCTGTAACAGAGAGTAGAGAAGAAGGGACATGACAGAGCCGGGGGTCATCTAGTTTAGGTGGGCATTACATGGCAGAATAATGACTAGTGATGGGCGAATTTGCGCCGTTTTGCTTCGCCGAAAAATTCGCGAATTTCGCGAAACTGCGAAAAATTCGCGAAACGGCGCCGGCGTCTCGTTTTTGACGCCGGCGCCCGTTTTTGACGTCCGTTTTTCGACGCCAGCGAATTTTTTCGGCGAATATTCGCGGGCGTTTCGCGAATTTATTCGCTGTACGCGAATCGCCCAAATTCGCCGCGAATTCGCGCCTGGCGAATAAATTCGCCCATCACTAATAATGACAGCATGCCAATTTAAGTAGATGTGGCAAGGTGTGACAAGGGGCATATTATATATCCCTATCATATTGCCTTGTGGCTATAGGCACAAAGCTTGCACCCCACAACATGGAGAGCCAAAGGCTGCACTCCTTATTTTGTGCATAGATATTCAGTGCTCTAGCTCTTGTACCTCTGTTCTTTGTAAATGAGCCCTTTTATGTCTGGAATAAAAATGAGCCCCCTTTTTTGAAGCAGATGTCCAAATACACTTTAATTTTACTAAACCAAGTCCCATTTTTGCTTGAAGGTGAATATTAAATCCACATTTAAACTGGCTACTCGTTTTTTCAATCCTTGTCTTCAAGGTCTCTGATTGCAGAAATTTTGTTGTGTAATGAGGCTTACCTCTCATTCCATGCAGAAAATACATAATGGTGCAGTAACCTTGTTACAAAATGAATATCATTCAAACCCTGTTTAGAACGTGTTTTAAACAAAAGCACAAATCTCTTTATTCATGGAATTTAATATACAACCTGGAAATAAAATACACACAAATGACTGTATAATATTCACGATTTAATTTTCTTTTTGGGAATCTCTTTATTTGTTGCTGAATGAGAAGTTTTGTTTCTTATAATACATTCCAAAATTGCCTGTTATATAAAGATTAAGGCCTTACAGATTCAGAACACATTTTTCATTTTAGCTGTTATTACTGAAATACATTGAATATTTTAAAGGTTGAGCTTTTACAGTTTTTTTGTTATCCAAGGTGGCCCTTTTGCTTTACATAATGTAGATAATGAAGGAATTGTGAATAGTAAAAGTTTGTCGATAACAGACAGGAAACAGATTACAGTGTACAAACAGTATCTACCAGGGTGGTTTTTTTTTAACAGTAAAAGGTAACAAACACTGGAAGATGTATAAAACGAATGCCACATTTGCTAAAGGATCTAACACAGGGATCCCCAACCTTTTGAACACGTGAGCAACATTCAGAAGTAAAAGGCGTTGGTGAGCATGAAAAATGTTCCTGGGGTGCCATATAAGTGCTGTGATTGGCCATTTAGTAGCTCCTATGTGGCTTCTCAACCTATATTGAGGCTCTGTTAGGCAGTACACCTGGTTTTTATACAACCAACTTGCCTCCAAGCCTGGAATTCAAAAATAAGCTTCTGCTTTGAGGCCACTGGGAGCAACATCCAAGGGTTTTGAGAGCAACATGTTGTTCACGAGCTACTGGTTGGGGATCAATGATCTAACACAACAAGCAATTCAGTCTCTGGTACTAGTACACACCAACAACCAGAAAAAAGTTGCTTTTATTAATATCAGACTATTTGATCTTTACAGAGTTGCACAAGGCCCCCTTTTGGGGTATATACAAAAACAATGGGACTTGTTTATAAACACTGGGCAAATGTGCACCTAGGAAGTAACCTATGGTAACCAATTAAATGTTTGCTTTTATTGTTTAACCTTCAGCTGGCAGATAAAAGCCAGTCGCCAGTTGGTTGCTATTGGATACTACCCAGATGCAAATTTGCCCATTGCATAAAAAGTAACTGATAAATGCCCAGTTATTTCCATCTGGAGTGCAAATATTCTCCAACCTACTCTTAGCTTACAATTAAGCATCACCAACAGTTACATGGATAACCACAGATCACTGCACTTGGTCACTAAACTGACGGCCATTCTGGCACATTCACCTATTTACAGTCATTGATCCCCATGCTCTGCTGACTGGGAGCATAAAAATCGACAAAGTACCAAAAAGGAAGGAACTGCCAAAGAGAGTTAATATGTTGCCCAATCTATAACAGATTGAGTGTGAAATGAATTGTATTTTGCTGGAATAAAGTGTGAACAAGAAAATCACATCTTAGTAGTTAATTCATTTTTGCTTCAATTAATAAATAAATTTATGTTGTGAAAAACAAACTTCAGTGTCATTATTGAGCATTGTGAAATTAGAGAAGGATTCATTCATTGTTTAAGTGCTAATAGTGCATAAAGTGTCAATTATCTGGTACGTAGTTCACAATCCACTGATAAATAACTTACCCAATTAAAACGTAACATTTAATTGCTCCTTTAAAAATAGAGGGAAAACTCATAAGAAAAACACTAAAAATTGATAGATGTGTGCTGATCTGGTATGTAAATTGTAGGGATTACAGCATCTATAGTAAATTAATATACTGGTCCCACCCAGATCTTACATCAACCTAAATGCCCTCTGGTTAAATATTGTATATTGTGGGCTAATTGGGTAATTTCTTTATCAGTGGATTGTGAACTGTGTACCAGATAATTGGCACTTTATACACTAATAACAATGAATTAATCATTCTCTGATTTCACAATACTCAATGACACTGAATTTAGTTTTTTCACAAAATGAATGTAGTTATTAATTGAAGCAACAATGAATTAACTACACTAAGATGTGATTTTCTTGTTCACACTTTATTCCAGCAAAATACAAACATTTTCATAGAACTGACTGAGAGCATACTTTGTGAATGTAGTCTCAGGGCAGGTGTAACTATTATGCTTTAGGTAACAGTTCAGTACTTAAGTATATTTACAGGAGTTATGAAGTTATGTTTGTCTGTCCAAAGACAACACAGAAAGATGTATATGTCTTTCTTCTCTTATGTGCAGGTTGTGCATGTTGTCAGTGCATTAATATCTTCTCTAAAAGTGACAGGTTGTTAAATACTACTAGTGCAACTGGATTGTCTAGAAGCAGGGCCGGCCTTAGGCCTATTGGACCAATTGGGCCCAATAGGGCCCCGCACCTCTGGGGGCCCCGCACCACAGGGCAGCACAGATAATATTTCCCTCAGCACATGATGCTGCCTGGCCTGCCCCCAACTTTGAGAGTCCAGCCCATCCCCAAATCCATAGGTCCAGCCCACCCCCAACTCTGATAAGCCAGCCTATCCCCCAACTCCATAGGTCTAGCCTGCCCCCAACTCTCATAGGCCCAGCTTTCCTCCAACCTTGATAGGCCCTGCCTGCCCCCAATCCAACCAAGCCTGCTCCCAAGCTGAATCGGCCCAGCCTGCCCCAAACTAATTGGCCCAGTCCACTCTCCTATTTCCTCGCTCTCTTACCCTGTGTGCCCCCATTATGTGCCCCTATTTCATCCCTCTCACTCTCTTACCTTGTCTGCCCCTTTCCTTTCTATTTTGTGCCTGTATGCACTTATTTTCCTAAATACTTGGTGTGTCAGTAGCCAGCAACACTTTGTCTAGGGGTCCCGCCAACATGGTCCCAATTGGGCCCCACATTTGATAGGGTCAGCCCTGTCTAGAAGTGCCCTTGATTTCTCCCTTGTGTTGAGATGCGAATTCTTCGCGATGACAGAAAAGTTGCCAAGATCAAAATGTCACAGAGACAAAAAAAAAAAAACATAAGAAAAAACAACCATTGACTTTAATGCACTTAAAGTTACTAAAGTTACTAAGTCAAAAAAGTCGATCCAAGAAAAAAAGGCCATTGACTTTAATGCATTTGAAGCTAGAAAATTGTTGCACTCGTAAATAATTGTTGTGCTTAAAATTGTTTCGCTTCCTATTGATTTTAGTGCGTTTCGTGAATTTTATTGTGAAATGGGACAAATTCACTCATCACTACTGGTAACCCTTCCCTGAGCCCTTGCTATTATTGCAAGCTCTTCAATGTCACTCGTAGACCTATAAAAATGTTTATTGTCTTTAAAGTCTGGGTAATATGGCAATCTGACTTTTTAAAAGGTGTTGTTGGATGGAAAATACCTAATAATGGGCTGAAGAGTGAAACTAGCCAGTTATAAAATGTCAAAAAGGAGGACTTATTTTCCCATTAAAGCCCCAAAGTAACTATACCCCCCCAAACAATCACTCTGAATGTGTTTATTTTAAATTTATTTCAAATATAGGAATAGGATCCTTTATACGTAAACCTGTTATCCAGAAAGCTCTGGAAGACCATCTCACATAGACTGCATTTTAATCTAATAATTGACATTTTTTAAAATGATTTCCTTTTTCTCTGTAATAATAAAACAGTACCTCATATGTAATCCTAACTAAGATTAATCCTTATTGGAGGAAAACAATCCTATTGGGTTTAATTGATGTTTTTACAATACATTAGCACAGTAACGGTATGGAGATCCATATTATGGAAAGACCCCTTATCTGGAAATCCTCAGGTCCAGAGCTTTTTGCATAACAGGTCCCATACCTGTATTCTAAATCTGTCAAGTCTGTGGGTTACTAATATACTACTAGCATGAATACCATGATGCTTATTGATCTTTCTCCTTTCCCTGAAAAAAAATCTTGGCAGCCACTATAAGAATTCACAAAAACAGTAACACTGACTTTATATATATTAAATATAACAAAAGGATTTAACAGCAAAGGCATTAACCTAATCAGCGCACTTGAAGATCCCAAGTTCCTGTAGTCTACGTCTGTTATTAATGATAGATGCACCGTGAAATCTGAACAGTTAGCAAGAGAGCAGACCAGACTGGGAACTGTCTGCCAGAGAACAGATGCTTGATGTATTTGTAGTATTTACGGGCTGTCAGTTATTGGACTTAAATGTAAATCATCTAACATTTCACAATGGTGTGGTGCCTGGAAATCAAATCTCTTTGAAAACAATGGGAAAAATTCAGCATTTGACTCCAACTAAAGATTTAAAAAATAAAATACATTTGTTTAGCTTTTTCGTTAGATACATTGATTTAAATGGTGACAGCTCAAAACTTGTTTTTTTTTCATACCTACAACAATTAACATTTTAGATGACTGAGAACATTATAGGAGTTTAAATACATTTTAAACAATTAATTTTAGGTTTAATAAGTTTAGACATTCATTAAAGGTTGAATTTTAGTGGCATTAGAGCTTTTTGAAACCACAATTATACCCTATTTCTTTAAAACCACAAATGCCATGTTAGTTATTAAAAAATCCGAAAATAAAAAGTACAAAGGGAGAAGAAAAATAAACTATACACAAAAAAATACGAATAATTCAAGTTTTTTGGACAAATACTAGTGTAAAAAAAGAAAACCTTCAAGTCTGAATGGTTAAAAAAGGTCTGATAGGAATCAGTGCAGCTCCCATTGACATCTATGGGACCTTTTACTTGGCACTGTTTTGTATTAGAGTTTTTGTGGATTTTACACTTGATAAATCTCAAACTATTAAATCTCAAATTAAATATTAAATTATTAAATCTCAAATTATTAGAGAAGAGAGAAAAGAAACATGATTTTTTTTTTAGAGAAAAAATACAATTTGTGAAAAAAAAGGAAATCCGACTGTTCGTAATTAGACCCTTAAGTATCATTATTTCAAAAGTGTACTATGAGTTATATGGTGAAAATGAAATCTATTCTAATACTGTACTTACATTATTTTTTTTGGAGAACATTTTAACAGAAAAAAATAAACATGTAATACAAAAAGGCAAAAATTAAAAGCCACAAAGTATGTACAGTATGTAGATAGAATATGGAGTATGATTGCCTAGCTTTCATTTAACAAAATATTTAATTAAAAAATAGATCTGATCTGCAAGCAGAAGCATGCATAATGATAGTCAACTCTTGGTTCTGGACCAAAGTGCATTCTTCAAACATGGCAGTATCCACACCATTATACAGCTATTCTGCATGACAGGAACCATTAACTGTATCATGCTTACATATAGGAAAATGTAATTTTATTTGATAAATGTAAGGTTATGCATATGGGATACAAAAATCAAAAGTCTGAAATAGTTATAATAACTACTTATAGTATACACAAATATGCAAGTTGTAAAAACCGTATACCTTAAACGAATTGTTCAGTATAAAAAAAAAACTGTAATAAGACTGTGCAAAATAAAAAAATGTTTCTAATATAGTTAGCAAAAATGTAATGTATAAAGGCTGGAGTGACTGGATGTCTAACATAGCAGAACAGAACACTACTTCTTGCTTTGCAGCTCTCTTGGTTTCCACTGATTGGTTACCCTGGTGACCAAGCAGCAACCAATCAATGACTTAAGGGGGGCCACATGGGTCATAACTGTTGCTTTTGAATCTGAGCTGAATGTGGGGGTCAATTGCAAACTCACAGTTCTGTCCCTTCTGGCCCCCCTTCAAGTCGCTGACTAGTTCAGAGTTAGAGAGCTGAAAAGCAGGAAGTTCAGGCTAATTCTGGCTATTATGTTAGACATCCAGTCACTCCAGCCTTTATACATTACATTTTTGGCTAACTAACTATTTTAGAAACATTTTTATTTTTCACAGCCTATCTATTGAGCCAGTTTTTATTTTTACACTGAACTGTTCCTTTAAATGGGACTAAGATGCATTCTTGATGGAGAAGGACCTAGAGGTAGTTGTGGCTAATAAACTTCACTGTAGCAATCCATGCCAGTCAGCAGCAAGAAGGGTGGACAAGATATTGTCCTGTATTAAAATGAGAATAGATTAATGGGAGGAGAGGATTATGCTCCCTCTTTACAAAGCACTGGTAAGGCCCTATCTAGAATATGCAGCACAATTTTGGTCTCCAAACCTCAGAAATGATGACATAGAGAAGGTTCAAAAAAGAGCTACTAAGTTTTTATGGAAGTTCTCAGTTACGAGGAAAGGTTGGTTACATTGCGGTTGTTTACACTGGAGAAGAGGTGCTAAAGGGGGGATATGCTAACTTTGTGTAAATATATACAAGAGGACCAATTGCTTGCAGGAAACTCAAGGACATCCATTCAGATTAGAAGGAAGGAGGTTCCATGAAAAAAGGGTTATTTACAGTGAGCAATAAAAAGTTTTCTGCTGCATACCACTTACTTGTTTAGTAGGGTGCATTTAATTCCCTGACTGCCTCCAAATCAAATATCATCCAAATATTGATGGGCGAATAAATTCGCCAGGCACAAATTAGCGGCAAATTTCCACATTTTGCAGCCAGCAAATAAAATTCACAAAACTGAGGCAATAATTTAAGCACACAAAAATTGTCACTCATCAAAATTATTTGGATGCCAGTTGACTTGCGACTAATGAATTTGGACAAAATAGTCGCACATATAAAAATTGACCAATGCATTTTGTGAATTTTCTCAGTTTCGTCCATCACTACATCCAAACTATGTACAGTATAGGGAGGAAGCACACCAATTTATACAGGCATAACCCTTTGTCACATTTTATTGCAGAAATTGTAGAACAAGCTTTCCCAAGGCTATTGGATTGGCAGATTAATTTGTTTTAAGAAAGGGTTGGATACCTTTTTAGAAAATGCAATTATTTCTAGTACAAAGTTTATCCAGGGACTATTCAATTTGCCTTCTAAGGAGTCAGGAAGGAGTTCTTTCCCCCACTGAGGCAAATTGGAGAGGTTGCAGATTCTTTCTGGATCATCTTGTATTTAAGTCTTAATGATGAACATTAAAGGGATACTATCATGGGAAAAACATTTTTTTTCAAAATCAATCTGTTAATAGTGCTGCTCCAGCAGAACTCTGCACTGAAATCCATTTCTCAAAAGAGCAAACAGATTTTTTTATATTCAATTTTGAAATTTGACATGGGGCTAGACATATTGTCAATTTCCCAGCTGCCCCAAGTCATGTGACTTATGCTCTGATAAACTTCAATCACTCTTTACTGCTGTACTGCAAGTTGGAGTGATATCACCCCCTCCCCCCCAGCAGCCAAACAAAAGAACAATGGGAAGGTAACCAGATAACATCTCCCTAACACAAGATAACAGCTGCCTGGTAGATCTAAGAACAGCACTCAATAGTAAAAACCCATGTCCCACTGAGACACATATAGGGGCCGATTCACTAAGGGTCGAATTTCGAAGTTAAAAATACTTCGAAATTCGACCCTCGGATTGAAATCCTTCGACTTCGAATATCGAAGGATTTAGCGCTAATCCTGCGATCGATCGATCGAAGGATTTTCCGTTCGATCGAACGATTAAATCCTTCGAATCGAACGATTCGAAGGATTTTAATCCAACGATCGAAGGAAAATCCTTCGATCAAAAAATCACAGGCAAGCCTATGGGGACCTTCCCCATAGGCTAACATTGACTTCGGTAGCTTTTAGCTGCCGAAGTAGGGGGTCGAAGTTTTTTTTAAAGGGGAAGTACTTCGACTATCGAATGGTCGAATAGTCGAATGATTTTTCGTTCGATTCGTTCGATTTCGTTCGAATTCGAACGAATTTAACCAATTCGATGGTCGAAGTACCCAAAAAATACTTCGAAATTCGAAGTATTTTTCATTCGAATCCTTCACTCGAGCTTAGTGAATCAGCCCCTAAGTCTCCACTAATACCATTTCTGTTCAACCCTACATTTAGCATGGGGATGGAAGGCCACTTTATCAAAATGTGGGAACATGCTAATGTATTCCAGATTTACCACCTATTTGATGCTAAAACAATCAGAACTCATATGGGTTTATCATTTACAGGAACTGAAGAATTAGTTGTACTATCGGTTACGGCTCTGTAAGTTCCCTGTAGCCAAGTTTGTAAAAACGGGACTCAGTGTATTTTGAATGTCTTTGTATATATCTTGTTAATCAAAAGGGTTTGATTTCAATATATATATGATATTCTCAATAAGCTACAAATAGAGGATGTGCCACATCCCTATAGGACCCACTGGGAATACAAATTAGGTACCAAGAGCTCCATGGAACAGTGGGGTAAAATATGGAAAACCGCTTCAAAAATGTCTTTATGCGCCACTTTGAAGGAAAATATATATGAAATTATGTTTTAATGTTATCATACTCCTGCACATCTGCACAAACTCTTTCCAGGGACCTCTGCTGCATACTGGCAGTATAATCAGAGCCCAGCCATGCTATTCCACATATACGCACCCCAAAAGAGTCTCAAAGTATACAGTACTTATGGGAACAAGGTGCCTGATCACAGCCCACTGGAAAGCTCCCACAGCACCGACCACCTTGGAATTAATCAACAATAAACAGCAAATAAGGAGAATGGAATTCTTAACGGCTTTATTACACGACACATCATTGCCCTTTTCATAAGATTGGTTCTTGTGGAACTCATACTATGGACAACTACAAAATCATATGTGAAAAAATGAGGACCACAACATTGGGTACAGGGTACTGCCCCAGAAGTTGCTAACACAATACTAAAAGTGCTGAACTCCACTGCAAGTCCCATACGGCCTGAAGGTGGACACACACACCTACAGAATATGCAATGCCATTATTACATGAACGTGCTAACTTTACTGATGTACCTTTTGTCAAATACTGTTATTGCCTGTTTACGTTTTTCCTCCTTTTTTCATTTTCTGTTTTTTTCTTGTTTGAAAATTAATAAGAATATAAAAAAAACCCCACAGAACTTTGTATGATACTAAAATAATAAATTCTGAAACTAGGTGGTAATTATAAATCTTAATCAACATGTACAGTTCCAGGGCTTTTAGACACAATTTTAACATTTGTTTCACTAGAGAAAGCTAATACATCAAGTGTAAATTCATGCCACTTCCTTTAATATGCAGTGAAGCATTAGAATGTACTCTTTGCTAAAACTGTGAAAAAATAATAAACGTGGGAATCACATTAGAAATTAAAATAATATATATACCTGTATACTATTTTAGGAACAATATATATCCTTAGATAGTTCTTGAATATTCAAGCCTAGAAAATCATCCTCTTCCACCTTGTTGCCAACTAAGCCATATTTCCAGATTATATATTCGTCGTCCTCCTTTCTCTGCAAATGAAGATAATGGTATGTGCAAATCAGAAAATATGATATATGAAAATGATATACAAACAAATAAAGTTGTATGAAGTAGGAAACAGGAATAGGAATGGTAAGGCAATGGAAAAACAGCAGGAAAGTCCTTAACCAAAATGTCCACACAAGCAGGTTACAACAACTACAATGAAGCTAAATTAAGATAGTTGATTTGTCATGAAAAGCCATAGCCAGAGATTTCAACCCTCCCTCAGGAGTTACCATTTTGGGCTTTTAAGCATTCCCCCGATTTTTGAGACATCAGCGGTAGCGACATGTGCAACAGAGATTCTTTGGCTGTCTGACTGGCGCGAGCCCTGTAGTCCCCTAAAAAGTAATTTTAAGAGTTGACAGCTTTGAGTAGCTAAGGTGATATTGAGGGAGAGAAATCATAAATGATCAAGCAATTGAAGATCTGGCTTTAGAGAGGATGTGCATACTAATTTTCTTTCTCAAATTGTGAGGGTAGCTGGACTGTCTCAGAGCTGTCAACTCCCCTGAGTTTATCGGGAGTTACCAGAATTTCCTCTCTGTCTCCCGACACTCCGATGCATTCCCCCGACGTTCTCTGATGATTTCTAATGATTTGCAGTCAAAAATCTGGTTTGTGCATGCGCAGAACATTTCAGTGACATCAATGAAGTTGCACATGGGGCTTCAGGAGAGGTGTTGCACATGCACATGACATAACATCTGACGACTAGGGATGTAGCGAACTGTTCGCCGGCGAACTAGTTCGCGCGAACTTCGACTGTTCGCGTCCGCCGCAAGTTCGCGAACGTCGCGCGACGTTCGCCAATAGGCGTTCGCGTCAAAATCGTTCGACCATTCGACCATTCGATCGCTAAAATCGAACGATTTTCGTTCGATTCGAACAAAAATCGTTCGATCGAACGATTAAAATCCTTCGATCGTTCGAATCGAACGATTTTCGGATGTTCGAAGTTCGCAAACAGTTCGCGAACTGTTCGCATTTTTTGCCGGTGTTCGCGAACGGCGTTCGCGAACACATACTCGGCGGTTCGCTACATCCCTACTGACGACGTCACAAACCTTGAAGTTTTTCTCACCTCCCCCAATAACTTCATTTTAAAAGTTGACAGCTCTGCTATATATATAAATATTCATTTATATATTAGATATATTCCCTATTCCAATAAAGGAAATGTTAACAGCTAACTGTTAAGAACACGGATGCGTGAACAAATTGCTAATGGATTTTCTGCCAATATTGTCTTGGCTGTTATGCAAGCGCTATATCTTTTGGCATGGATTCCATCACAAAGCAGAATGAGAAGAATTCTAAAGAAAATATAGTTTCTGCATTCATGACAGGACACTTGAGGGTGCAAATTCTTTTTGACTTGACAGGAGAAACACTGAAAAACATCCAACCTAACAAAAAAAAAAGAGGCAGGACATGTGATGAAGAAGGCCTATCTGGATGTATTTTCATATTGGTGCCAGTTTTCCTTTTAGTGATTTAAAGATTACCTTTACTCTCAATATCTTAGTCAGTTTTTCCCTTTGCTCCTTGCAGTGCCAGTGCAAAAAACAATTGACTACATTATCTACATTTGATACATGTCTCTGAGATAGTTGTATGATGTGAACAAAGATCAGGAGGCCATATTTTCTAGAGCTGCTGAAAAAATTCATACGTGCTAGGAAAAGTCTTACTGCCCATAAACAGCAATACAGGTATGGAATCCATTATCCAGAATGCTCAGGACCTGGGGTTTTCTGGATAATTGATCTTTCTGTAATTTGAATCTTCATACAATAAGTCTACTAGAGAATCATGTAAGCATTAAATAAACCCAATAGGCTGGCTTTGCTTCAAATTCGGATTAATTATGTCTTGTTTGGATCAAGTACAATGTATTGTTTTATTATTACAGAGAAAAAGGAAATTATGTTTAAAAATTTGGATTATTTAATTATAATGGAGTCAATGGGAGACGGCCATTCCATAATTTAGAGCTTTCCGCATAACAGGTTTTCAGATAACGGAGCCCATACCTGTATAGGTATTTCTGTCTCATAAAAACAAATTACCTGCTTAAACTAAATATCAAATAACCATCATGCGCAGTAGCAGATGTCCAAACTACAGGAGTTGGCAACCACTGTGTCAAGGGATAGAGTGGAAACCTGAAGAACAAAGGAGTGCAAATTATAGAGAACATATCTTAAAATCCAAATCTCAATGCAGCCTAGAGGTTAGAATCACCCCTATTGACAAAACCATTTCTTTTTAAATGTAACCTATTTTGCAAAAGACATTTAAATGGCATGGGTTATTCATACTGAAACAGCTGAACATTCCTTTTAAAGGACAAAACAAACCTTCTTAAGTATTCACCATGTGGTAGAGACCACTCTCCTCTTCCTATTCGCTAATTTCTTTGCCCTTTACAGTATATGGCATACTTTTCCTGCGTTCGGTTCAGCAGTGGATATCTCCCTTATTGCAACTGCATCTGCCATATTTTTCTTCTTTCATATATGCCATATCTGAACATGCCCAAGTTTAGTCTCGGATAGGAATTGCTTTGACTGTTGTGTTATGTGCGTGTGCAATTTCCCCAGTACTCGCAGTGCACATGATTGCAGTCTTGGTCTTAGAGAAGGGGCAGTGTTTATAGAGAAAAAAGTAACCTCAAAACCCAAGAGAACTGACAGTTTCTCTCTATTGGGAATAACTAGTCAGAAGCCAAACAGATACACAACAAAAAGATTCCACCAGAATTGATATTTAGGTTATATCTGATCTATACCTTGTTGCAACACAGATGGTGCAGTAAATAGTCCCACCCAGCACTAAAAAAGATAAATACATCTATAAATTACAATAAAGAACAATTGTATAATACATTATGTGACTGACAATGTAAGAGTTTGTATAACCTGTTTTTTCTCTCCATTGTTTTAGCTTGTTTTACTGTAATTAGGTGTCGCTTATAAACAGAGAATTAAAAAAAATATATGAGGCACGCACAACACCAAAATACAAGATTCATCATGGAGCATAGCTCCCATGGCTGTCACTGACCCAGCATTCACTAAACCTCCTGCTGTTTCCACTTTAGAATCTACAATTTTCCAATCTCTTGTGGTCTCAGTTAAAAAGACCAGACGTGAAAAACAAATAAATGAATCCAAATAAATAACTTCCTTTTATCGGCCTGTCTGAGTGCTCATTTTAGAAAGAATGCATTATATGAAGCGGTCGGTCTCACCCATGGAGTAATCTAGTTAGAGATGGAATGATTAATGGACATCACACCCTAGTCCAGTAATTTGCCAGAGATCAGGTTTCTGAAGTTTTTTTCATCATTAAAGCTCATCTATTTTCTGACAGTCTGTGCATTTGGTAATTATACGTATTGTCATTCTGTCACAATGGAAGCTATTTCTAAACTGCATATTGCGGTGGAACGTGGCATCCTCAAAATCAACCTTGGAGCTGAACAGCAGTCATTATATTCTCAAAACAGTCTATTGCCAAAACTTAAAAAATACCCACTGCAATTTAGTCCACCCACAATGTAAGTCAATGGGCGCCCACTCGAATCCTGCGGTCAATTCTGAAGCAAGTGTCTCGGTACCAAATTTGCCAAGAAACAAATATCCTTACAACCCTGCTTAGAATTAGCAGCACTTTATATAAACAATAATAAATACTCTCTTCTTATAGAGTAAATACATATATATATATATATATATACACATATATATATATATGTGTGTGTGTTTTTTTAGGATTGCAATTTAGTTTTACTACACATATACAACAATTAAAAATTAAACAAACTGTTGTGTTAAAATGGTTGTTCATGTTTGAGTAAACTTTTAGTGTGATGTAGACAGACAATTTGCAGTTGGTTTTCATTTATTTTTATTTGTCGTTTTTTTTTGCAGAAGCTCTCCAGTTTGCTATGTTCCACCCTAGAAACCATGCACTGATTTGATTATGAGACTCAGTAGCTTAACTCCTGGGGAGCAGGGTGTGTGATTGGACCAGGGCCCGCACCCCCACAGCCTCCCCCCGGCAGATTGTGCCCCGCTGTAGCCAGCTGCAGTTGGCTGCAGCTGCGAAGAAAACCAGCACGGAGCGGTGTGGGGGGGGGCCTGGCTGCAAGGCTCGCAATCGGGCCCGTCCCCAACTAGTTACGTTACTGAAGAGATCCCAATGGGCCAGTGACCCCAATTTGAAAGAATCAGAAGAATAATTTAAAAAAACTATAAGAATTAAATAATGAATACCAATTGAAAAGTTTCTTAGAATTGGCCATTCTATAACATACCAAAAGTGAACTGAAATTTGAACCACCGCTTTAAGCTATGGATCACTACGATCTGGTGTAACTGCTGTTAAATGTGAAGAAGGTATTTTTCATTGGGGAAAGTGTTTTACATGTGGCAATCCGCATATTAGTAAAAGGTATAAGGCCTCTGCCCTTATATTTTTTCATCAGACACTCACCTTTATGTAATTTTCACCATCAACATTATTTGGTTGGCTTTTAGCATTGGTTAATTGGTGCTTACATTTTTGTAAAAAAGAGTGGAAATTGGTATTAAAAATGTCACACAGATTGAACTAGCACTAGTTCCATGTATGTCTGTTTATAAATATTATATATATGTATAATAGTGAAATGGGTGGCACACCACTTCCCAACCTCACCCAGTTGCACGGTTAAGACTTGCAAATATTTTCCAAAAAGAACCAGCAAGACCGGAATGTTTTCAAAAACAAAATATGTATATTTAGTGAAGCATGTTTTAGCCAACGTAACGTTTCGGTTCCCACTGGGACCTTTCTCAAGGCAACCATACCCTAAACATAAAGTGATATATATAGCCAATGAACCACAAGCTATTAAGGAATGCCATCACATTCAAAGCATTAAAGTGATTGGTGCACATCATTTAAATAGAGTTAAAATTCCTTTTCATTATTAAGGTGATGAGTGCTTAAATACTGTCATGGGAAAACATGTATTTTCCAAAACACACCAGTTAATAGTGCTGCTCTATTAAGTGATTCGTTTTGTCAGTATCCCTTTAATGTAACTGAATCAGTCTCAGTGGGACTTGGCTTTTACTATTGAGTGCTGTTCTTAGATCTTCTAGGGAGCTGTTATCTTGTGTTAGGGAGCTGCTTTCTTGTTACCTTTCCATTGTTCTGTTGTTAGGCTGCTGGGGAGGGGGTAGGGAGGGGGTGATATCACTCCAACTTGCAGTAAAGAGTGATAGAAGTTTATCAGAGCACAAGTCACATGACTGGGGGCAGCTGGGAAATTGACAATATGTCTAGCTCCATGTCAGATTTCAAAATTGAATATAACAAAATCTGTTTGCTCTTTTGAAAAATGGATTTCAGTGCAGAATTCTGCTGGAGCAGCACTATTAACTGATGCGACATATGGGTTCAACTTGCCTGGGTGCATTATCACACATTTCAATTTGTATCAAAAAAGGAGGCGCGCTCTCAGGTCTTATACAAATTAGAAAATCTTTTTTTTTTTTTGTAATTCAACTTTTTATTGATCTTCACTTCCAAGGAAAGATAACAAGTACAACAGTGGTGTAAGAAATTATGCAGTTGACTGTTACAGATGTTGCACAGTTAAACAGAACTCTTAAATTAGCTCAACCAACACTTATGCAACAAATCCTGAAAATGTATATTGCAATAACGAAACATTGAGTCCTAATGGAAGTAGAAGAAGTTTTTGAATGTTAGTTTAAGAAACAAGAAAAATAGAAAAGTAGACAGGTCTGACTGGCAGATAGGTAGTTAATAAAAAAAAAAAAAAAAAAAAGGTTGAACTCGATGGACATGTGTCTTTTTTCAACCTTACTTACTATGTTACTATGTTACTATGTTACTATGTGATTAGGTCTGGGCAGATAGTAAATTCAAATCAGTGCACAGTACCTCTAAGGTGCAAAGTCTCCAGATGTTGAGCCCACGGATACCACTCCAGCTCCCCCTCATAACTTCTATCCTGAAGTCCGTTTCGAATGGATTCCTTCGCTCTAATCCAATTTACCTTTGCTATCAGCATTTGTAAGCCCGGAATTGAAGGACTTTTCCAGTGTGCTGCCAATAAAGATCTTGCTGCTGTCAGGATATGAGTAGCTAATTTACGCGTTTGTTTCAAATGTATGGCCCTGATCTTCATCCCTAAGAGGAAAGTGTGTGGAGAAGCTTGTATAGTGCAATGTAGGACTTCAGAGAGCAAAGCTGCCACCATCTCCCAAAATTCCTGAGCTACTGGACAGGTCCACTAGGTGTGCAGGAAGGAACCCCTCTCTCCACATCCTCTAAAGCACTTTGAGTGATCCGGGTTACCGCTTAGTTTAGCAATTCGTGTAGGGGTGTAGTACCAGCGAAATATTATTTTATAAGCTCTCTCACTAGAGGCTGCACATATCGATGTTCGTTTGGCCGTTTCCCAAATTTCTGTCCAGGACTTTTCAGAAATTGTGAGGTCTAAGTCCTCTTCCCACTTTAGCATGTAAGGTTGATGTGTGTCTGTATTGTCTGTCGCGAGGTTCATATACAGAAGTGAGATAAGGTGGGTTGGGTATGAGTGGTTGTGACACATCCTTTCAAAATATGTAAGGGTGTGAGACGTTTGGGATTTGCAAGCAGTTTCCACATAATGCCTGATCTGCAAATATCGATAGAATTGTGTATGGGGGATACTACATTCTTCCCTCAGCTGTTGGAAAGATTTAACTGTCCTGTCAGAAACGAAATCTAGTAAGGTTGTCAGATTTGCAGATATCCATATTCAAAACTCCATGGGAGTGCTACCCGGAGAGAAGTCTTTATTGTTAAAAATGGTCCTGTATTTCGTGGTAGTGTTGCTTAACTTCATTTTGAATGCTATAGAGTCCCATAGATCCAATGCTTGCTGAGACGGGGGAAGGAGATGCGGTGGGGAATCCCTAGCCGTCTTAGGGATCCAAAATAAATGGGCGAGTTGCAGCGGGGCTGTATAATGATTTTCGATGGTTTTCCAGGGTTCTTCTGTTGGTGCATGTGTGTGTACCATTGCTTCTATCCTACTAGCAATGCAATATCTATATAGATGGGGCACTCCCAAGCCTCCCAACGATTTCGGCTTTGTCATGATAGCTGCCTTAATTCTGGGCTTTTTTCCCCCCCATATGAATTTCGATATAGCTTTTTGAAGTGAGGAAGCTACTGTTTCGGGAAAGTGTACCGGCAATGTCCTAAAGAGGTAAAGTATCCGAGGTAATAGAGTCATTTTAACAGCCGCTATCCTACCAAACCACGATAGGTGATATAAGTGCCATTTGTCCAAATCTTTTTTTAAGTGTATCGATTAATTTAGGGTAATTAGCCTTGTATAGGGTATCATAGGAAGGGGTAAGGTACACTCCTAAATACTCCAACGAGTCTGTCTCCCATCTATAGTCAAAGTTAAGTTGTAGTAGTTTAAGTTCTGGTTTGGACATATGTAGTGGTAGTGCGTGCGATTTGGTCGGGTTTATTTTGTATCCCGAAATGATTTGGAACTATGTCAGAGTTTGTAATAAGTTCGGAAGCGTGGTTTGTGGGGCTGTCAGCGTAAGGATGATATCATCGGCAAAAAGACTAATTTTGTATTCCGACTCTCCGATTCGGATGCCCTTAATATTGGGGTTTTGTCTGATGGCGTGAGACAACGGTTCTAGGGATAGGGCAAATATCAGGGGAGACATGGGGCAACCCTGGCGAGTCCCTCCATTAATGTCAATGCGGTCAGAGAGCAGTCCCATGCTAAGCACTTGAGCTGACGGTGTTGTGTAAAGCTGTTTGATCCCCGTAAGAAATGGCGTAGGTATCTGCAATTTGTTGAGCACCGCAAACATATATCTCCAGTCTAATCTGTCAAATTCTTTCTGTGCATCTAACGATAGCAGTAGAGAGGAGGCGGTCTGTTTAGGTGCCCGGCAAATCAGGTCTATCGTTTTACGGATATTGTCTGCTGCTTGGCGTCCCGGCACAAAACCTACTTGATCGGGATGTATAAGGCGGGGAAGAATCATAGATAATCTGTTAGCCAATACTTTCGCAAACATTTTAATGTCTGTATTGATAAGAGATATAGGCCTGTAGCTATCGCAATTATCTGGATCCTTTCCTGGTTTTAGGATCATAACTATGGTAGCAGTTTGCATGTGTGTCGTCGGAGGGGAGCCGTCAAGGAATGATTGGAAAAGCTCACTCAAGAAGGGGGTCAGCTGATTTACAAAGGATTTATAATATTTGGTCGTATATCTGTCTGGGCCAGGCGCTTTGCCAGATTTAGAGTCTTTAATCACCCTCTCTATCTCTTCCTTGTTTATCGGCGCCTCAAGCAGCTCTCTATCTTCTGTTGTGATGGTGGGGGGGATCCATTGCTTCACGATTTCTGACTCTAGTGCCTGTGTAGCTTTTGGAGCTTTATCTGATGCATATAAGTCTGTATAGAAAGCCCTGAATGTGTGAAGTATTTGATTAGTATCTCTAGTAATTGTCCCCGTAGGGGTGCGTATAGCATGAATGGCCTGGGAGGTGTGTAGAGCCTTTAGTTTGCGGGCGAGCATCGTATGTGGCTTGTTTGCATATTCATAGTACAAGTGTTTTGTTCTTCTCATAGCGTAGGCTGCTTTATCTGAAAGGACTTGAATCAGTTGAGTTCTTGTGTCCTGGATTTCCTTGTAAATGTTGGGGTTGGGGTTTTGTTTATGGGCGGTAGCTAATTCGTGCAGCCTCTGTGAGAGTTGCTGGGTTTTCTCCTCCCTCCTTTTTTTCCATTTCGCGGCATGTTTGATAAATATCCCCCGGATCACCACTTTATGGGCATCCCATCTGATCGCGACTGAGGTATCCTCTAGGGTATTTGTACTGAAATATTCTCTCAGTGATGTGGAGACCTCCGCACAAACATCTTTGTCCAATAGTAGGGATTCATTCAGTCTCCAGCATCCATGTCCTCTCACCTCATCCCATTTGGCAAAAATAGATTCCACCATGCCATGATCAGACCATGTAATATCATGGATTTTAGCAGTACATACGTAGTGTACAATTGTGGAGTTAGTGAAGATAAAGTAAATTCTGGAGTAAGAGGCATGGACGGAGGAGTAGTATGAATAATCCCTATCAATAGGGTGTTTTTCCCGCCAGACATCCACCAAATTTTCAGCAGTTAGGCACTTGGTTAGGTATGCGGAGTCCTGAATTTGAGCAGTAGGGGTTTTTCCCGTCTGCACATCGCGCGACCTGTCCAGGTTATTATTCAATGTTGTATTAAAATCTCCCCCTACAATAAGTCTACCCTCTGAAAGCTCTGCTAGTTTGTTGAAATTTTTTTTAAAGAAGACTTTTTTGGAGGAGTTAGGGGCATAGACTGACGCTAACGTGGTTAGATGGTTTTGTAGGAGGCCTGTCAATATTACAAATCGACCGTCTGGGTCCATAAATTGCTGTTTGAGTTGGAATTTCACTTTCTTGGCTATTAGGATAGCTACTCCTTTGGTTTTAGTTGAAGAACAGGCTAGATACACCTGTGGGTAGTGTTTCGAGATATATTTGGGTGTAGATGTTTTGCTAAAGTGCGTCTCCTGCAGCAACAAGATATCTATTTTCTGCTTGGCATAATCTGAAAAGGCCGTAGTACGTTTCTGTGGAACGTTCAGGCCATTAACATTGTGGGAGCATACCTTTAAATCGAAGGGAGGAGAGCCGGGAGCGGTCCGTGGGCCCATCATTGTTGCCAGTATGTCAGCCTGAGTTGTGTTCAAAAAGACCTGTATGAGAAGGAAGTACAGTACAGAATTGAGTAATGGAAGAGGTAGCAGGGAGGGGAATAGACAGTGGGACAAGGAAATACGCTCAAAAATTTGATAAAAATTTGTGTGGGTGATCACAGAATATGATTCCACTGAACAACCGTATAAGAACAACTTAAAAAAAAAAAAAAAAAAAAAAAAAGGAAAAAAGCACAAAATAATGTAGTCTCGCTAAATGTGAGACTAATTAGGGGTTCCAAGAGGGGGGGCAATTCCAATGCACCCCACTGGGAAAACCTTTAAATGCGGGGGGTCACGGAACAGAGCCTTGATGGAAAGCCTGTCCGTCAGGCCCGCTAACTATAAATATCAGAAATTTCCTAATTCAAAAAAGCAGGTTACACACATTCCTAAGACCTTAGATCCAAAGCCTTGTATGGATAGGTTAAAGTACTGATTAACTGTATTTAAGCTATAACTCAGATCAACCGGTATATAGATTGAGGACAACTCAGCGGAGTGTGTTGTTTTAACCGACATATCAGTGCTGAGGAGCAAATGTCTGTCTTGTGCACAAGAGAAGTTCTCTGTCGCAATAAGCTATTCTGGTGCTAAACACAAACCTTCGTGAAATAACTCTCGGAACAAGGTAGGTTATAGTTCAAGTCAGTATTGTCTGTCCCTATTAAGAAACAGGTCAGCAATAGTTCTGCATGGCTGGATGTAACGCCTTTTTAGTAATAGCCATATCTGGTTAAGCCATTTGAACTTGTTCCTCCGAGTCTGGTATCGCTGCCGCCAATGGAGCTTCAGGAGGTTCCTGGAGGTAGTGTAGTGCATCCTCTATGTCGTTTGGATGTCTGACTGTATATGTCAGGCCGTTCTGTTGATAAGTGAGCTTGAAGGGAAAGCCCCACCTGTAGGGGATGTTTTTTTGGCGAAGGACATCTGTCAAAGGCCTGAGGTCCTTCCTTTTTTGCAGAGTCGACGAGGCTAGGTCAGCATAAATTTTGGGGTATATTCCATCAAGCTCCACCTGAGCTGTTCGAGATGCTCTTAGGATAGCCTCCTTGGACTGATAATAATGAAATCGTACAATCACATCCCTGGGAGGCATATTAGGTTTCGGTCTAGCCCGGAGTGCTCTGTGCGCTCTGTCCAGCAATAAAAATTTGTCCTCTATGTCAGGAACTAGCGCCTTGAAAAACTTGGGTAGGAAGGTGTCGATCTGCACAGATTCAGGTATATCCCTGAGACGTAGATTATTCCGTCTAGTACGATTCTCTAGATCTTCATGTGCTTCCTGGAGGTCTCTCACTTGAGTTTGGAGGTCCTGGATCAAAACCTCCATATTGGCTGTGGATTCCTGAATGGAGTCTTGAGTTTGTTCTAGCTGCTGGACCCTATGGTCCACTGCTGTAAGTTCTGTTTTGACCTCAGCCAGGGAGTTCCGTATGTCATTTTGTATCTCATCCTTAAAGCAAAGGAGGAGCGATTTCAGCTCGCTTATATCCTTCTTGGTGCATGGGGCTTCCGACTCCTGTTCCATAGTTGGATTGGTAGTTTTAGCAGCTTTTGCCATTGCAGATCTGCTTTTGAAAAAGTCTGACGACCCCTCAGAAGGATTATTTGTGGACTTCTGCCTACCTCCCGTCATGTTGTGTGAATCTTAGAGGTAACGTAAATGCTCAACAGTGAGTGGTAAGTCTTGCAGATGTAGAGCAGTCCGGCCGAAGATTCAGGTCTATAGGACTCCCTTGGGTCTCTTAATACCGCTGTTAGTCCCTGAGTCCGTCTATAATATGACAGGGGTGATCAGAGGCTGCCAAAAACCTGTAATCAGACAACATTCAGTGTTGTGAGGGTTGTTAATTGGTCAGCTGAAAGTTCAGTGCACAATTGTGCTGGGAGGTATAGGACGCGGGAGTTCCAAGATGTAGTTGCAATAAGTACTGTTAACCATGAGAAGAAAGTCTCTGTAACCGACCTCCGGAGCAGCCCGGTTCTCGGTGATAGCTGTTGCCTTGTGGGTATGGTAGCCTGTTGCGTTAGTGGGGTCCAGGAGTAGGTCCTCTGCCCCAATTAGCAGTTTCGTTGTTCCCCTTTGCGCAGTTGTACCCAGTATTTGGCTGGTGTGAAACTGGAGACAGGGCCCCTTATGTAGGGGACAAGGTGGCAGCGTGTGTCGTGAGGGTAATGCGGTCAGAGTCCCCTCCAAAATGTCCCCACTCCTCCAGAGGTGAAGGGAGATTGGCCGTGCCCAGAATATATTCCAAGCCTTATGGCCTGCTATGGGCGATGTGTGCTGTCTGCAGCCCTCTACAGCCCCATATCAAGAGTGAGGGTTCGGGGGAGCCCCAATTACAGGCAATCTAGTGGCCAGAGAGTCTCCGTAGGGGTCCGGAACACGGTCCCTTTAAGTGTGCAACGGGGTTGTGGTCTGGAAGCGCGCCGTGCAGCAGTGTACCCAAGGCCGCACAACGTCCGCGGTATATGGCTTTGGGGCTAAGGTCGGGGTAGGGCCGTGAGCGTCGCCAAATCAGCGACACCACTAACCTCCTGTTCGTGACACGCTGAGCTGCACAGTGATCCGGGTGATGCAGCCACTCTCCGTCACCACCACCTGCCTCGCTGCTGAACAAGAAGACGCGGCTCCACCATTCGGCTCCAGATTCGTACAGACTGCCGGATAACACCAAGTGCAGGTAACGGAGAACTCGGTAGTGCTTGCGGGATCTGTTGGAAGCGTGTTCAGCTAGAATTAGGGTGCTTGTGAATGCTTTTAGCGGGCCGTAACGGAGGAGCTAATGGTTTACACCGCCATCTTCTTCAGCGTCCAGGCCACGCCCCCCATTAGAAAATCTTTTAATTTAAATGGGAGACTGACGTTTCGGCATCCTCCGAGGCCTTTCTCAAAGTGCATAAGTCACTGTGAGAATTGTAATATATACCCGGAAAATAGTCAGGTTGAAATTGATGTATCAACAACATCACAGAGATGCAACTACCATTTAAATTACACACAATAAATACATATAAATATAAAACAAATTTAAATCACATACACAAATTGTAACAGTTCATAATGACAAAATTCCTCCCGAACAACCACTCTTACACTAAAACCAAGATACTTAGTAACTCATGTTGATCACAGTTATCACTTCCTGTTTTCTTAATCACAGCTCTTTGCTTTGTTACTACTGTTACTAAAAGTATCTAAAGAATTGCTGGCTCGAAACGTTGAGCTGAATAAAGAAACTTTTGTTTTTGCTATTACAAATCCTGTGACTGCTGTAGTTCTCTGCATGATTATATTATATATATATTATATATATATTATATATATATATATTTTGCCATAAGTGAGGGAAAAATAAGCCTGGTCACCAATATTTTTAAAAAAAATGCTGCATATTTATATTTCTTCTAGATCCTTATGCAATAAGTGCAGGGCTTGCAATTTGATGAATGTAAAGATAAGAACACATTTGTTCTGCATTAACAAGTTACAGAGCAGCGGTGTCCCCACAGATTTAGTAGAGTGCAAGAACCATAAAATGAAATCCCATTAATACCGCTGTCTGCGCTTAGGCACTAGGGGGTTGACGCACAGACATAGAAAGGGTCAGATATAAGTATCACAGAGGTGTCAGTTCAGAAAGATTAGTTTCAGGGGATATCCAATTCATCTCACATTTAGCCTGAATCAGGACAAAACAAAAGAACAGTTCAATGTACAGTTACGGCAAAATGCAATGCAGTTTCTATTGAATCACAAACCGCTCTTTTATATAATCATTTACTGCATTAAATGTTTGTAATTTCTTCTGTTGAAAAGACACGCGTAAGGAAAAAAAAATAAGTCAGTTCACAGCTTCCAGCACAGTGTGCCTACAGCAACAGAGTTATTGTGGTATAAAAAAAAGACTGAACTTTTCTTTATTCTAGGGCCTCGTCCCTTCACGTATCAAGGCTTTGAATCTATTCAGTGTGGAATCTGTGCATAGAAAGCACTGCTTAATATACACTCAGGTCACATTTTCTTTCCATGATATAATGTTCTGTTTAACTGCTCAGTTGATGCCTCTGAGATCTCTTAACAAACAAATCTGATTTTGCTTTGCATCAGTCCTTTGATGTAGTGTATCTGTTTTAGGAAAATATGTCTGTCTGTCTATATCGATCTTATCCACCCATAAAGAGGAGAGAGAGAACTAAAGAGAGAACGAGAGAGAGAGAGAGAGAGAGAAGCCCAAGATTGTAAATTGCTGCACCTCCTTTCCTCTCCTATGATTCCCCTGCCTGGTGGTACTGATCCTTCTAGACGGTCGGCACACATCAGTCACATGCAATTGAATTATGGAAGAGAGTCGCACTACACCAATTTTGTCCCAGGAGGTGAGTTTGCACTTTTTATTGTCACCACATGTGTATTAAGGTTTTGGGGGATGTTCATCTTTGGGGGGGGGGGTTTCACCCTCCCTTTTCATCTTTGGGGGGGGGGTTCATCCTCCCTTTATCAGGATAAAAACATAAGATAGAGAAGCCCAGGCATAACTTGGTGAGTATTTATGAAACCAAAACCTCAACCATTTCTGTAATAAGAAACCTTAGACTAAAGCAATGGTTCTTAACGTTTTAGGAGACCCACATTATGCTACAAAACTAGATTTGTTATCCAAAGTTTGGTTCAGAACCAATTATTCATCTTGTTTTAATTATTTTATTTAATTTGAAGAACATAATTTATATGATTTAGGTGAGTCAATGTGACCCAACCTAAATAAAATAGAGACAGAAATTGTGCATGCCACTGTCCATGGCCTTCACTGGGGCCACACCTCAATTTCAGCTTGAAAATGCACACAACCATTTTTAGTCCAAAACAACCTGTAAAGGGCTTGAGCTTGTACAAAAAGTAAACCGTATTTCAAAATCTTGATCATTGAAGAATTGGAAAGATTTGAAATATTTTGGGGGTTATTTATCAAATATTGAGTTGTTTTTTCCACTGAAAATCTGAGTTTGAGGATATTTTTTAGTCAAAAAGCAATTTTTAGGGTTTAATATAACAATTTTTTTTCAAAATTTTTTTTTTTTATGTATTATACTCCGAAGCTGGAAACAGCTCAAATCTGAAAATACACCAACTAAAACCTGTCGAGGTCAGGTAGAAGTCAATGGCATGGGTCCCTTGAACCATTTGAAAATGTTAATAGCCTTGATGATGTTTGAGTTTTTTTTTGCTTGATTTTGCTCGAAAACTTGATCAATTCAAGTGATTCATGTGATTCCAGGGTTATGGATGCTGGGACCTATAGAAGGCAACAGAAGGCATAAAACATGTGTTTACTTTGTCCACCCTTTAGATGTTTTATAAAAATTGCAACCTTTGCAAGCCCAGTTTCACACTAAAATAGTATTGTTCAGTGTTGAAACATGTTTGCATGAAAATAAGATATATGTATATGTGTATATATATATATATATATATATATATATATATATATATATATATATATATATATATATATATATATATATATATATATATATATGTTAAATATTTTGATAAATTCCATTTAGGAAAATTTGATTTTTCAAGATCTCTTATAATGAAATGTATGGAGTGTTGTTTAGGAGGTAAGCAGTAATTGGTACAATATATCACTTCTAGTATTACCTTGGTGTCAAGAGTTAAAAGCATTTACAGGTCATGATGTCAGTTCACAATGAAAAACAGATTTACGGAACAATCATTGGATTGATCGGCAGTTTGTTCACTGGGCCTCCATATTTATATATTCTTTGTTGTAATCAATATGGCTCCTGATGTTATTGAGAAAGCACTCTACATTCACTTTGGAATGGCTTCCATCTGCTATGAAGTCACTCTTAAGGGGCTTATTTACTAAAACTCGAATTTCATTTTTTTCTGAAAACAAAGTTGACCTAACTCCCTTCCACAAATTGAACTCATGTATCAATAATTTTTCTAAAAAAAAATTGTTAGGACAAAATCAAGCATCAATTCGTATCATTTAATTAATGCTTGGAAAACTCTATTTTAATCAAATTTTCATGATAAAAAGGCAACTTTTCTTATTATCGAACAAAAAAAAATACAGACTTTTTTTAGCTTATCCAGTGCAGATCATTATGTCAAGTAACAACTTCAAGGACATCTGCCATTGGCTTCTACATGACCTCGACAGGTTTGAGGTGGCATATTTTCGGATTCGGATTTTTAGGATAAATTTTTTTTTCCCATTAAAAATTCGAGTTTTGCCTCTAAAAACCTAGAAAATTGAAGTTTAATAAATGGGCCCCTTAGTCATTCTGTCATAACTTGCACAAGTGGAAAATTTGTCGCAACAAAAAAGAAAATTTTGTGTGTCAAAATTGGCACACGTTAACATTTTTCGTCCGCCCGTTGACTTTAATGCATTTGGACAAAAGAATTGCACAGAAAAAAATTGTCATGTGTCAAAATTATTTACATTCAAATTAGGGAATTAAAATTCGAATGTGTGAATTTTTACACCAAAAAAAAATGCGAAACTTCAAATTCACTATTTAACCCTTAATAAATCTGGACCTTAGTTGATACCATTCTCAGCAAAGTTTTCACACATTTTACACCGACGTACACCATTTTTTTTGGTGTTCTTACATATGACTAAAAACACTTTTTCTAAAATCTCAAATGTGAAATTTATTTAAAAATCCAAACATGAATCCAAGCATGAACAGGAAAAGTCCCAGTAAAGTTGAGAAAACAGCAACTTTTTCGACTCTAAAACCACAAATCAATGAAAGATCTTCCAGTTGTAAAAGGAACATCTTTCATTGACTTCTACATGATTTTGACAGGTTTTAACTAGTGATGGGCGAATTTGCGCCGTTTCGCTTCGCCGGAAAATTCACGAATTTCGCGCAAAATTCGCGAAACGGCGCCGGCGTCTCGTTTTTGATGCCGGCGCCCGTTTTTTCGACGCCGGTGCCCGTTTTTGACGCCGGCGTCCGTTTTTCGAAAAAAATTTACGCCGGCGAATTTTTTTGGCGAATTTTCGCGGGCGTTTCGCGAATCGCGCAAATTCGCCGCGAATTCGCGCCTGGCGAATAAATTCGCCCATCACTAGTTTTAACTGGAGTATTTTCAGATTCGGAATTGTCGTAGTTTTGCAGCAAAAAAATCACACTCTTTTCCCTGCTACTTTTTTGGATTTTTGCCATCAATTCTGTGCTTATTCTATTGGTGAGGACTTTGAGGATTAAAATCTCAAAATTTTTAACTGTATGTTAATATCATATGTTTAGCATGAGACATGGTTTCTAGTTTAGGAATGTTTTACTGTATATAATAAGAGGATGTCTATGAGTTTGTACTTGCTTAATAGCCTATTAAATGCCTATTTCAGATTGAATAAACTGAGTTACTCATGGGGGCTATAAATCAACAGTCCCATTTATGGGATTTAAGTGGTTTTTGAAACCATGATTAAACTCACAAACTCTAATAATGTTGAGAGACATTATAAAATCATAATAAAAAAGTATGAATGGAAAGGTATGCCGAGCTCTGCCATAAAAAATCCAAATACCTGGAAAACCTCTAAAGATTCAAGTTTTTTTGGACAATTCCTAGTAAAATAAATATACAAAAACCTTTAAAACTTCAAATTGATTAAGAATGGCCAAAAAGAACAGCATAGCTCCTATTGACTTCTATAGGACATTGACAACTTTTACCTGGATGTTTTGTATTAGATAAATCTTTTATTCTCAGAGATTTTTTAAAACAATGAGAAAACCATGATTTTTTTAGAGATTCATGAAAAAAAAAATGAAATCCGATTGTTAGCAAATGACCCCCAAAGTATTTTCCTTTTGTTCAGTTCCCAGTTGCAGATCTGCAAATAAAAATACCTTTCCCTTGCTGATTCTACTGCAGTATTCTCTCCGTTTATTTGTGGATTAATATTAAAATTCCTCTAGTAAAATCATTATACACATTTTTCACAGGGCTAGCTCGGGTTATGTAATTTAATGTGAAGCCTGTGCTCTCACAAAAGTCATGCCATTTGTACTGATTGGTGTTATCTCTACAACTTTATACTGTTATACGGTGTTCTAGTTCTTTTCAATTCTCAGAATTATAGCCCCTGCATAATTTTATTTTTATTATTTTATTTTTCTTTCCTGGAATTTAGAGATTTAGAGATTATTCATAATTTATGATCCCTGGCCCAGTGGAGTTTAAAATTTAAGGAGGTAATTTGCAGTAATCACCTTAGTTGACTTTCTGTGTACATGGCTACAAGACCGTGGTTGCAGATATTTATTTTTGTATAGGTAATATTCTGTTGTTTTAAGCTGCAGGGCAGTGCACATCATTACAGTCTTTCTAAAGCTGCTATGGGCTGGCAAAATCTTTTTGCAATGGGGTTCATTTGTGCCACAGTCTCTACATTACACATTTTTAAGGTGTGACAAACTATATGAAGGTAAAAAATCATGCCAAAGAATTGTATTCCGTGGCCTCAGCAAGGGTGAGCCAAGAGTCAAGTCAAGGGTCAAGAGTGAGTTTATTGTCATTTCATCCATATACATTTGTACAGTACACAGTGAAACTAAACAACGTTCCTCTAGGACCATGGTGCTACACACAACATAGATGTACAGGACAACAGACAAAATGTGCAAAAATATGCAACTCCTGCAAGACAGGACAGCATAGTGCAGGGACAGGGCAAGACAGTGCACACTCAGCAGATGTTATATGTTAAGTAAATAATGCTAAACGTCAGACATGATGGGAGTATCATTGTGATATGATAGTAGTAAGAACATGATAAAGAACATGACAAAGTGCAGATGTGCTCATAGGGAACAACTGTATCCAAAGGCTATTCATCCATACAATGGCGTACAGTGGCTGTGTAACGTTGTGGTATATAGTAAGGTCAGATAGAGTGTGTGTGTGAGAGAGATCTGTCCGGTCCCTGAGTATTCAGGAGCCTTATGGCTTGGGGGAAGAAACTGTTACACAGTCTGATAGTGAGGGCCCTAATGCTTCGGTACCTTTTTTCCAGATGGCAGGAGTGTGAACAGTGAGTGTGAGGGGTGTGTTGGATCAGCCAAAATGCTGGTGGCTTTACGGATGCAGCGAGTGGTGTAATTGTCCGTGATGGAAGGAAGAGAGACACCTATGATCTTCTCTGCTGTCTGGATTCAATATCCTCTGTAGGGTCTTGCGCTCCATGACAGTGCAGTTCCCAGCCCAGAGAGTGATACAGCTGCTCAGGATGCTCTCGATAGTCCCTCTATAGAAGGCTTTGAGTATGGATGGTGGGAGATGGTATTTCCTCAGCTTGCGCAGGAAGTAGAGGCACTGTTGGGCTTTCTTGGCTAAGTAGCTGGTGTTGTGGGACCAGGTGGACACCAAATAATTTGGTGCTTTTGACGATCTCCACATTAGTGCCGTCGATGTACAGTGGCAGGTGGTCACTCCTAGTCTTCCTAAAGTCAACAACCATCTCCTTTGTTTTGTCTACATTGAGAGACAGGTTGTTGGCTCTGCACCAGTCTGTTAACCGCTGCACCTCCTCTCTGTATGGTGACTCGTCATTATTGCTGATGGCACCCACCACGGTCGTGTCATCAGCCAACTTTATGATGTGATTTGTGTGGTACAGTCAGGGGTGCTTCGCCACTGAGGCAAGTTGAGTCTGTTGCCTCAGGCTGCAGCGCCCCACTAGGTACCAGGAGCAGAAAAAATGCTGCTCCTGGTACTTTAAGAGCGAATTTCCAGGGGAGGGGGGGCAGCAGCAACTGCTGCTGCCTCAGGTGGTGGAGGGGCCAGGATCGCCCCTGGGTACAGTAGAGGACTAAGCACACAGCCTTGAGGGGCTCCATTGTGGTGGTTTTGGAGATGATGTTTCCAAACCTGACTGACTGTCGGTTAGGGAGTCCAGAACCCAACTGCAGAGGGAGGTGTTCAGTTCAAGCAGGCTCAGCTTTTCTATCAGATGCTGAGGAATGATAGTGTTGAATGCTGAACTGAAGTCTATGAACAGCATTCGAACGTAGGTGTCTTTTTTGTCCAGATGAGAGAGGGCCAGATGGAGGGTGGTGGCTATTGCATCGTCGGTTGAGAGATTTTGACGGAATGCAAACTGTAGGGTATCCAGTGCTGGTGGCAGCAGGGTTTTGATGGGTTTCTTGACAAGCTTCTCAAAACACTTCATGATGATGAGGGTGAGTGCCACAGGACGGTAGTGATGGTTTTGAAGCACTTCGGGACAGTGGAGGTGTTCAGGGAGATGTTAAAGATGTCAGTGAAAACATCTGCCAGCTGATCTGCACATTCTCTTAGCACTCTTCCAGGGATACTCTTCCTCCTTTTTTGTGGATAAATACAAACATAAAACATGGAACACTATAAACAAACCAACATGTCATTTTAAAGTAATCAGTGCAATACACTGGAAAGCAAAGTGTTTCAATGCTAAGTAGCTCTTGTCTTGTTAGCTGCAATGTCATGGCCAGCTATGTGCAAAGAGAAATGTAGGATATCCAGAAAAATCAAGTGTGCTTTTGTCATCTACTAGCATGTTCCATAAATGAAAATTTATGTGGTTCTTTCAAGAAGAAGCACAGCAATTTGGTTAATGTAAAATGACAGCTCTATGCCACAATTTCAAATTGGTTTTCATTTATCATGTATTTGTGTTTTTTGTTTTAGTAAGCTTTTTATTCAGCAGCTCTTCAGTTTGCAGTTTCAGCAATCTGGTTGCTAGAGCCCAAACTACCCTAGCAACTACGCATTGATTTGAATGAGAGACTAGAATATGAAAGGCCTAAAGTTATAGAGAAGTAATAAAAATTAGCAACAACAATACATTTGTAGTCTTACAGAGCATTTGTATAATACACAAAAGCCATGAATATCTTGTAAATTATATCCTTATAAATGGTGACTAGTGATGTCATCAGTTATAAATGGTGAGTAGTGATGTCATTTTTGTCACATGACTCACTAAAACTTGTGTATTATAATAAATAAAGTACCCCCTGCTGCAAAATATGAGGCTATTAGAAGTCACCTCGGAAGGGAGAGAGAGAAGAGAGAAGAGAGAAGAGAGGAGAGAGGAGAGAGGAGAGAGGAGAGAGGAGAGAGAGATCCTTGCAGGTAGAGTTATGACCAAGAGGACCACATAAAAATCAGACAAGGAGAAATTTGTTTATGGAAGACCATCACAATTAAGCCAGTTAAATAGTCATGTACTAATGTATATACTATTACATATAATATATTCAGTATATATACTAAACAAGAATAAGTGGTGCTGGGAATGATGCACCTGTTATGATGAACTGTTATTGAGACTGGAAAGAAACTAAAGGATTAGAGCGTGTAAAAATAAAGACTGAGCATCATGTAATTTTTATTTCTTAATATCACACTTATACAGAAGAACACTTTCAATGCAGCTTTATAGCAGTGGAAAATAGGTCACCCCTGTTGCTGAATTGCAGATCTCATCTAGATTTGCTTTGTTTCTTTAAAACAAAGACAAAATATTGTGTCCAGAATTATGTATACAAAGTGCCTTATAGAGTGCCCACTTTATTCCATCCAGGTAAAATCACTATCCATTCAGCAAGGCTCCTAAATGTGGACATTCTGCTTTGATCCTCTATTGAACTACAAAACACTGGAAAAATGATAGAACATGATTTCTTAATAGCATAGTCCAGACTTCAGTATAACACTTTAGTTCCCTACAGGATTTAGCACATCTAAAGAACACCAAACACTAGTGTATTTATAAGCAACTACCAGTAAACCTAGTCCAATCATAGTCATTAGGAGCTTAAAATATCTAACTGCATGAGAACTTAGCAAATACTGGGTTTATAAAATTGGTTCTCTCAAGATAGGTGGGCATGTAATGCTTGTTAAAGGAATTTGTAAAATATATAAGCACCAATCCGCACCACCATAGTGTACCTGTAGCAAAAGACCCTCTTTGATGCACAATTATTTCAATAATACATAGTCAATTTTTATTTCAACACCAGCACAATATAGACTTGAATAAAAACATTTAAAACAAAACTCGTCTCACCCCAAATGTAGCCCTGAGAAGCCCTGCTTTACAAATAACCTGCCCATACCAGGACCAAAACCATTGGTTCCTGGATCCACAGTAGCATCCGGATGCCCCAAAAATAATAAAGAAAACAATTAATAAGTAAAACAGTCTCAAATACAATGTTTCATATAATTGTAGACGGACAAATTCTGGCAAATTCAGATTAACAAGAAGCAGCAGTAAATTTGTAAAGTAGGGCTTCTCAGGACTGAATTCTGAGTGAGATGAGTTTTGGTTTAAATGTTTTTATCCAAGTCTAAATTGTGCTGGTGTTGCAATAAAGATTGCCTATTTTTTATTGAGATTTTGAGTGTGCATGTAAACAGATTCTTTTGCTACAAGTACGCTACGGTGTTGTGGACTGTATTTTCTAAGGTTGTGTTCCAGGTTTACACCTCGCCACTCACTGTAGTGTTTATTGGTATGCGGTGCCTTTTCTTGAATTGTTAAAGGAGTTTTCACTCCACATACACCATATAATACCATAAAGTATACAAATTTATTTTTATTTAAACATTAAATTCAGTTAAAATAAAAGTTGTTTAAATCCCCTAATGTTACTTGCCTGTTTATACCTATGCATGCAAGCTTTTAACAAAATATATACGGATGCTTTTTTGTTTACGTTGGTAAATGAAGGTCGATAGTTTGATCCTTTTCCCCCCACTCTTGTGACATAAAATATGAAGGCAAAATCCCGTCCCATCACTCAATAGATCTAAATCCAGCTTTTAAGTGCAAGGGGCATATCCAAGTCAATCACTGGGTCAAATGTTACCACACCAATTTGTTAGCATGTCTCTTGAATAGAATTAATGAAACCCTTCATGATGGATCAATATACTTTCCAGCTACATTGCTTATACTAATATTACTCTGGGTGGATGTGTAATTCCATTAAGGCCCACATAATATTTTAGTTCTGTTTGAAAGAAAAGAAGAAAAGCATTCATGTTCTTCTGTTTTGGTTATTTCTAAAACAGTATATATATATATATATATATATATATATATATATATATATATATATATATATATAATATATATATATATATATATATATATATATATATATATATATATATATATATATATATATATATATATATATATATATATATATTTCAAGGGAAAGCTGTGCTCACCACAAATTTTTAAAACCATAAGGCGAGGGTGCAATGAGAAACAAAATACACTTAAGGTGGCCATACACGGGCCGATTAAAGCTGCAGACAGACCGATTCGGCAGCTTATTGGCTCGTGTATGGGGCCCTCCAACGGGCTTCCCCGATCGATATCTGGCCGAAAGTCGGGCAGATGTCGATTGGACGGGACTAAAAATCCCATCAGATCGCGGGCGCATCTGTTCATACCATTTGTTAGGATCCGATCTTTGGCCCACAAGCCCATCACCCCGATATTGCCCACCTCAAGGTGGGCATATCGGGGAGAGATCTGCTTGTTTGGTGACATCGCAGACCTGTCGAGGTTGCATATAAGTCAATGGGAGAAGTCCCAATGATTTTTTGATGTGCTCTGGGTTTTGGGCAATACCCGGGTTTTCAAGTGGAAATTACAAAAAAAAAATTGTCAGATTGTCATCAGATGAAAAAGTCAGAAAAATCCGTGAAAATCAGATTTTTCCCGCATAGCAAATTTTCAGGAAAATGTAATAATAAATAAGCGTAAAAAAAAACAAGCAGATTTGAGTTTGTAGCAGAAAATATTGAGATAAATTCAGACTTTGATAAATAACCCCCTTAATGTGTCAATATCTTAAATATATTGAAATGGGTTAAGTGCAGGGGACCTCTTGTATTTGTCTATAAATATATATATATATATATATATATTTATATTATATATATATATATATATATATATATAAAAATATAATATATATTGTGTATATATATATATATATATATATATATATATATATATATATATATATATATATATATATATATATATATATATATATATATATATACACAAACAAACATAAAATAGAATAGTTTCCCATAATCCATTAAAGGTTAGAAGAAGACATCCCAAGGTTATTTTGTCATGGGGGGATAATTGCATTTTGAAAACAGAGCAATAATAACAATAAGAGATGCATCTCTAAAACTTGCTTGTTTTCCATTTACACAGCAGGCAGGTGTGCAATAGGGGGTTTGTTAAGTGGATCTGTACCATGTTCCAAGGCAATAGGCCCTTTATGTGAGCCAGTAGCATTTACCAAAACCTAAACAGCAGTACTAAGTAATGTGATGAATGAGTTAGTTAAAAAACCACAAACCTGGAATGTATTGCAGAGGAGTCAAAGATGCTGCCCTTGTACCTCAGTTTGGGAATACATGTCCCAATGTGCAATTTGCAAGTTATAGTGAAAATCTATTTCCAGCTTGGTCAGATAATTCTGAGCTCAAAGAATCTCAGTAGGTACAAAAAGTGGTGCAGCTTGGTGTCTGTCAAGTAGCCATTTATGTGCTCGCACCTATATGTTTTCTTCTAAACGTGCATTATGCATTGAAAAGGACTAGACTACATTTCCCAGTAACCTTTGACAAATAATCAAGTGCCAAGGCATGCTCAGTTGTGGTATGTAGGGAACATCGCCAAGAAACAGGACTCCTATGCACCAGGGACGTTGCACTTGTAGGAAGATTAGCTTTTATAATGGTAATCAAGCTGCTTTTTTGTGTCCTTGAGATGAGACAGGGACACAAAAAAATGCAGAAAAATATGAGTTTGCCTTTAATTGTTTTGTTTGTCATATAGCATCAATGTCACACATGACATTGTAGTCTTCCTGGCTACCTCATGCCTCCTCCCAGTCTCTAGACAATCACATGGTTAACAACCTGGTACTCACAGTTCAGAGATCACTTCTCTCTATCATTCAGGCCATGCAGTCGACTTCCAAGTCAGCTTCACTGCTGCACCTTCTCCAAAAGACTCAGTCAGAGGTCCCTCTTTCAAGTTCAAGCTCAAGCACTCTTTGTCTCAGGCTCAACAGGCCCCTTGGTACACTCTCAGGCTTCCTCTCACACACTAGGAACAACCATGACGGTGTCTCTTCTCCAGACATCCAGGGAAGAGCCCACAGGTGTTTAAGCACATCCCTGTTACCTGCAGTAGCAGTTCTGCTCTCAGCTGCCACCTAATTATCTGATTGGGAGGGAATATTAACCCCGTCTGAACTAAGCACCCCCCTTCAGCCCATATCACACAGCTTAAATGCATACTTTTCTGTACATTTTCATGCCGTGTTTTCTAAACACACTATGACGCACTGTGCATGCACCAACTCATGGAACTAGTGCATTATCAAAATACATCATTTGTAACGGGTGTTTATAGGTACAAATATCATTTTGAAAATGGTTTTAAAATTTGCAAAACATTTCAGAGTTTGCTTTTGTGCCGGTGTTCATAAATGAGGCCCCATGCGCATGTGCAAAAACTAGTGTGGTGTGAGCATGAGCAAGAAACTGAGCCGCGTGCGAGCGTCTACGAGCAGCATACATGCAAGAATGTCTACGCACAGTGTCGCACATTTATTTTTTCTCCTGAACGGGGAGCGGGTCTGGGTCTGACTTTTTTCCTGGTGTTCCGCTATTATATCTTGGCTATTATATCTTGGCTATTATATCTTGGCTATTATATCTTGGCTATTATATCTTGGCTATTATATCTTGGCTATTATATCTTGGCTATTATATCTTGGCTATTATATCTTGGCTATTATATCTTGGCTATTATATCTTGGTTATAATAGTAAGGCAACCAGTCAGTGGCTACTAAACAAAGTATTGTTTTGCGTAGAAATTAAGGTTCTCTTACGCTTAGGTTAATTTGAATTGGGCTGGTACAATATAGGTTGTATAGATGTTGGTGCAAATGCTTGAAGTGGCCACTTTTTATAACAAATGTCCAAGGAAGCAAACTAAAAACAAAAGAGATCCTCTAATGCCCTAGACATGAGCCCACACTAAAACAAATGTGGCATTCCCCTCAAATGGCTGGAAAAAATGTTAAACACAAAAATCTTTAATAGTTAGAACTTTTGAAGGCAATCCCACTTTAAAAAATTAAAATTGGCGTTCTTTACAACTTTTATGACTTTCCGATGTACAGGATATGATGTCACTGACATAAGATTAAGGGGAATGTAGCTTTGTCTTATCAGTTCACCTGGTCTAAGCTGGTGAAGGAAACTCTGGTGAAAGAGGTAACACTCTGTAAAATGCACACTTTAGTGTATTTGCTGAGTAATGACCGGCTGGCAATAGGGCGCTTAGCTGTGCTAGTGACGGTTTCTTTCACCAGTGAATTGTACTGTACGACTGTTAGTAAATTAGTGATGTCCCTGCAGATTCGATTTCTGGCTAAATTTTGCTAGCGATGGCCACTTCACATTTTAGTAAATCTGCCCCTAAGTCATGCAGTTAGACTAGTCAGAGGAATGGAGCAATTAAACTATTAAGAAAGACTGTAATTATGTTGGCTTTGAGAAAGCCAACATCTTGATCTACTAGTTCAGCTCGTTCTTATTCTTCTTATTATTATGTTGGCTTTGAAAAAGCCAACATCTTGATCTACTAGTTCAGCTCGTTCTTCTTCTTCTTATTATTATTATTAGCGCCCCCCGGTTTTCTAAACGCTACTCCTCCTACAGTTTTAGGGGTACAAGCGCCAAACTTTCCACACCTATTCGCCTTATAGCAAAGTACGTTGCTTGTGCTTTAGTAAGCGATCCCACCCACTGCGCCCGTGCGGCGGACCACCGAAGACGCCGTTTTTCGTATTGACTTTGACAGGGAAAATTTTCAAATCGCTGCCGCTCGTACAGTTTTGAAGCTACACTCCCCAAACTTGGACCGCATATTGTTGGTGCCACCCCGAATAAAAATATGTATTTTGGGGGGGCACCCCAAAGTGGGCGGAGCTACCAGCAGCCAATGAAATTTTAGCAATTTTCTAAACGCTACTCCTCCCAGAGTTTTAGGAGTACAATTATGAAACTTTGCACACTTGTTCGGCTCATACCCGAATAGGTTGCTTGTGCTCTGTTAAGCAATCCCACCCTCCGTGGCCCTGTGGCGACCCCCCAAAGACCCCATTTTTTCCCATAGACTTTCATTGGGAAATTTGAAACTTTTGCCACTCGTACAGCATTAAAGTTACACTCACCAAACTTGGGTCACTTAGTCATGGGGTTAAAGCCAGAGACCCAAAACTTGGCACCATGGGTCACTGGGGTTAAAATTTTGAAAAGTGGGTGGAGTCTACCACAGCCAATCAAATATTAGCCATTTGTTTCAATGGGAAAAGTTAAAACTGTCGCCGCTCTTAGATTGTTCATGGGAGGGTCCTCAAACTTGGCACAGTTGGTCCCTGGGGGACCGGGATCAAAATCTGGAAAAGTGGGTGGAGCCAAAAACAACCAATCAGATTTCTTTGATGATTTCAATGGGAAAAATTAAAATTGCTGCCATTTGCACGTTATTGATGTCATGGACCTCGAATATCACAAATGTGCTCACTGGGTGTTTGCACTTCAAAGTTTGGAAAAGTGGGTGGAGCCACCAACAACCAATCAAATGTCATTCATTGATTTTCAAGAGAAAAACATAAAACTGCTGCCATTTTTACAGGCCGAAAAGTGTTAGTCACTTGGTGACTCTGGTTCAGAATTAGGAAAAAAAGGGTGCGGGGCAACAACAGCCAATCGGACTTCAGCCATTGACCTTAATGAAAAATGCCAAATTGCTGCTATTATTACGGCGTCAATGCCAAGTGTCCCAAACTCAGCACAATTACTCACTGGGTGACTGTGGTCAAAATTTAGGAAAAGTGGGCGGAGCCAATAACAGCCAATCAGATTTTACCTATTGACTTCAATGTAAAAGTTTCAAATACTGCCATTCTCACAGTTTTAAAGCCAGAGGCCCCAAACTTGGTACAGACCATGACTGGGTGAATGGGGTTAAAATTCGGAAAACTGGGTGGAGCTTAAAACAGCCAATCAAATGTTACCTATTGCTAATCAATGTCAATATATAAGTTGCTGCCATTCTTTCACAGTTAATGGCAGGGACATCAAACTTGGCACAGTCGGTCACAGGGGGACTGGGGTTCAAATTTTAAAAGTGGGTGGAGCCAAAAACAGCCAATCAGGTTTTTTGGATTGATTTTAATGGTACAATTTGATCTGCTTCAATCTTCACAGTTTTAAACCAGATTCTACCAACTTTGTGTACTCTCTATGCACCAGGGGCGACTGGCCCCAACACCTCTTGTGTTTCAAAGCCAACATCTTGTGGTTTCTTCAGAAACGACACATCTAGTTTCAGTATTGTATTTGTAAGACGTGCCGGGAGATTTCGGAATTCTCTTACCTCCCGGTGAGTCTCGTCTAGGGAGTTTCCTGGTATTGTGTCATGCCACAAGCACCACGGCGCCAAGCATCCTGATGTCACGAATAGCTTTAAAGGTCCAGTCCTCCATTTTGTGCCCAAGCTAGGCTTCAGTTTTCTGTTCCTGCTCAAGCGTATTATCTTCTCTGACTCCTGCCTGACTCTCGTTTACGATTCCTGCCGCCAGCCCTTGATTCTTTGCCTGTTTGACTAAATCCTTGCCGGTACCTCGTTTATGGACTTATTTCTCGTGCAACCAAGTTGTTACAGTATTTAAATGTCTCTATTATAACCTTTACTCTATATACTCTAGTCCTCTAGTATAGGCGGCACTCCGCTTCTGTACATCACCCAGTTACACGGTTAAGATTAGGTATAGTTTCAGGAAGAACCAGCAACACAGGGTTATTTATAATGGTGAAAAGAGTATATTTGGTAAGGCATGCATAGCCAACGTGACGTTTCAGTCCCTTCTGGCCTGCCTTGAGAAAGGTCTGCCTTACCAAAATTACCATTATAAATAACCCTGTGTTGCTGGTTCTTCCTGAAACTATATATATATATATATATATATATATATATATATATATATATATATATATATATATATATATATATATATATATATATATATATATATATATATATATATATATATATATATATATATATATATATATATATATATAGGGGTTAAGCTTGATGAATAATTGTCTTTTTTTTTTAACCCAAATGAACTATATAACCATGTAATGAACATAATTTTCAAATATTATTTGTATTAACTTTCTTTTTAAAAAATTCAATTAATCTGTCTTTAATCCAGATTGAAAAAAAAAAAAGTCTAACCTGAGGAAACTATTTAATAAGCATAGGTAAACTAATCACAATGTGTTGACAAATGGAATATTTCTGATGCCTGTTTATAAGCAAACCCCAGGATGTATCGAATTAGCAAATTGTTTCAGTTCCATGTTAGTTGATTGGGAACAAAATAATAGAAAAGAAAGTGAGTGCAATGCAAATACATTGGTACGACAGATTCAATTAGAGACGTTCTGTTTAATCACATATTGCTCTTTTGTTTCCTTTTGCCCCTCTAGTGTACATCATTTTTTTCTGAACCATCAATGCTCTTTAATAACCAGAGTTGTACAAATTAACTCAATAGCACTGGAATTTTTTTTAGAAATATTAATGAAATTAATTTTACTAGACTTCACTAATCAGTGATCCTGCTCTGATTTACATGAACCATAATAACTTTGCTATAAATTTATACCTAGTGCCCCATCCAAGCACTGACTACTTGGAATAAGGCAAAGGCACTGTCTGTTATTGGACTTTATTATTCTCTGTGGGGGGGGGCAGAAAGTAAGTTTTCATTCTGTGGCTGATAGAAACTGACTGTAATAAAGTCACTGACCAGCCAAGATTTAGCCAGAGACTTGAAATATCTTGTTGCGCTAGGAACAATATCCTTTAAATCTATTAAGGCTTCTTCTTACGTGGGGAAACTATTGAATCTTTTTTTGATTCTACACAAGCTATAGCACAGTAACTTACATAAAATGTTAGATCTATTATCCGGAATGCTTGGGACCTGGGGTTTTCCAGGTAACAGATCTTTTTGTAATTAAGTCTGCTAAAAGTCATTTAAACATCAAATAAACCCAGTAGAATAAGGATTCATGAAATCAAGTACAAGGAACTGTCTTATTCTTACAAAGAAGAAAATTAATTATTTTTAGAAATTAGAATTATTTGCTTTATATGGCATCAGTGGGAGATGGCCTTCCCGTAAGGCTTTCTAGATAAATGATCACACACCCGTACAAACAAACAAAAAGTTAATTTTGTATTCTTATTTTAATATTAACAATAACTTATAAGATTTTTTGTGTGAAAAGTTTTTTGTTGGGAAAGTTTTCAACCACAAAAATGTAAAATGAAACATTTTTCCAAAATGTATTACAATAATCTAAGTCATTGTCCATTTTTTAGTAGCAAGATTAGTGCAGTGAAAATGCATCTAATTTGTCTTGGGTTAATCAAGACTGGTGTTGAAAAAAAAAAGTACCAAAGCTAAAGTCAGCATTAATCTTGCACAGCAGAAATTGGAGTACATTTTGGATGGGGGAAATATAAATGTACTAAAAAAAATAAAAAATAAAAACATCAGACAATAGATTGCAGTATACTAAACTAGTGATTTTTAAGCCATTATTTCTGGTGCAAGTTTGCGGGAAATTTCTCTGTTTTGCCGCTGCAGAATAAATTCGCAAAACTCCTGTGAAAATTCGCCTGTGTTAAAAAATTTTGGACAAAAAGTTGCTCGCGTCAAAATCACATCAATACTATTCGGACACCCATTGAGACGAGAGTCAAAATTGACGAGGCATAATTTTTGCGCGTTTCACACATTTTGTGCAAATGTTTCGCCATTTCACTGGAAATTTCTTTGCACATTTTTCTGAGAAATTTGCCCATCGCTAATGCTAAGCAAATGTTATGAATTTAGAATGGATGATGGAGATAACTAAAGGTTTATAAGGGGTGGGGGAACTGTATGCTTCCAACCACAGTCACCTTATAGCTCATGATGGCAGGAGTTGTGTTTATGTAGGGATTAGTGATGGGTGAATAAATTTGCCAGACATGAATTTGCGGCAAATTCCTGAGTTCCGGCACAAGAGAGTTAATTCACAAAACTGCATCAAAAAAAGAATTGTTGCGCGTCAAAATTGGTGTGTGCATCAAAATTATTCAGATGTCCATTGACTTTAATGCATTTGGACAAATTAGTCGAGAGTATAAAAATGGTCGCTTGCGTCAAAATTGAAGCACGTCAAAATTATTTTGACTCCCATTGACTTCAATGCGTTTCCCAAATTTTCACAGATTCACCCATCACTAGTAGGTTTCCCACTACTAACTGTTGTTCAGTCTGACTTGTGGTGGGTGGGCTTGGGTTGTGATTTAAACCACAGTATTTACCTGTAAGAATATTTTTTTCTTGCATTTGCATAGGTCCATAAGTACAAAGAATTTAAATATTTGGAAGCATGCAACCCCCCCCCCTCTGTTTTTCAAATATTTGCAAAACAAGATGGCAACATGAATGGGAACTATTGCCCTGTTTTGGGTGCAGTGCCTGTTTTTATGCTAATTAATATTGCCCTCAATACTGAGCTCCAGCTTGGTAACAAATCACTGGAATTCTGTATTCTCTGTACAGAGCTAATATGCCATTGAATATTAATTCATTCCTGTACAGGTTTTGATAGGATTAAGACTGGTGGAAGACATTGTAGTTAGGTGACCATTTCAAAAGGCCTTGCCCTGTACATGAGACAATAGCATTCCAGTGTACATACCTTTCTTCCCCAACCGGATTTACACTTCAACCAAACGGCGGTCCTGTACTGCCCTACATCCTTATTGTTTTAGTTTACATTCATTAGATTCATATACACTTCTTCAATCTTAAAGTACCTGTGTGCCCATCATCATTTTAATTTCCTACTTTTCACACAGTGGGCCAGATTCAATTCAGAGAGAGAAAAAGGTGTATCGCGTTAAAACTCATGGACAAGATTCAATTTGAGATGCAATTTAATTCAGAAAAACTTATCTCATGGCTTATCACATGTGAACTCTATTGAAGTCTATGAGAAAAAACTGGAAGTGAATTAGTAGAAAACTTTTTTTCTCCTCAAATTGAATAAACCATGAGATCTCACTGAATTGAATTTGGCTCTGTGTGAGGTGCTCTTGTACCATGACTTACCATTTACTCCTTTCTTTTTTTAATGACACAGTAAACAGTCACAAACAAACACAGTACTCCCTAAAGGTGGCCATAGATGCAAAGATCCACTCGTTTGCGATGTTGCCAAACAAGCGGATCTTTCCCCGATATGCCATTAACATAGGCCGTATGGCGGAACGATCAGATTATGATGTGCCATGAGCTCCGGCGGGATCGGTCGGGTCAAAATCAAACCTGACCGATCGACCAAATGACCGATTTCCGCCGGACGAAAGATGTCGGCACACGCCACACACGATCCGAAAATCGTACGAATCCTCGATTTGTACGATCGGATCTGTGTGTCTGTGTGTCTATGGCCACCTTAAGGCTACGGCTACACCAGGCTGAATCTCAACCTGTCGATAAATACAGGCCAAGATTCAACCAACACTGATTTCAGCCTGTACCGGAGTCCATTGTGTCAGCCTGGGTGAAGGCATGTGTAGTGGATTTTGGCACCAAAATGCATACTTGCACATTTTAAAATCCATTATATTGCATACCTAATCATGTCACATAAGCATATATATCACATACTTGCATTTGCATTAAATTCATTGCATTTGCAATGTATTGAGTTGAGTTAAGTACTTAATTGGAGTGTAGGTACAGAAGTTCGAATTTCTATACTCTACAGTGGCCATTAGTAACACATTTTTTCAGGTGCAATGAGAGTGCATAAAGCAAAAAATAAATAAAAAGACCATAATAAGCGCTGAAAATATCCTGTTGCCAGACTCAATACGTAAACTGCAACTTTGGTACAACAATGTAAGTGGAAATGGATGCTCTTGAAGGTAATTAAATGGCTCAAATGAATGGATCATCTAGAGGTAAAAACTTTTCAGCATTATTAATGCTCTTTAATTTCTTCTCTGGAAGTTGCAGTAAAGAGTGAACATGCGGGTTGTAGAGTGAGCTGCAAATGAGAAAAGGTGCTTTCCAAATGTTGACATCTGCATATTGGCCAACATTTATATTAAGAAGCAATCCCTGAAATATTTTATTCTAGACTTAACAATAAGGGGGTAATTAACTAAAACTCAGATTTTTTTGGAGATTTAGTATACCTTGAAGCTGCAAAAAGTCTGAATCAGTAAATCCGCCAAGTCAAACCTATTGAGGTCATGATAAGAGATGTCCATATTACAATGATCTGCGATGGGTTTCGTCCGATAATCCAAAAATTTTGATGTTTTCTTGCGATAACCTGAAAGAAATTCGGGTTGTCAAATCCAAAACATTAGTAAGATTCGGGTTTTTGCTGGTTTTATCGTTTTTTTTTTTTTTTTTCCCAATCCAACTTTTTGGAGTTATTCTATTGATAAAATTGTGGATGGGAGTTTGGTCGAGCTTGGTTTAATAAAAATATGAGATACATTTGAGTTAGTTTAGTTTAGTAAATAACCCCATGATAGTTTTTATCTGTCCCTCCAGTATCTTCAAACTGTAAAGTGTGAATTGGTCCGGAACTTAAAAGAGCCACTAACGTTAATAATTGTTCCTATTTGTCTTGTCAATATCTCATCAGTCAGGACTCCTGGCAGGGCTCACTCCTGTTGGTCATGATGCCTTGTTTAGCTCCTGTTGCTTCCCTCTGACCTGCTGTGGGCAGTTGGACCTGCCTTTGTATCTGATTGCACTTTATTAAAGCTTATTTCAGTTTACAAACATCAGTCCTACTTCTGTCTCTGTCTCTGCTTCTTTTTTGGTCCGCATGAATCCCATCTTAGAACCAGTGGCTGCTGGTGTTACCTTTGGGACCCTGCTTCTAAATAAAAATACATTTATGATTTAGGAGAATAATTTTCATTCTATAATTCAGTAGTGAGCCATTAATATTGTTTTATACATTTATATCTCATGTACTTATAGTTTCCTTTGACATTTTTGCACGTTTCTTATTAAATCATTGACACTAGCTACAGTATCTGTGTCTATAATGGAATGGTTTAAGCAGTGTATTCTACATGTACATTTTCTGCATCATGCTGAAAGTTCCCCGTTAAGAAGAAGAAGAAGAAAGAAGAGAAAATAAAGCTGTAAACTGAGTAGTTATATAAAGTAGTTTTGATGCTAGTTATATTCTTAAGTGCTTCCTATATCAGTCAGTCCTCTGGGAAATTATGTATCTATAAATGTTTTTTATTTCTTTGGAAAATGTGGCATTACTTTGCTGGAATTTTTTCTGTGAAATGATAATGGTTATATCTGCATATTCTATAAAAAAAAAATGTATGAACATTGGCCCATGTTACACAGGGAGATTTGTTACGGAATATGTTTTATTTTCCGGAGGCATACTAGACCTTGAAAACAATGGAATCTTGTACAGGTATGGGACCTGTTATCCAGAATGCTCGGGACCTGGGGTCTTCCGGATAACGGATCTTTCCGTAATTTGGGTCTTCATGCCTTAAATCTACTAGAAATTCATTTAAACATTAAATAAACCCAATAGGCTGGTTTTGCTTCCAATAAGGATAATTATATCTTATTTGGGATCAAGAACAAGCTACTGTTTTATTATTACAGAGAAAAAGGAAATTATTTTTAAAAATTTGGACTATTTGGATAAAATGGAGTCTATGGGAGACAGCCATTCCGTAATTGGAGTTTTCTGGATATCGGGTTTCCGGATAAGGGATCCTATACCTGTACATTGTATTTGTGGCCACCTTCTAATAGCTGCTACTAATGTAAAGAAAGATCTTATCTGGTTTCTTGTTTCCTATAGATATTATTTTGTTTCCTATATATATTATTTTGTTTCCTATAGATATTATTTTGGAATCAATTGACACTGGGACAATCTTTTAGGCATAGTGTTCAATGAGTAATTTCTGTGTTGGTGATCTTGTTTATTTTTCTCTGTGTCAGTTGGAGGCTGCTATTCAGAACTACCCCTTAAAGGAGAAGGAAAGGTTAAAACTAAGTAAGCCTTATCAGAAAGGTCCATCTAAATATACCAGTAAACCCCCAAAATAATGCTGCTCTGAGTCCCCTGTGAAAAGAAACACTGCATTTCGTTCCTTCTATTGTGTACACATGGGCTTCTGTATCAGACTTCCTGCCTTCATCTTAAACCTCATTGCCCTGGGCAAGAGCATGCTCAGTTTGCTCCTCTCCCCCCACCCCTCCCTTCTCTACTGTAATCTGAGCCCAGAGCAGGGAGAGACTCATGCAGGAAGTGATGTCACACCATGTTAATACTGCAGCTCCTATCCTAAACAAACAGAGAGTTTCTAGAGCTTTTTACTCAGGTATGGTAAAACATTCTACAGAATAAATATAGCATTCTATCTTGCACTATTGCAGCTAATCTATTGGCGATAAAATGCCTCTGTAGCTTTCCTTCTCCTTTAAAAACATTTGGGAGTATGTGTGCTGGTAGAACTAGGTGTTATGGCTTTCGTCATCATATTAAAAATTAACAATGCCGTATTATAGGGTGGATCCAAATAATTTCTAGATAATCACTAGATAAGGGAAAACCATTCTAGATTTAGTTCACAACTAGTTGACATTTCATCTCCATGACAGAGAACAGATATTTTTTGCATCACCAATTATTTATGTAGCATCTCCAAAGCTTCCCCAATGTATAAACGTTCATCAGAAATACTTCATGCAAATATAATTTTGAAACAATTTTGGCATTATTTTTATTCTTACCTTAATATTTATCAAGTATCTTATATACAGCACTACTTTTTACTATTAATACTCGAAAATAATTTTGTCATAAAAGTTGACACGACATTTAAATAATGGAATTTAAATAATATTTTACTTATTATAGCAACAACTACATCCTTATTCCTCTGCATTGCCACAAACATTTTGAAGACTTAACAATAGTCAATAGTCCCAATTGACAGAAAAATTCAAGTATGTCAAGCTAATAAACAAGGGGGTTATTTATTAAATTTCAAGTTGTGTTTTCCCGAGTTTTTCGAGAGTAGTTTTACTAAAAACTCTAATGTTTTTGAAAGGTTTTTTAGCCTATAACTTGATCAATTCGTGGTATGAATTTTTTTCCCCAATTGCACTCAATCAAGTTTTTTTACTATAAGGACTCACCCTGGTGGTCTAGTGGGCGGCGGGTCCCCTGCCGCAGCTCAAACGGAGATGCCCGCCGTGTGCGTCCTTTTCCCTACTGTGCTGACTTCCCTAATGCGTGCGCAGCGCACACTTCCGGGTTTTACACACCAGCGTGATGACGTCATCGAGCAACAGCGCGAAATTCAAACTATTTAAAGGGATATCAGTATTAAACGCATTGCCCGTTGTTAGGTTCTATTAGTAAAGTTCCTGGATTCTTTGTGAATCCTAATTGATCTTCTGTGTTTTGACAATTGCTTGCCTACTCGACTATCTCTCCAATCCTGACCTTAGCCTGCCTGATTTCTCCTAACTCTCCAATCTGATATTTGCCTGTCCTCTGACTATTCTACGCTATCCAATCCTGATTCCGGGCTGTCTGACGATTCTCTGCTTGTGCTGACCCGCCTTCCTGTTCCTGGTGGTGTTCTTCATTCCAGTATCCTGGTGAGATGATCGTGCTCCTTTCCTTGTCCAGAACCATTAGCTTTGCTCCTCTCTCAAATAAGACCTGGCGGCATCCGATTACCCGAGGGCTCCTCCCGAGGTGAAAGGCGGCAGTTAGAGGCAGAAGTGAGAGCCGAGACCAGGGAGCTTAGCTTGAGTTCTGGATATAGGATGCCGAACGTGACATTTACATTTGGGTTTTTTCATAAATAAGAAAACATTAGAGTAGAAAAAAACTGTGCCAGGCCACGCTGGGCAGGCGCCCTAGGCAGGCCCGGCGTCTGTGAAGTGTGTGCGTGTGCGTGAATTTGTGCTCGTGTGCACATGTGCACAAATCGCGAAGGCATTGAATCAGGCAAAGAAGGGAACCGGACTTGGGGTAGGCGACAGAGGAGGTACGTGCCTGGCGCCCTCCCAGCTTTGCGCCCTAGGCACGTGCCTACTCTGCCTACCCCTAGTTCCGGCCCTGCCTACAAGTGATAAACATTAATTATAAAAGTTCGGCCAAATTTCAAATTTACCTTACTGGTTTGCTCATCTCTCCAAATCCCCAGTCACTGCTCCTGTATAAACTATAATTGTGCTCACCACTATTTTTTAAAACAACTTTCCCTTGTTTGTTATAGTTTATACAGGAGCAGTGACCAGCTCCAAGTTGTAGCTCCCACCCTTCCCAGCTATAGTCTGGTGATCCCACTGGTGTCCAATAAACGGGCAGCCAAGTTTGGGAGTTTTACTTTGAAAGCAGCTAGTAAGTTGCAGGCAAAACTTACTCGCTTTGTAAAATGTATAATGAAGCAATAGAATTCTTAATGAATCAGATAAAATTGAGCATAGGACTGGCCAGATATGGGATGACGTAGTTGGCCAGCTTAAATATATTGCAATATATAGACAAACAATCCCTGTTTTGTTTAAAGGGTAAGGCATTTTTTAGTAGCAGTATGCACAAAATGTCTCTGTCTTAAATATATTGATAATGGGTTGAGTGCAGAGGAATCTTGTATTTGTCTGTATGAAATAGCAAGTGCCATGAATGAGCCAAACAGAGCAGGAAAAAGTGGAGATCCAAAAAAATCAAATCAGTTTATTGGTGTAGAAGTGACAGATGGAAAGAGGGTAGACAAGTCCACTGTTGTCGTTATGGCATGGATGACAGTGATACGCAAAATGCCCCATGTGCCACAACAGTAAAATTCCACCACTCTCTATTTATTCCTATGTGATAGGTATATTTATCGATGGATGGAAGTTTAATAAATCTGCCCCTTAGCCTTGGATAAGACTCCAGTCTTCTCTAAGTATGAATTAAAGCTCACAATAGTAAAATTCCACCACTCTCTATTCATTCCTATGGGATTTTTTGAGGTTTTTATGGGATTTTAGAGAGCTTTATAAAAACATCAAGGGGGCGTGTCCTACAATCATGTCCTTTACCGAGTCTAACAATGCAGATGTAAATTAGTGTGCAAACGGTGGCACCTATTTTTTTAGAACATTATTCATAAAGGCACTTTGACTGTCCCTTCCAACTTGTCTTTGCACAGTTTTGCACTTGTGTTCAGAAATATTCCCTCTGGTGTGCTATTTCTAAAAACTGGCATCACATTCCAATTTAATTGTATTTTTAGACCAGGGGTATGAATTAAATTAGATTAAAATTTCTCGATCATGTGGAAGACCAGGAACTCTTCTAGAAAATCCTTCTAGAAGATCTGCACTGAATTAAGTTAGCACTTGAGGTATATTTGAGGTATACAATATAAAGGCCTCATTTTCTGTGATAGTCTAGCATTAAAAAAGATGCACACTTTTATATCGCAATTAGCTATTTGTAATACATGATTTCTGCAGTCGCAGTGAGTGGCACTGTAAACAGTAAATATGCCATATTGTATACTGCATATAGCACACAGAACTACTATAAGTTAATAAGCAACTGATTTTAAAATTAATTTTTAAAATTACTTTCTCTCAATGCTTAAAATAGCTTAGAATCTCACTCTGTTCTCCAACTGCTTATTTATTATTGATTTGTTTCTAGATATTTCTTCCCCAAACTCAGTTTGAGTTAATCATTCCCATTCTCAGTTTAATTTACTACAAGTAGTAACTGGGGATGTTAGCCATGACAAAATGGCCTAAAATATAAAGAGGTCCTTAAGAACTTAAAATAATCTTCAGTAACTCAGCGATAAGCTTATGAAGTAGAGAACACAGAAAGTAAAGCCATACCAAACAGTATATTTACAGGAAAATTTAGGAAAAATGAAAAGGAAGGGATATTACCATCACATAATTACCGAAGATTTAGTATTGTGTTACTTTTTGTCTTAATAGGCTACTGTCACACTGGTTCTTTTCAACCAGGATATATTTCAGTGGGATGAAAAGCACAAGTAATCACCTTCCAAGCCTTTCAACTAAGGACAAATGTAACCATTGTTTACAGAACTACCCATACTTTACATGGGGTGGATTTTGAAGCAAAAATGCATACTTTTGCGTTTCCCCAATTCTATGCACTAAAAGGCCACTGCTGTGAACACTGATGGAGCAGAAGCAAGTGGATTAGCAATAACGTAGTTACATCAGCAAAGAAAATACAGACATTCTTGGCATCTAGTGGCTATGTGTTAGCATCAAAATGTCATATATGCCTCAGCCCAGTGTATTCCACTTAGACTGTAAGCTCTACTAGCAAAGAAATCCTTCTGTGTCTCTAACCACGGAACACTTAAGTGCTGTGTCCTTATGTGAGCTCTGTGTATATTTATTGTATTTATTATGTTACATAGGGTTGAAAAAACACAAAGTCCATCAAGTTCAACCCCTCCAAATGAAAACCCTCACTGTGTGTACTTTGATTTATTGTAATTTTGTATATTGTACTTTTATGCATTGTACAGCACTGCAAGACCTTAACAGTCCTGTACCAATACAAAAGTTATACATATAGCTTGTTGAAAAGTCTACAAAATCACCTCTTGGATGTCTCACTTACTTAGATGTAAGATGCCTAAAGCAGCAGACCATAAACTGCCCAGAGCATTTCTCATGCAAGTCAATGGGACCTGCTTTTAAGGTGACTACAAAGTGCGAATCTGAAAAGGCCCATGTGTGCTATTAGCCTGGAAATTCTAGGTAAAGTTGTTAGGTGTGTTAGGGTTAAATTAATGGAGTGTGAAATAAAAGGAATTTCATACGAGCAGTTAGTCTAGTGTCCCAACAACTGTTTGTGTTGGTGCAGGGTGTTTTTAATCCACATAATTAGCCATAAATCCAAGGCCCAGATTCAGTTCCTTCTCCAGAGAATTGAAAGTTTTCATGAATTTGCATTCCCATACTTTTCTTTCTGTTCTGTTAAAAAAACCATGATTCTTAAATCATTTGGAGTGGTAATGGCTGTTAAAATGGTTTCCTACTGTTGTGTCCAGTTTCTTATTTGAAGAGGTTGAAGATTTGGGTGCTTCTTGCTGGTTTAACTATACCAGAGGAGAATGCACATCATGTGCCATCAGCATTCAGCTTGTTTGAAAAAGAAAACAGAAGTTGCACATGCAGAACAAAGAGAACCCAGATTATATATAGAATGTAAATAAAGAGACAAAGCTGTTAGGCACAAGCCTTTGATCAGAGTGACACAGATCCTTATCATATCTACAAGGGGAAAGCTAAAGTCAATTAAACAGGAGAGCAGCCCTTAAATGTCTGGGTGAAGATGTGTGAAAATGTGATAAATGCCCCCAGTATCCCTTCATTATCAACAGTGAGGTTGAAAAGTTCAGAGATAATAGTGGACCATCAACCCTTTTCCTAGATCCAACACTGTTCTTTTTTTTTAGACTTTCCTTCGTTTTAAATTTTCCAGTACCATATTTGTAAAATCTTTAGGGATGTCAGTGCAGCTCACGGGTACAAAATTCAAACAATAAAAGCCAACTGTCATCAATACTCATTGCCAGTTTGATGTAAATGATTGTAAATGAGCCATTTACTGACCTAGGAGAATAACATGGTAGTTAAAATATGAATTGCACCATACGCCTAGCGACAACTTTTTTTATTCACAGCAACTTTTATGAGTATACATTGTGGCAACATAACACAATTGCAAAGGGTGTCTCCTCATTCCATTAACAGGAATCATATGGCCTGGGAATGTTGCTTCTAGGTGAAAACGGATCCCATATGCTATCCATATGGTTATCGCTGACTATTATGGAAGAGACTTAAGGTCACACTTGAGCAAAGTTAAACAAAAGGAAACATCGATATGTGCCACAGTGCACTGAAAATGTGCAACTAGTTAGCCATTACATCTGTAACTTAAAGGGATACTGTCATGGGAAAAAAAAAAAATTTCAAAATGAATTAGTTAATAGTGCTGCTCCAGCAGAATTCTGCATTGAAATCAATTTCTCAAAAGAGCAAATAGATTTGTTTATATTCAATTTTGAAATCTGACATGGGGCTAGACATATTGTCAATTTCCCAGCTGCCCCAGGTCATGTGACTTGTGCTCTGATAAACTTCAATCACTCTTTACTGCTGTACTGCAAGTTGGAGTGATATCACCCCCTCCCTTTTCCCCCCAGCAGCCAAACAAAAGAACAATGGGAAGGTAACCAGATAGCAGCTCCCTAACACAAGATAACAGCTGCCTGGTAGATCTAAGAACAACACTCAATAGTAAAAACCCGTGTCCCACTGAGACACATTCAGTTACATTGAGAAGGAAAAACAGCAGCCTGCCAGAAAGCATTTCTCTCCTAAAGTGCAGGCACAAGTCACATGACCAGGGGCAGCTGGGAAATTGACAAAATGTCTAGCCCCATGTCAGATTTCAAAATTGAATATGAAAAAATCTGTTTACTCTTTTGAGAAATGGATTTCAGTGCAGAATTCTGCTGGAGCAGCACTATTAACTGATTCATTTTGAAAAAATAGTTTTTCCCATGACAGTATCCCTAAAAATAACTAAGTATGATTTACATGGTGGAATTTGCCTTTTTTTTTTCTTTTATTCTTTGTGTTTTTCCTGTCAAATCTGCCTTGACTCCCACATTAATAAATTTATCTGAAACTTAATTTGAATTTGTTATATTCGTTGACAGCAAGTGGATTCATAGTAACATGATCAATTGCAGCAGACGTAGCCAACAAGCATTTTAATTCCCTACAGATTGATCAAAATGCTATTCTCGTTCACTTGCATGAGAAGCGCTACAAGTTATCTAAAATAGCTGCAGCCTATGTGCCAAATCCCATACAAAGTTTTGCTGTTTGTACATTTTCAGGTGTCAGAGTGCCACAGTCATTGCTGCCTTGAAGTACTGGAGACCTCAGGGTAAGGGTGGCCATACATACACGATAAGATCCGCTCGTTTGGCTAAGTCGCCAAATGAGCAGATTTTTCCCTGATATGCCCACCAATGACAGTCCTCGATTGCAGGAACAATCAAACCTGCCTAATCGATATGTGTCCGATTTTCAGCCTGATATTGAACGGGGAGCTCCATTGGAAGCGAAATCGGCCTATATCAGCAGCTTTAATCTGCCCGTGTATGGCCACTTTAATTCTAACTCTATCAACATGAAATGAGTGTACTGTCCCAGTGTCTGTGTGCTCTTACTATATTCTGCACTGCTGAGATTGCAGCATGCTCATTGCAAATTCGTGTTTTATGGTGGCCATAGACGCACAGAACCTATTGTACGAATCGAGGATTTCTTATGATTTTCGGATCGTGTGTGGTGAGTGACGACTTCTTTCGTCCGGCACACACGATCGGACAGGTTTGATTTTGACCCGACCGATGCCGCCGGAGCCCATTGCACATCGTAATAGGATCGTTCGGCCTTACGGAAAAACGTTCAGATAACCCCTGATATAGCCATGCTCGTTAATGGCATACGGGGGAAAGATCCGCTCATTTGGCGATGTCGCCAAACGAGCGGATCTTTGCGTCTATGGCCACCTTAAGGCTTTGAATTATTAGGTTGAATTTGTGCTAGTAACCAGTGATTCTGGATGTATAATTAGCCAAAAGGACATACAGGTGTAATTTACATGTCTTTACCCATAACTCGTAAATTAAGAGTTAAAAGTTTCTTATTTTGTGCTTTTTACAGGTATGGGACCTGTTATCCCTTATCCAGAAAACCCTAGGTCCTGAGAATTCAGGATCTTTCTGTAATTTGAATCATCATACTATAAATCGACTAAAAAATAATTTAAGGATTAAATAAACCCAACTGGATTGTTTTGCTTCCAATAAGGATAAAAGGGATGGTTCACCTTATGGTTAACTTTTAGTATGTTATAGAATGGTCAATTCTAGGCAACTTTTCAATTGGTTTTCGTTATTTACTTTTTTTATAGTTTTTGAATGATTTGCCTTCTTCTTCTTCTGACTCTTTCCAGCTTTAAAATGGGGGTCACTAAAAACAAACATTCTGTAAGGCTACAAATGTATTGTTATTGCTACTTTTTATTGCTCATCTTTCTGTTCAGTCCCTCTCCTATTCAGATTCCAGTCTCTTATTCAAATCAGTGCATGGTAGCTAGGGCCATATGGACCATAGCAACTAGATTGCTGAAACTGCAAACTGGAGAGCTGCTGAATAAAAAGCTAAATAACTCAAAAACCACAAATAATAAAAAATGAAAACCAATTGCAAATTGTCTCAGAATATCACTCTGTGCATCATAATAAAAGTTAATTTAAAGGTGAACAACCCCTTTAATTAAATCTTAGTTAGGATCAAGAACAATGAAGTGTCTTATTTTTAAAGAAAAAGAGAATAATTTTAAAGATATGAATTATTTGATTACAATGGAGTCTATGGGAGATGGCCTTCTCGTAATTAAGAGCTTTCTGGTTTTCCGGATGATAGATCCCCTACCTGTATTACAAAGTTGCTTAAAATTGGGTGGCGCTCACATTAAACCAATGTACTGAGCAGTGATTAAACTGCCAAGATAATAACTGTATATTCAGACCCTCATTATGTCCCATGCAATTGATATTAGATGGATCATATTCCCAACCATATGTGGACTGAAGTAATACATGGGAAATACATTTCAGTATTTCAGTTTGACACTATATATTACCAGCTGCTCATGGGTCTCTAGGCAGATAACCTTGCTTCAGATCTTGTTTTGGTTTTTTCTCTACACATTTAAAAAGATGTGAAATGTACCACAGTGTGTGCAACACAAGCATATGGGAATGAAAACTAGGCCTGAAGCAGAAATACAAATGCATTCACTATTGTATGTTGTTACCTAGTATCCTTGAGTGATTTTGAAAAGACCAGTTCTTAATACCATAACGCATTGTACCACATGGGTTTGTAGGTCAAGCTTAATACAGATTGGTACTGGCATGGAAACAGGGTTGCATAGCAGGCTTTTTTTTTTTTTTTTTAGAAAACTGAGTTGTATAGAAGCCTTATTGATAAAGTACATTCATGGGTGAAAATGACCCTAAGCAATTAGAAGTCGTCATTTGCATAGCAGTATGTCGAACTCCGCATAGCTGTGAAATGATGAATGTACAGAATTATTTTCCCTTCACATGAATAAAAGTGTTGGGCAGCGAACAAGCCTAGAACGGAACACATGAACATATTAGTGAATGGGGGTGTCCAGTTCATTAGGTCTGTACCAAAATGAGGATTTTCTCCTTTAGGAGAGCTTGGGTTCAAAAGACTGAATACAATAGCTTGAACTTTCCCTACAGAAAGTGTGCTTTCATCAGTTACGCTTTCTCCTGCTGAGGTTGTAAACACACACCCTTTTGTCTTCAGTGGACAAACATCCTTTTAATAAATATGCAAATGCTCTAAACATGTTGAAAATACGTTGAACAAGAGGATATTTTCTTCACTGTGACTTTTAAATAGATTGTGGCTTCGTTATGTTGTGAGGGGCCGGCAGCCAGGCCTAGAGACACATCCAGTTCCCTGACATCACACAGAGTCATAGGCAAAGCATCATGGGACATTTTTAATAAAGTGATGAATATGTTCCCTATTTTGGTAAATTGAAAATAAAACAGTTACAGAGAAAAATTACAGGAGGATTGGAGAACTAGTTTAAATTATATTTACAAGCGCCTTGCCTTGTGGATCATCTTTGATTGACATTATAAGAAATACCAGACCACCACTCATCAATATACAAATAATCATTTATATATCAGGAACTGGTACATTTTTAAAATATTATGGGTCTGATGTGACCCGTGGTGCTTCCTATTAAAGCCCTTCAATTTGCCTATTAGATCCTATTAGTATTGATTGGTTTACCACCACAAACAGATCTTGTTTGTACAGGGATAGGATTAGTGGCACATAGCCCACGGTCTGGGTAGTTATGGCTAAAGGGAATACCAAAGAAGGAGTGGCCTAAAACTTTCAAACCTCAGTTTTGAATTAGGCCCCCAACTTTGTTGATACAGACCCAGTGTGTCATTAGCCTTAATATTATTTAATATATTAAAATAGAAAAATAGTCAAAATCCATGATTGCCTACATTTGCTAGTAATGAGCATTCGGCATAGTGTATGGTTTACTTTTTTCCTATTCAGTCATCAGCAGATCCAGTCTAACACCCACCATTACATATCGATCCAGCATTTAGTCTTATGACAAATGGAAGAATGAAAATAATGGTAAAGCGGTAATCAGGAGGCCATGATAGTCTGTCTGTGCTGCAAAAACCAGCTCCTCCACCACTTAGGCACACAGATAGGGTTGCCACCTTTTCTGGAAAAAAATATCGGCCTTCCTATATTCTTGCTGTTTTTTAGTATTAATAACATTGGCACCAAGCATAATTTTTACCGGCCAGGCCGGCAACCCTACATGCAGAGTGATCCAGCATTTCTCTTGTCTTGTTCCATTGTGATATTATGGATTCAGAGTACTGTACTGTACCTCTGCTTTCCAGAGAAGCTGTGCACCAACCACTTTGGAAAGCAGAGGGACTTCAAGTCCCAAAAATCATCAATGGAATAAGATGAGGGAGGGGTTGCATTACACTGTGAGCCTAAAATATGTTGAGAAATGGTTCAGAGTAGCATACTTTCCTTTTAATCTTTGGAATTAGGCATGCATGTGTTTTTTCTTTAAAGGAGAAGGAAAGTCTTCATGCACTTAGGGGTGCCAAATGTTAGGCACCCCAAGTGATTGTATTGACTTACCTGAAACTCCAGTGCTATCAGCAGAAAACTGCACTGGCCCTGGGTTATACCAGTGAGCACCAAAGAGCGATCCTCTTCTGGCTTCTTTTTTCTTCTCACAGCTATTTCGTCCAACTGCGCATGTGTCTGCCCCGGAAAATTTTAAGAAAGAAGAAGCTGGAAGAAGATCGCTCCATAGTGCTCGCTAGAAAAGCCCAGGCCCCTGGCCGGTGCAGTACTCTACTGATAGGAGCATTGGCCCGGGGTTTCAGGTAAGTCAATACAATCACTTGGGGGTGCCTAACATTTTGCATCCCCAAGTGCACCAAGCCTTTCCTTCTCCTTTAAAGGGGCTGTTCACATTTGAGTTAACTTTTGATATTATGTAGAGAGTGATATTCTGAGACATTTGGCAATTGTTTTTCATTTTTCATTATTTGTGAGTAATTTATCTTTTTATTCAGCAGTTCTCCAATTTGCAGTTTCAGCAATCTGGTAGCTAGGGCCCAAATTACCATAGCAACTATGCATTGATTGAATAAGAGACTGGAATATAAATAGGAGAGGGCCTGATTACAAAGATGAGTAATAAAAAGTAGCAATAATAATAGATTTTAAGCTTTACAGAGCATTTGTTGGGTGATTACACAGTTGAAAGCTTGAAAGAAAAAGACAGAAAAAGAGTCAGAAAAAGAATGCAAATAATTAAAATTAAAAAGAATTAAAAATGAATGAAGACCAACAGAAACTTTGATTAGAATTTGCCATTCTATAATGTACTAAAAGATAGCGAACCACCCCTATAACTATAATTTACTGGTTCCCAAAGCAAAATATTTTAGGTCACCCTCGCTAATATGGCAAATTTGCACAATTGGATCTATGCATAAGTCTGAAGACCAGTTTACAGAAATTCAGACAGCTAATACTTATATTGAATGGAGCTGCTTTCCCATTAAAAGGGAGCACCAACTACGCGATAGCTAATTCATTTAGATAACATGTGGTTTAAGTAAACATGTGGTTTTAGTTACCCTTTAAATACCTTTATGGCTTCATCCTTAATCTGAGGGCAGGATGTGATCTTGACACCTAACCCTATAATCTGTTAATCATGTATGATTGTTCAATAAGATATTCATTGGAAAAGACATGTTTTTCCGTAATACTTCTACATTGGGGCCATTGTGTCAGCCTTGAGGTTGTGAATTCCCTTTGCAGATTTCCTATTCACAGATAATGTAACATTTTCTGCTGAATATGCATATTATGTTTCTTCATCTGTTTTCACTTGGTTTTATTATTTATTTTTTTTAAATTAAGTAAGAGAAAGCTTGTTTCTTATTCAGTAAATATACTCCCCCCTCCCCCATGAAATGTAATTTACTGTAGAATTTAGCCTTTGCTATAAACACTGCTGCAATGCTTAAGTGTTTTGTGGTTTTTCTGCGCTGTTTAGACAATGTTGCAGTCTCCATGCTGTTCTTGTGGATTACACCATGCTCTATCTGCCATTGAGTTCTCAGCTCTTGCTGTGAGTGCCAGTATATGTAAATCCTTTCTTGTATGTACTATCCACCAGACACTCACAGGGGTTGAACTGGGGTGTTCAGGGACCACTGAAGCTAACATTAAGGGCCACTCTCCCCTGTACCTTATATCTCCCTCTTCCTGAACTTTCCCCATGTGATCGGGAAGAGAGGTGGTCTGGGTTGGCGGTAGTGGCAGAACTACCTATGCAGCAGACCCTACATTCGCGGGCCCGGACCACAGGGTCTGCTGTATCATAGGCTCCCTCCCCAACTCATCTTATACCTTTAAGATAGTGTGGTCCAGGCCCTTGAGGTGTGGGGCAAGCATGTGGGGATGTGGGCCAGGGGAGGAGGGACTGTTCATGCCAAGGCCCCTCAGTAGATTTTTTGGGGGGTGGCTCAATACTCCCAAGTTACACCATTGGTCAGTGAGTCCTATGAAGGCCGTGGGTCCACCAGTTTTTTATCTTGTGTCCCACTTGCCCAGTTCAACACTGCACTTACCAATATCTTCCCATTACTCACTCCAAAAAATCTTAATCAAACCTTTAACTGCCCCCAGACATTAGGGATAGTGATGGGCAAATTTGTCCCGTTTCGCTTCACCAGGAAAATCGCTAGTTTCCCATGAAATATGTGAAACACCAAAAAATTAGAGAAATTTGACGTGTGCCTATTTTGTCCAATTGCATTAAAGTCAATGGGCGAGCATTTAATTGTCACCGGCGTCTAAAAACTTTGAAACGCAGAAATTCGCAAATTAGCGTCTGGCGAATAAATTTGCCCTTCACTAAATCGTGACTATTACACACAAAATATGCCAGTTTACCCTCCATGTTCTCTAAAAAAAAAACCAGCTTCTCTCCCCATCAATATGCGGGGAATTAGGGTTTAGCTGAGCCAAGTAATGCTAAAAAAAATAACTCACAGAATCCACCAATAAAGGCCCTTTGGGGAAGGTTTCAGATGAAGTTTAGAAGAAGCTGGGCATGTGCAGGTTTCATACCCCTGCAATAAACATTGTTTACCTATACCAATATCGTTACAAACATATTGTTTGAAGAAGTACAGCATTTTCTGCAATGCAAATGTGCTTAGTTTGAGTGGGTACAGGGGATACAACGGGTCTGGGAAAAGATGGCAAAGGTCCACTCAACACAAAAGTATACACTCTGGTGCATCTTTTATTGAAGAAGAGCTCCAGCTTAGGATAGGCTGTTAGTGATACGAGTCACTGGGAAGTGCCTAACAAATATATTGTTCTATGTTTTATTTAAAGTTATTTCATAAATATAGTTGCATTTGATATTTTACATCTGATTCTGACTCCTGAAACAATATAGAGGTCATTTCTTCTCCAGATCTGATAATCAGCATGCTATATTGTTTCAGGAGTCGGAACCAGGAATGCAGAATTTAATCAGCCAGACAGATATTGATTTTAATAGCAGTTATGCTGTCTAACAACTTTAGGACCACTGAAAAAAAAAAAGAATGCTAGAAAGTTGTTTAGACTAAGGTGTTTGCTTATGAAAATAAAAAAATATTTTGCATGGAGTTCCCCTTTAATCACTTCATTGCAGAAAGTGCAGCAATATGCTAAATGGTGTTACATTTCCTGCATGATTGACCTAAATACCTGTCAAACAGGTACATGTTTGACCTAAATACCTAATATCAGCTTCCCAAGCTCTGTGTGTAGTAATGCACAAATCCCCATCTAAGGCTCCCTGGCTGCAGGATAGGAAGTAGAGTAGAATGAGATGGTGTCTTTAATATCAAATGGAGATAACAGCAACTGGGAAGTTACTCTGGCTGTGGGGTAGAAGGTATAGTAGGATAAGACAGTGCCTGTTGTAGAGTTTAATAGCATTTGGAAGGTACTCTGACTGTTGGGTAACATGTATAGTAAGGCGAGTTATTACCTATAGAAGCAGAGAGGATAATAGCAATTTAAAGCTATTCTGGTAGTGGGGTAGCAAGTATAGCAGGGTATTTATTTAGTATAATCTATTTAGATTTAGTGTAATAGGAATTGGAAGGGACTGCTGGGCAACATGTATAGTAAAATGAAATGATACCTATAGGAGTACAAACGATAATAGCAATTGGATGGTGCTATGGGTTAGCAGGAATGGTAGGGTGAGATGGTGGCACAATTATAGCACTGGGGATAATTGCAATTGGATGGCATTCTGACTATGGATAGCAAGGTTAGAAGAACCATGATGCAATATTGTAAAAGCTTCACAAAGAACCAATGCTTCTCAGTGTAGTTTTATGTCTTCTCTGTACTTATCTGAAGTGCAGCTCCCACAACTTCTATTGAAATCTTCCCACCAAACCTCCAGCAATTTTTGGTTCTGCTAACTTGTTACTTACCGCACCGCACACCTCTAAATTCTATACACCGCTTTTAAATGAAAACAAAAAAAGGAGACATTTTTACCTAAAGCCTTATTCAAATGAAATCCGTCCTATGAAACACAGTGACAATGATCATCCATTTATCAGATGAATGTGCCCAATCTTATGTAGCGGGCATCCACCAAATGAAAAAAACTTGGCCTTCAATCTGCTACAGGTTTGTAAACAAAAGTGCTAAATATTTCAAGGAATAACAGCGTGTTGCTGTGCACAGTATTTCCCCCGTGCAGCTGGGACACTTTGGTAAATATCCCCATTCATAGCCATTCTTGCACCCAAGATTAATTGTGGGATGATTATTCTGCATCAGGAAAGCCAAGGCAGAAGGAAACGTTGCCAGCACACAACAGTGTACATGTGTCAGCCCTGGGGACAAATTCATCCCCAGACCAATAGAACCACTTTCACTGGAGACAAAAGAGAGTAAACAAGTTGCTTGGAAATATAAATACAAAAAAAGGTGGCAAATCAGAATATCCTGACCTATATCATTAGGGCCAATTAACACCCTCTCACCTCTTGATTAACAAGCTCTTATTTGTGCAACAAGTAAATCATATTTACACTAAGAATCATATACAGAAGGGGCACAGTGCCATTCACACAGGTGCAAACAAGCTGTATTTCCATAAGAATTGCATAGCATTAAATCTCTCCTGGATATCTGGGTTATTCACAGAACCAATTAATCATAGCATTTTGCCCTGTTTTTTTTAATTGGATTGGAATGATTTTACTAGTAAACATCGAGCAGCCGCAACATACAGGGTGTCTATTGATTAGAGTAAGTGGTCCCCCAGCCGGGGGTCTCCTCTTCCCAGCAGTGCTTAGATCACTCTGCAATACTGACCTGCCCAGCCTCCCACAGCTCTTGAACTCAACACTTGCAGTTTATTTGGCAGCCCCCTAGCATTCTCACTACATCAAACCCTCCAAATGAATGCATAATTTATGCAAATCTAAATCCCCCTTGGATGCAATGAAAGCAAACACACATCCCACACACACACATCTTATCCTTGGGAGAACACTGGCTCCCCAACATGCTCTAACCTCCCCCAGCTCCTGGTGCTCCTGATAGGGGTTCTCTGCCTCTCCCCCCAGCCCTTCCTTTCCTCCATATGCTTCCATTGCTGCACAATCTGCTTTGCATCAATCCAGTCTCTGCATCACTTTATCCAAGATTGTATCTCTGGAGTCTGTCATCAGCAGCCCAGGCACAGAGCGACTGGAGGTCTGGGGGTCACCTGTGAGGGACAAACACTCCTCTTCTTCACAAATCAGGAAAGAGAAGCTGAGAGACCCCTGCCTCTTGCAATTATTCATGTGATTCTGTCCTCACTGCCCCCCTCTTTTCCCTCCGTCAGCAGCTTGCTCTCAGCCCTTGCCTGCCCCCCTCCCTCTCTCCTCTCTCTCGCTCTCTCCCTCTGTCTCTCTCTGTTGCATTCCTTGCCACAAGCTCCCGGCTTCACTCGGATCTCTTCTCTGGGCTGGAGTGTACAGGACTTTTAAGATGCTGCTGGGTCTCTGCTCTGTATCCATGTGAATGGGACCTTTTTATTTTGAATTCCCTCTGGAGAAAAGAGAAGAATTCATCAAGGTAAGGATCCAAGCCCACCCCTTGCCATACTAAAGGGGATCTGTGTCTGTCTCTCTGTCTATTTGCATCTCTGTTCTAGCGAGTTGAGGGTGTCTTCTGGATGCCAGCAGGGAGCTTGGAAAGCTGGCAGCCCCTTGGAGAGAGGAGCAGACCCTTGGAGGAACTTCTCTGCCTCCTGCCTGCCCATATAGCTTTGTGGAGCGCACAGGAGCGCAATGGAGCTGTGGCACCTTCCCAGGATTTCATGGCTGCCACTTCTGACTGCAGTTTGGTTTTATGGTTAATTGGCAGGAGGAGGAAGATTGACGGCTTTTTATAAAAGTGGTTCACATGGCACTTTTTTCTTTCTAATTCTCTTTTGGCCGCCTCTGACTGGCACAGAGTCAGGGGCTTGTTTTGGAAATGTCTCTGGAGGCAACTGCGCAGGAAAATGTAACAGTCTGTTTTGGGGCTATTCTGGAGTATGATAAAAGCCCCGTTTTTGTGTCGACTGGCTCTGGATTAACCCCTTCTGTGCCTGGATGAGTTTTTTAAAGGGCATCGTTGGCATGGTTGGTACCCAGCTGTGTTCATTCTTTCTCTGCTATTCGGGGCAGGCAGCAATGCACAGATTGTTGGCCCCTCTGGCAGCGAAAGGGTAAAGCATCCTCAGTCCTAAGGAGAGGGGCACCTACCGACTGGTTGTTTTGTAGCAAGGGATGCTACCCTCGGCGCGAAGGGGTTAATCAGAGACCACTGCGAATGTAAGTTGCAATGGCCAACAGGCCCTTTAGGCAGTGACACCGGGTCTTTCCATATGCTGTGATTTGAGGGGGTCTGTAGAATAGGGCAGAGAAAGGTAGCACCCACTCCCTGCCCCTGTTAACCCTTTCATTTTCTGCTAATGCCCCACAACAAAGAGGACACCTAAGGAGGGAAATCAGTGTGAAAGAGGCTTCAGTGGGGATATATCAGCAATACCTTCCTAGATCCCTTCATTTCTTGTGGAATGATGCTAAATATTTTATGAGCAGTGCACATCCTGTAGCAGAGCAGATAGGGATCCTAAGGGTATCTTTATTTAAATTAAAAAAAAAAAATAAAAAAAAAAATAATGTTAAATGGTCTGACTCTGATTAGAAAGTGAGACATGTACTGCACCCACTTTGGCAAGATGGGCTAAAAAAAACATGGCAAACACAGCCAGCTATTCTGCAATGGCTTTTCATGGAGCTTGGGAAACGTTTGGGTCACCAACTGCATATGTCTGGCATCCTGTGTTTATATTATTTGCAGTCTAGCAGAGTCCAGAACTATACAGACAGTCCTTCAGCTGCCCAAAACCTGATAGATATTCAGCTCATATCAAAGGCATTGCTGTTGATATGTTACACTGCCCAGACAACCCAAGTGAAGAATAGATTTACCTTTAAATTATTTAAACATGGAACAGTTCAGTGACAAAGGATAACTCACCGCTGACAGAAGTCATTGCTCTCCCCTCATCCTTTTCATTGCAGAAGCCTATCCGTTACTTATTACTGTATGTACATAAGAGGCTAGGGTTGGTTATAAAGAAAACCCCTGATCCTACTCACTCTCTATCAATAAGAAAGGCTGAACATTTGTATTTAATTAAGGGGGGAAAGTCCTGATCTATTATTATGAAGTGCATCTAAATCAATTTTTTTTCCCCACTGAGCAGAAAAGACACAAGTGTATGATTGTGAAGTGTTCTCTCGGTTTTAGTAGAAAGAAAATGTAATCGTTTAATGTACAGAGTTTTAAAGAAAGACATTTAGCAGCAAATACATTATACTTTTATAACTAGGTGTAGTTTTAAACATAAAAGCGATATCATCGCAGCCAAAAGGGGGTGTTAGCATCCCCTATGGAAAGTAGTATCTCTAAGTAAGCCTTTGTTCTGCAACTGAGTGTAACACACGAGTAGGACTAGAAACTATTGTTAGCAAAAAGGGGGTTCTTTAGAGGATAAAGCATGCACTGTATAAAATGTTCAGAGATGGTTGTGATAACAGTAAAAGGATGCAGCAGTCCTGCAAATCACAGCCATACACAGTGCAAATATTTACACATATTGGTAATATTTATGCACACCATGTTTACTATGAAGACTATAGGAAGGCCTTATAGCACCGAATCTATATGGACAATAATTTGTTTGCGTACATGTAGTGCAAATGAACTGGGCCCTGTAATCACAACAATTTATACCCTATCACACTTCTTCTGCAGTGCTCTAAAGTTACAAACAAGCAAGTCTGTAGTCAAGCTGTGACAAAAGCGATCAATGAATGTGAAATGTAAAGGTGTCCGCTAAACTGTGTCTATACCCATATAACTGTCAGTTTAGTTTAGGGCCCCTAATCAGAGGTGGTGCTGTTGTCTGCATCGACAAAACCCAAAATGATTTGAGGGATATACAGTGCATTACTCTAAGTGCCTGTATTGGTAGAGAGTGGGTTTGAAAAACTTCCACTTGACTATCAATGTTCGTAATTTGTTTGGTTGCCTGTAGAGGATAATCTTTTAACTTGGTTGCCGGGGCTGCCGGCTGCTGAATGAAGGACCACTTTTCACTGCATTCACTCCATAAAATCCAAGCTGCTCAATAGAGCTTACAGTCTAAAAGGAGAAGGAGGTGGGTACAATGGTTTCGCTGTACAAAAACATAGGCCCCAATTATGGCTGAACATCCATTAGTGGATAGTATGTTGTGCCAGTGTTTATGGTTTAGACCAGATTGTTCATGTTACAGAATAACACAGTGCAGGAAATGCTTTGAGTCATTTAGAATAGTTTACAACATCAGAACATCTGTCTTGTATGTTATTTAGACAAAGTGAAGTTAAATAAACACTCCGCTGTAGAAAGACACCCTGTTTTTATTAGTTACATTATCTAAGACACCTACAGTGTGGCATTTCTTTATTGTGATCTATCTATCTGGTGTACAGGCAGCCAGGGAAACATATAATTCTTTAGCAATTATGTTCATAGTTCAGATGCGGTTTGTAAACAAAATAAACAGAACACACAAATATACCTGTGTAAAGTTATTTAATTGTGAGTTGAAGCACTCACACAGTGAATTGCTTGCGGGAAGGGCAAGGGTTAATGGGGAGCAGACTAGCTCCATCATTTTACTCCACCTACTGTTGAGGTAATGGACCTCATATACTCTCAGTGAAGTAAAGTTGCCGGCTTTTAAAGGCAGCCGTCCTACCCCCTTGGGCAGCAATGTTTTATTTACAATATCAAAAATGCCGTCAGCTTTTTCCACAGAACTTTTTTTTCCTCCACATGATTTACAAGGCAGACAGTTGCCCAGATGTCAATGGAAAACCACAGCCATTTTTTTCTTAATGTTCAATTTGGCACCTCCTGACACGGCCCTCTTGATTGGGGGTATTTGTGTTCATTTCCTGAGCAGTTTTCACACTGATACCTTCCCTGTGCCAGATACAATGGGCTTTTTTTCATCTGGAACTGCTTGAGCCGGAGAAACGAGGCAAATTCCTGCAAGGCGTATTGTTTTCATGGCTTCCAGAGATCTTGAAAAATGCACCAGTGGCTTAGGCCTTTCAGGGGGTTGAGCGCTATTTGCACATCTGGTAATGATTCCTCCACAGGTTCTCTTATGTTTTCATTCCCTGTGCATATGCACATCATTTTCAAGAGACTGCAGGCGTTTTGCACATGATCCTATCATTCCAAGGACTAATTAAGGCCTCATGCTGGCCCATAGAAATGATGGAAAGTACAGATTTTCCATCTTTTAGTAGAGCAAACCAAAATCTCTCCTGCAGTCTTTAAGGTCTCAGTTTAAGTGCTTACTTGTTACAAATGCTATATATATATATATATATATATATATATATATATATATATATATATATATATATATATATACACATATACACACCATAAATCAGAGAGCAAATACAGTAAATACAGTGTGACATACAATTGCCACACAACCCTGCATTCCAAACAAACTGTTTGGCTTTATAGTCCATGTAGGTGTGCGGACCACCTTTTCCCCACCCAAAATGATCAGGTTCTTAATCAGTCATGCTAGAGTTGATTGCCCAAAGCAGAGAACTAGAGGAACTTGTGATTGGATGTGTCGCCTGATTGAGGTCAGTGATTGTCCTAGATCTGCAGAGACCATTGCTGAGGTCTTGCACAGGATATTCTGGAACACTGCTGTAAACTCCCATGGGCTTTACTTTGGGCCTGGACCTCAGTGTACTTAAAATTCCAGGGACTATTTTAAATTTTAGTCCATACATGCCTTTGCTGAATACAATTTAACCATCCTTATGGGCAGGGGCGATCCTGGTCCCTCTGCCTTCCTGAAGCAGCTGCCAGCTAAAGCCCCATCATCCGCACTCACCTTTTTCGCGCGGAAGGGGGGTGGGGTTGTCCATGATACCTTGAAAATGGGAAGTTCGTCTCTTAAAGTTACCAGAAGTGGCATTTTTTCCTCCACTGCTAACCAGTAAGGTGCTACCACCTGAGGCAAGTTTTCTCACCTCATTGGCGCAGTACCCCTGCTTCTGGGGTTGTTCCTAGCTAGTCCTATGTATGTCAAACTATATTCTGTAACTTTATAAAAGTGAAAATTCTGTATACAAATAAACCTGACAAAAGGAACCTAGTGTGTCGATTTATTTTTTAAATTAAAAAATTGACAAGCTACCCCTTTAAGTGCCTTATAATAAAGTAGCTCTATGTCCCTTAAAGAAATACACATGCTATCATGCTTGGAGCTTGCAGTCTAAAGAGACGGGCAACATAGGGTGAAAGGGTTAGCTGCACAGATGGTCTCCATAAGGTAGAGTTTCTTTCTTCAGGTTTTGTACATGTAAGAGGCTTTTTTTCCCTCCTCCAACACTGTAAGAGCTTAAATAAGTCTTTTCTATCATAGGTCTTAAATAAAACCCACATGATATACACACAGACATAGCAGGCAATTGAAAACATATGGAGCAGTATAATATTACCATAAAAGGCAAAGTTATTTTGAAGAAAGTTAAAATAAAACCTTGTTTATTTTTTTTTCTCTCTCTTCCCCCCCCCCTTTTTTTTTTTTTTTTAGAGAAAACAATCTCACACATTTCAGAAAATATCCAAACTAGCTGGCTGTGTGGTTATCATGTAGAAAAACACAGTACCTATTAAGCAACACGGCAATCTTTTATTATGTTGCCAGGTGGGCCTTTTGGTGACTGCGGGCAGCGGAGATGCAAAATGGTTAAACGTATGGAGCCTGTCTCGGCACTTCAGATTGAAGCAGTTTTAATGGCTGCCAATTATTCTTTTTGAACATAGCAGTAATCGCTAGAGGGCACTAACGCTCTTTCATAAATCTCAGCTAGTGGCCCATGTGCTTCTTAGGGCCTTCGGGGAAGAAAAGATGGTTTGTTACCACCAGCATTGCAGAATGTCTCAGGGGAGACAGAATTCAATCTAGCTGTGGTTCAGCCTAATGCTCAGGCAGTTTGTCAGGATTAACATCTTTCTAGTCAGTGGTTCGTGTTACCTTCAGCATTATATTACCACCTTGTAGTTCACTACAAAGTTTGGGAAAATCATGTAACTTTAGATTGTCTGAGGAGTTCCTCGGCTGGAGGCTGGGTGAAAAATAAGCACCATCAGCTCATCCTGCCGCAGTGATTTGGAGGGATTTGCTGTCTATATTCTTGTCTCTAAGAGAACATCACTTCACTAAATGAAAAGGGGAGAAGCAGAAATGAGAAAGGTGAAAACAAAGCAAATCCAGTGCTCTTTATATTGGAGAGTGGGTGATGAGCTGGTTCGGAGCATTGAGAGAATTCTGCAGCGTGCAGAAAGAATAAACTCCTTTTAGCTCTATTCCCAAAACTAAAAGTACTGATCTATCAACCACATTTCAGGAAGAAACTGTGTTAGTGCCAGTCTTATTGGGTTAACTAATCTAATAACTCCCTCTAAAGGCAGCTTGATGCACCGCTCAAGGCCACAATTGTGATGTCACTTTGGCCTGTGGGGACCTGGGACTGTTTTGATGACTTGCTGGTTACATTTCCCATAAAGAAGTGCTTAATAAATACTTATTATAGATGATTTAACAAAGAGATGTTGTACTAGTCTGTGCATTTAAAGGGGATTAACTCCAGCTCCCAGCATCCTCTGTCAACTAACAACAGATGTTTAAGATTCTGGCTCACTCTCTAGGGCTACAGCTTTGGGATCTAAATCTTAAACATATCCAGGCTTAGGAGGAACTGCAACAAGTATACCAAAACAAAGGATTATACCTTACTGATAAATGCCAAAGTATCACAATCAGTGATAAAAAATAATGTATTTGAATTTTCACATGCAAGCATTTTATTGCCTTTGCAAGGACTTACAACAATACTTGTCCAGTTACACAAGATTACAATGTAGGCTTACCATATAGATGTGAAGGCTCGGTGCTCCTGTGAGCACATCCAAAATTGATAAGTTAACGTCGGAATTAGTACTTTCACATATTAATGCAGATAACACGTGTGGGAATTATAATTGAATGTGTATCTATATATTCATACATGTACATGAAAATCCATTTGCTCTTATCAAACCTTGACGTTATGGTGGTTTTTTTGGATTACTATATCTACATGTAGAAATTATTGTCAGCATTTGTGCAGAACAATAACCAACCAGCCAGCTTTCAGGTTTGTGCATCTAGAACAGTTATGCCCAACCAGTGGCTTGTGAGCAACATGTTGCTTTCCGACTCCTTGGATGTTGCTCTCAGTGGCCTCAAAGCAGGTGCTTATTTTTTAATTCCTGGCTTAATGTAAATCCTTAGTTGCATAAAAAACTGTCAAACAGAGTCTCCTGTAGGCTGCAAGTCCACATAGGGGCTACCAATAACCAATCATAGCCCTTATTTGGAAGCCCCGTGAACTTTTTGCATGCTTATGTTGCTCTCCAACATTATTTTACACTTGAATTTGGCTCATGGGTAAAAAAGTTTGGGGACCCCTGATTTAGAATAATCAAAACAAACGCCTACTTGGTTATGGGCTACTGCATGGGGCAAATCTGAGCCCCGTAACTGTATAAATGCCTTCCTGCCCCCCCCCCCCTCCCCCAGTGTGTTTGGCTTGTGACCTGAACTGCTGTGCATCAGTCTTGCATGCCTTCTAGTGGCAGACTGAGGAATGGCAAAAGGCACCGACACCTACCTTGAAAACAAGTAAAATTCATTGCATTTTACTTGTTTTCAATTTTTTATACTGATAAATATGTATTTCCAAACATAGCAGATACTAGCAGGTACATAGTAGAGTACCTATTTTAATCTATAATGCAAGTTATACATATTAATTAGGGGCACACATAGGGCTATTAGCAAGAAACAAAGGCAAATGTTACTGTATATTCAATAGACAGTCGCATGTAATTGACAGGTTTAGTGAATCCGTGAAATGGTCTGTCTTTCCTAAGAATGATTAAACAGCATTTTCACAGGCCAGTGCATATGAGAAATGTCAGGGCAGAGTGCAGTCCAACAAACTGGGAGAGGCCAGGATCCTGATGTTATGACTGACATCACACAGTAAATGAGCAGAAACTCAGTGAACAAATCAGCAACATTTCTGTGAGTAGTCTGTAGTTGCCTGTTTGCTTTATTTTGTTCTAAATTTGCAGATTTTCGTACTTTTCATAGCAAACATTGTTAAGCTTTTAACCTGTGTATTGGTTTTATTTCAGTCTTACATACACATTATAAACAAAACCTAACCTTGCTGGGGATCTCAGCTGGGGGTAACTGTCCCATATAGGAACATTTCTAGTATGCTAAATAAGGGTATTAGGGTGCTTAATAAGCTTCATCTTGCTAAAATAAGAAACTTTCTAAGTATAATCAAACATTCTTTACCATATATGAAATGATCAAGTTACTCTTCATGCTCCCCCTCTGTGCAACCTCTCTTTTCATTGTCTTAATGCAGTAGGTGGAGCCAGATTTTGATTGACAGTTAGGTCTAATACATCCTTGGGGGGGGTACACCCTTAACCTAGGTGCTCACTCTTTAATAATAACTGGCCTGTTTCTCTACGTGCAGTGTTTGCCAGAGTCTTTTGTTTGTGCTGGAGTTGGTTATTTTGAGTTATTCTGCTAAGAAAGGGAGCCCCCCCTAAAAGATGCATTAGACCTACCTGTCAATCAAAATCTGCCCAGACCTGCAGATGAAGAGAGCATGAGGAGTGTAGATACCAGAGTAACTTGATTATTTCTTAATGATACAGAATTTTTACTTGATTGTATTTAGAATCTTATTTCTACTGCAATAATGGAAATATTACATTTTCATGTTTGCAGTAGATCCCCTTTAATGCTGAGGTTTTGGAAGATGGCTTAGCTATCCTGTGTTTATGTGGTATGTATCTAGTAATTAGAGTGCCATTGGAGAGTGAGTGATTGCTGCAAGAGAGAGTGAGGCTTCCTTTGGAAAAGAGAGGTACCACAGCTTAAGTTCATCATTAGGATTCAGGGAGTCCAAGTCATGCCACTTAAATCACAAAACTAAAACTAAGTGAGGGGGAGGCTTACAAATTTATGGGGTTTTCAGTGTTTAAAGCATATATGGGTCCATAATCTACAGTGTGTTATGGCTGGGTACAGAGGAAGTTTAATACTGAATAGTGATGGCTGAATTTCTCCCACTTCGCCCAAAAATGTGTGAATTTCCAGCAAAATTTGCGAAATTCACGAAGCGGCATAAAATCCGTGGGAAAATCGTGAAATCTGAAAGTTTCACGAAAAAATCATATAATTCTGACATTTTCATGAAAAAAATCATGAAAATCTGACTCTGGCGTTAAAATCAATGGGCATCCGAATAGTGTTGATACACGCTGATTTCGACACAAGCAACTTTTCTGACGCGCGTTCAAAAATATATTTTGATGCCGGTTAATTTTCGCGGGACATTCACAAAATGTATTTGCCGGGAGCAAATCGTGGAAAATCGTCGCAAATTAGTGCCAGGCGAATTTATTCACCCATCACTAATACTGATGAGTATTCAGGGTTCACATACATTATACATTAGTTGCTCGTCATCTTTATACCTTTGATATGTTTCCATTATCCAAATAAATGCCGTGCTCTTAGTACTAAATGTGTAAGCAAAATGATTTGCTTATTTGTCTAGTTATGTGTGTTTGAAGTTTGCTTCTACAAGGAAACCCGTAGAGCTCATAGAAAACATGCCATTTGCAGTAGGCTCTCTCTGTCAGAAGCTTCTCATCCCACTTCAGTTCCTGTGTTTCTCAGTTGGATAAGACATAATATATTGCAGACAGGAGTAATGGAATTATATAAAAAAAAAACCTGCCACACTGAGCCAGGAATACCGACCTGTGGTTCTTTCACTGTTGCAGAATTATAGCTCCCAGGCTCACGAGAGAAAAGAGGATTAACTGCTAAAGCACCTAGGTTTGGCTATCCTCTCTTTAGTAAATGTAAATGATGTTACGAGATTCAGATCAGTAAATTCACTGATCATGAACAGAGTAAGATTAAATTGAGATGTAATGGACCATGAATGCGCCACAGAAATTCTCCATTGTGAATTAACCTGATCTTGTGCGTGTTATGTGGACAGACAGCTCATTATAGTCTATTGCAGAATTGTTTTTCTTTGAGTTTGCAACTATGCATGGACAGAGGCTACTTACATACTGTATCTATATTATGTTTCTGCATTTGGTGATGGACAACTTGTCTTTGTTGTGGCTTCTGGGAGTTGCAGATAAGAAAATTCTTAAAGCAATAGGATACTTTTCTAGAATATTCAGCCCTTTACCACTAGTATATGAATGCCGCTCTATAGTTTTTTCCAGTTTATTCTTACTATAAAAAACAACAGTCACTACAAAGGGGCTAAGCATAATTGGCATTATAACAAATGCATGTGTCCCAAGGATACATTTTTAATAGTGATCACAAAGTATGCAGTTGCTATGGCCTATACTCCTCAGATTGTCCTGCAGATGGGTACACATAGGAGTATCTACATATACAGATATTTCTGTTCTACTAGTGTCTCTTTTTACTTGGTAAAACCTAGAGGATTACCCTTTCTGCTTACCTCGTGATATCAGACTAAGCAATTGGATTGCTAGACTGGGCCTTCTGATTTGAAATACTGATTATCCAGAAACCCATTATCCGGAAGGCTCTGAATAACGGGAAGTCCGTCTTCCATAGACTGCATTTAATTCAAATAATCCAGAATTTCAAAAATGATTTCCTTTTTATCTGTAGTAATAATACAGTACCTTGTACTTGATCCAAGCTAAGATATAATGAAATCCTTATTGGAAACAAAACCCGGCTATTGGGTTCATTTAATGTTTACATAATTCTCTAGGTATGAAGAACCAAATTACAGAAAGATCCATTATCAGAAAACCCCAGGTCCTGAGTATGCTGGATAACAGGTCCCATACCTGTACAATTGGAGGTATATGGCAATGTTTATCTAATCTGGTTAACAGCCTGTCAGAGATACCATGGCTGTTTAGAAAATACTGCAAGCTCATAAGTGACATTTTATAGAAGCCTAGGAAAAATAAACATATGTTTTCCTTTAGCCCCATCCATGTTAAAAAACAACGGTGATCCTTTAAATTTTTGTTAAGGGAAATTATTTTTTAAGCATTTCCTTCTTTTAGCATTTGGCAAGATCTTTTCTTTTTGTCTATCATGGATGACTGCACGAAGCAATCTATCCATAAGAGCTCCGCTGCTCCTTATTCTCACTCTAAAAGGAGTCGATCAACTGAATCAGCAGAAGATTTTATCAAAGCTGTTAATAGTATTGTAATGAATTTGGAGTTGAAGCAGAAGAAATCAATGCAGGGTAAGTGCATGCAAGGGAGTTTAAAAAGGCGGTTATTGAAGTATGTCGGCGAATATGCATTCCTGTAACACGCACAATCAGGACAAGCACAGCATATATCTAACAAATGATTGGTGGATGGGACCTTGGGTACTTATTACAGTACAAATAATGTTAATTGTACTGCAGGAATAACAGGTCACTGAAAGCTGAACGTTGTCATTATTTTTCCAGGACCACTTTGCTGCTCTTCGAATTTGTCTTGTTGTGAACATAAAACACCAGATTGTTCATTTTTCCAACAAACAGGATTTTTTTTTTTGGTTAGTGAAAAAATTGCTACTCTTTTTACATGCACTAATTAATTGATTACTATTAATTAAATACTGCATTTCCCCAAAACCATAAACTAGGCTGGAAAATAGTTGATACACCAATATGGAGTTTTAAACAGTGCATCATATAAAGTATCTGTAATCTCAAACTCTTGCCACAATAAATCACTGAATGATCCATATAAAAATGATAAATCCCATCTAAATCTGTCTCTAATCTGCCCCAGAAGGGAAAAGAGTCCCCCCTAAAATTTAAATTAACATGAGTAACTTTCTGTTTTATTACTTATTTAAAAAAAAAAAAAAAGGCATCCAACCCTTAATTGCAACTATATAGTACATCTGCCAGTACAGGTATGGGTATGGTATTAAGTCTACTAGAAAATCATTTAAACCATCATTTAAATAATTTAAACATTAAATAAGCCCAATAGGCTGGTTTTGCCTTCGGAAAATATTAATTATATCTTAGTTTGGATCAAGTACAAGTTACTGTTTCAATATTACAAAGAATAAGGATATTGTTTTTAAAATTTGATAATTTAATTATAATGAAATCTATGGGAGACAAACACCCTGTAATTCTAAGCTTTCTGGATAATGGGTTTCTGGATAACAGATCCCATACCTGTACAACTGTTTCAGAGAGAGAGAATTCCCAACTTTACTGCTCTCACAGATTAATACTCTCCTTGCATCTGTGCAACCTTCTTTCTTCTAGCTTAAAGTCTGAATGGATGCTCTTGTGTCCACTGAAACATTAAACTATATGTTTTGCAATTGTCAGTATTTGCTCCTAACCTGGAATGCTATACAAACCACTCTAAAATGATCAAATCCATTTTTATTATAAGTTGTAGTTGAAATAGTGCTCTTAGAACGACTTTTGGGGAAATTTAATGTATGCACTAGGTGTTTTCAGAAGGAATTTACATAATTTAGCAATTTTCAAAGGGAGAACTTGAAAACATCACTTTGATGTTGTCTGAAGAGCACCAAATCCCAACACCTTTTATCTTTCACTTTTTATTCCTTTTGTGAGCTCTGGGCAAGGCCCTTTTTACCTCTTGTATCTATTATCAAAAGTTTTTTTTTTTTTGCAGAAATGGGATCCATTATCCTGAAACCTGTTATCCAGGAAGCTCCAAATTACAGGAAGGCCATCTCGCATAGACTCCAAAATAATACCATTTTTTAAAAAAAATATTTTCTTTTTCTCTGTAATAAGACAGTATAGATGTTTAAATAATTTTCTCGTAGACTTAAGTTTTAAAGGTCCAAATTATGGAAAGAAAACCCCAGGTCGCAAGTATTCTAGATAACAGGTCCAATACCTGTCTATACCTATTAAATGTATATGTGTTATTAATAATTATAACAAACCCTATGGCTAATGGCTCATGAAGTTGGTTTCAACGTTAACTGCTGTGTCTTTTTCACTCACTGCCTTTTGCTGAAGTCATTAGGTTTTTCATGTATTTCCCGTTGATTTTCATAGGAAGCAGGTTTAGTCATTTTGTTGTTTGTTTTGATTGTGGGGAAAAAACTCAGCAGTCAAAATAACACAACCTGCATAGCCCTTAGAAACCATAAACAGCTGGTGCTTTTTGTTGTTTCAGAATGTCTCAGTTGAGACTTCTACTCATGTGTATTAAAATATATATTTCAAAAAGCAAGTTGTATCCTTACACGTAAATGTCTTTCTACAGGAAAATAGAAGAGGCATTAACCTTTCTCATGAATACAGATTTTTATAATAACATTATATTTATTTAGAGCTCACATATGCAATGCAGTTTTATATAAAGGTAATGAAAAATAAGGGCTATAGAGACATTGTGAAATAAGAGATAGTGAAGGTTGTTGCTACAAGACTGCCAATGCAAAAGAAACAAGAGAAAAGGAACAAGAAGGTAAAGAAGGCAATAGAATGGGCAGAGGGTTATATTATAATATTCCATCCAATGGTTCTTTTGGACTCGGCTGGTCATTAATGGGCTAATTCCATTAGATAGTAGGCACTTAGGGGAGGCTTAGCCTCTACCATTTTCCTGTTGCATTCTGACCTCGTAAACACATGTGTGTGGGGGGGGGGGGATCATCTGCTACATGATATCCAGATCTGAGTGGATATCAGTTGTTTAATGGTTAGCTCAGGTTAGCTTGTTGAAAATCTATTACCAGTTTAAGAATGTATTACGTGTTTGGTTTACAGGAGGAGTTACTAAAATCCTCGAAAAACAAATACCTGTATTAGAAATAAAGGATAACAACAATAATAATAATGTAGGGAAGGTATGGATTTTCAGACTGTTCTGGCAGTTAAATATATGCTATCCAAAAACACGATGTGCACCTAACAAGTGAGAATCACACCTCTGATGCTAATTACACCATTGTGTTCTTGTGCCACCTTTGTAACAAATGCAAAGTACTGTTTAGCAAGTACAAGATCTACTTTAACACCTATCTGCTTATGGAGACAAAAAGGCATCAAGACAGTTTGGGATAACTTAACTCTAGCTTATCTGGTTGAGCTTGTGTCAGAAGCCAGACACACACACACTTAAGAGCAGACATCCTGTTAGCTTTAATCGAGTTGAGGTCATCCATAACTCACAATTGAGAATGAAGTGGGTCTGGGGAATCTCTTCATTTAACATTTCAGGCAATAGTTGTTTATGTTTGGTTGCCTTTTTTCTTAAGAGACGTGTCCTCTAGTGGAGGCCATACCAAGGTAATTATTGGATTTAACAGTCATGTTATGTTTGAATACATCTCAAGCAAGGAATTACCTTTAGAGTCAAATATTTATCATTGTCAGAATCCATAATTCGTATGTAGAACTAAAAATGATGAGAATTACTAAAATGGAAAATTGTCAGTATTTAAAGCCATGTCTAAGTGCTCTTACTTCAGATCACAGTAGGGGGGTACTGACTACTACATGTATGAATTGTGCAGTAAAGCTACCCAGCAGTCTCAGAAAAATTTAATTTTATGCTTATTTTAGAAAGTATATCTAATCTGAATGATTCATGTTTGCAAAATAATTTAGCAAGATTTTTTAAATATGTTTTAGTAGATTTTAGATACAGTGTTCCCATATCTAAGCTCCACTGAAATCTCTACATATTTGGACAATAACAAACTTTTGCTTCTGGCTGGTGATTTTCTTTATCTCAACTGAGACAAAAACAATGGCTTGTATCAAACATGTGTATTCTCCTGTTGATTGGCTTTGTGGAAATGCAACTTAGGGAGTCTAATTAGTAATCATCTAGAGATCTGAACTACTAACCTAAATAAAGTAAGAGAGGAGGTGAGGCTGTATACAGGGCTGGTCCTATCAAATGTGGGGCCCAATTGGGACCATGTTGGCGGGGCCCCTAGACAAAGTGTTGCTGGCTACTGACACAGCAAGTATTTAGGAAAATAAGGCCATACAGGCACAAAATAGAAAGGAAAGGGGCAGTGCGGGGCCCCCAGAGGTGCGGGGCCCAATTGGGCCCAATTGGTCCAATTGGCCTAAGGCCGGCCCTGGCTGTATATATAGATGAAACAATTCATCTCTTCCCCCCAGGATTTGAAAATCTGTGGGATTGGTGACAAAAATATTTACGCTTTTTGTCACCCATCATGTTATTTGTCTCCTGATATTGGCAAACTATCACCCAATATCTTTTATGCAAGAATAGTTCAGTCTGTTAACCCAAAGCATGCTTGTATTGATTAAGGGGACACAAAATACAGTATTTCTATGTATTAGACTTCCCATGAAATCCACAGAAAAAACTGCACTTTGATTTAGCCATGCCAGGCTCACTATCTGTCAGTATCAGGTAATTAATATACTGTATCAGTTGGAGGTGGGTGGGCTACAGTTTGATTTTAAACATGGGCCCCTACCCCCATATGCATAGATTAGATGTCCTTCTTTTGCTCTAATTAAGTATCCAGTTATTTTAACAGGATGCATAGATAATGCATTATTATTAACATGTATTTATATAGCGCTAACATATTGCGTAGCACTGTAAAGTAAATGTGATTATACAACTACATCACATGAATTACATACATAGTATTATTATTAACAGCATGAACAATGGGATCTCCACCAGGCACCACACACAAGATCAGATCAGAAGATTTAGGTTGGTGGCACACGGTAAACCCAGCAACAAATCTCCTCTTCTTCAGGCGACTAATCTCCCCGCAATTCCTGCCCGCCAACAAGAATGTGAATCACTGGCGGGATGGCATACATATCGCTTCGGTTTTCTCATGAGGCAACTTTGGAAAACGAAGCGTTACTTATGCCATCCCGCCAGCAATTCACATTCTTGCCGACGGGAAGGCATTGCGGGGGATTAGTCACTTGTGATTAGTCACTGATTAGTTAGCAGGGAGATTAGTCACTTGAATTTCATGCAAAATTCTCGAAACTGGTGAAAAATTAGCAAAACGCAGACTTTGCCGCCGGCGTCAAAGTTGACGCTGGCACCCATTAAAGTGAATGGGCGTCTGTTTATTGTCGTTTTAGTATCTAAATGGGCATTGGAACCGATGCCGGCATCTAAAAATTTGCCGCAAATTCGCGCCTGCCAAATAAATTCGCCCATCACTATTGGTCACCTGAAGAAGAGGAGATTTGTCGCTGGGTGACTGATCTCCCCCAAATTGTACCACCAGCCTTAATATGGTAAACTGTAAATTCAGAAATAATTAATTGGATATTACATAAGTGGAAGGAGAAGTAGAAGGTGTTATCGCTTTAAAAACAGAATTCTACTGACGTTCAGATATTTAATAAACCATATCAGATTAGTGGTCCAGCTTCTTGTGACTATAAACATGGAACTACATATTTGTTCCTCTTAAGCATAATACATTAGCGGCAATGTGTATGGAGCTTGTATTTGGAATCAATATGACTCTTCATGAAGTTAAAAAAGATTATTCTTACTGGATAAAAGGAACTTTGGTTAATAAGGTTTATTTATTTTCCCCTTAATAGTGTTACCAGGTAACTAGAATGCTCTGGACCTGGAGTTTTAAGTAAAAGGGGTCTTTCTGTAATTTGAATCACCGTACATCTAGTGGCCCATTTATTAAAACTTGAATTTTTCTGTTTGAAAAGGGAAAAACTAATATTTTTATAATGATTTATTATACCCCAAAGCTGCTAAAAATCCAAATCTGAAAATACTCCATCTGAAACCTGTCGAGGTCATGTAGAAGTCAATGGCAGATGTCCCTGAAGATGTTTCTTGACATTGGAATCTGTGCTGGATAATCCGATAAAGTCTAGGTTTTCATTCGATAATCCGATCAAGTTGAGTTTTCGCTGCGATAATCGTACGTTTCGAAATGACGCACAAATGTGTTTTTTCACTCCAACTTTTTCAAGAAGAATTATTGATAAATTAGTTCAATTCATGGATGGGAGTTTGTTTTAAAAAAAATTCGATTAACTTGAGTTTTAATAAATAACCTTTAAAACTAAAAAATAATTGAAACATTAATTAAACCCAATAGGATTGTTTTTTTTTTACAGTCCTGTAATGGTTAATGCATTGTATTTCTCTGTTGGCAAGGAGGATATTGAAATTTGTTGTCAGCATCAGCCCGGACTTCATCCAATGAAAAGGTGCCATTCCTAGGGGCAAATTTACTTAGGGTCGAATATCGAGGGTTAATTAACCCTCAATATTCGACTGTCGAAGTTAAATCCTTCGACTTCGAATATCGGTCGAAGGATTAAGCGCTATTCGTTAGATCGAGTGAAAAATCGTTTGATCGAACGATTAAATCCTTAGATTTGAAAGATTTTAATCCATCGAGCGAACGATTTTTCTTCAACTTAAAAAAGCTACCAAAGCTTATGGGGACCTTCCTCAATGGCTAACATTGACTTCGGTTGCTATTAGGTGGCGAACTAGGGGATCAACGTTTTTTCTTAAAGAGACAGTACTTCGACTATCGAATAGTCGAACGATTTTTAGTTTGACTTGTTCGAAGGTCGAAGTAGCCCATTCGATGGTCGAAGTAGCCAAAAAAAACATTCGAAATTCGAACTATTTTTCCTCCATTCCTTCACTCGAGCTAAGTAAATGGGCCCCCTAGTGTCTGCTCACTAGTTAACAATCTCTTATGGTTTTAAAAAAACAACCAGAATATTTAGGATATTTGTTGCACTGAAGCTTTGTTCCTCACAATTTGAAAATGATCCAATTTTCTTTGGCACAGTCTAATTTCATGGTTACATATACAAAAAAGTTGAAATATCTAAAGCTGTCTTGGTTCCTATTTAGTCAGACGTTCCAACGCTTTCTCCATTACAAAGAGAGGTTACAAATGTAATCTGCCAAATAGCATTACCTGGTCTGTGCCCAATTAGTGCCAGTAGTTAAAAATATACCTCCATCATATGATTTCCCAGTATTTATAGCACAGTATAGTTTCATAAATGTGCAAGATTCTAAGCATTGTCTTTGTTTTGCAGAATCTAATTGTATTATATTTCCCACACAGTGAATCAACTCTTTATTTTAATAAATAGCAGGTGGGCAGAGAAGGACTAGACAATCGGATATCTTTTTCTTTTTGTATAACAAGACAGCAAAAACATGGCAGATATTTAAATGGTGTTTAGCTTTATTATTGAAGTCCATGTATATGCTTTAAGGTTAATTAAAAAGAAGCTGACAGACACATGGACTTCATTCATTTCATTACATCTGCCTGCTTATTATGCAAAGCCCTTCAATGGCTTCTCATTTTCTCCAGCAGTGAAATGCAGATATAGGTGCAAAAATATTTAACACACCTCCTGTATAACATTAATTGATCTCGGCACAATCCCATAGATGGATCCTGTGCTCTGTCACTAACATCTATCAGATTTTCTATGACTGATCTCTCTATATTGTATGCAACCATAAATAGTCTGTGCAATGTGCAGGTTATAAGAAGTCAATCTAATCCCCTATACTTTGTTAGCCATGAAAGTACACAAATACCATTCATTTTGTTTTGGCTAAAGAATATACTTCTGGATTATAACCTTTTACAGGCAGGCTTGCAATATCTAACCTGTCAGTGGAGTGATTTATTCTTGTTCGTACGTTACTTTGTCATGCCATTATTATAGGTTGTAAAATGTGTTGGAATTTTACAAATTATGGTAAAAGAGATGAAATGTGTGCAGAGAAATGATCGCATCAGTGGAAGGCTGGCCTTGCCGGATGATTTTAATGATTTAGATCACCGCGGGAGGCTATATATTCTCCATATTCATCAGGCAAAGCTGTGGGATGAAGCCTGTTGCAGCTGCAGGACATGCCTAAGAAGCACATACCTCAATAATTATTGTTGTGAATATTTCTCGAGAGATTCCCTCAAGATTTAGATTTTTCTGTTTCCTTGACCTATTTCCAGTGCCACCTTTCCGTATAGTTTCAGCATGAGGTGATTGTGGTAGAGGCTAAAGCAGGATGCAGAGAATGGGTTCCAACTTTCCCTCTACAAACTGTGTTAAAACAAAAATTGGAACAGAATGTCAATAGGAAGAGTTCAGATAGCAAACGGCAAATGCCAAGCTATCACTAGACCCCCCAAACACCCAGGTTCTACTTGACTCATGCTGTGATATAATGCATTCTGTGGCACAATATTCAAGCATTTTGAACTGAAGGATGTGTGCAGGCCAGTTAATATAAGCAGCCCCTTTGTTCTGTATTTTAGGACCCACCACTGCTACTTAAATTGCTGAACTCCAGATGGTTTCAAGACTAAACACAGTCACACAAGGTCCATGGGTTAAATAAATATAAAACTTTGTATAGGTGGTCTGGTGTGGCAGAGAAATACTTAAATCATCCTTCTTCTTTGTAAATATGGGAAATCTGTTTAGAAAAAGTCTAGCATAACACATATGGCTAAATTTCCTATGATATTTTCTTATGGTGTAGCTTTCTTCTAGGATCTCATGCATAGGCGACTTTTTTTTATAGATTTGAAGTGTGAATATTATCATCTGTTAAACAGGTACCCAATCTGTTTCTTGATAAATAAAGCTGTTCAAAAATAGACACATGCGATGCATAGCTGTTAATCAAAGGTAGAGGACCCCAGTAGTGGTTCACTAGTAGCCTCCCACAACACAAGGACAGGGCTGTATATCTGTATATGAAATCTGTGTTTCATTAAAGTGCAGTGTTAAAATAAATGGTGTATTAAGTTTTGCCCCCTGAGACTAAAGACAAATTCATATGGTCAGGCACTCACATTTTACATCGAATGGAATTAAAGAGGTTGTTCACCTAACTTTAAGTATTATGTAGAGAGCGATATTCTCAGGCAATTTGCAATTGATTTTCATTTTTTATTATTTGTGTTTTTTGAGTTTTTTAGCTTTTTATTCAACAGTTCTCCAGTTTACAATTTCAGCAATCTAGGTACTAGGTCCAAATTATAAAACCGAAAAACACCAAGGGGCACATTTATCAAGGGTCGAATATCGAGGGTTCATAAACCCTCGAATTTGACCCGCGAATTTAAATCCTTCAAATTTGAATATCGGATTTGAAGGATTTAGCGCAAATCCTTCAATCAATCGATCAAAGCAAAAATCGTTCAATCGAACTATAAAATCCTTCGAATCGAATGATTTGAACAATTTTAAGAGATTGATCAAAGGATTTTTCTTCGATCAAAAAAGTGTTAGAAAGGTCCCCATAGGGCATAGGCTAACATTGTACCTCGGTAGGTTTAAAGTGGCGAAGTATGTAGTCGAAGTATTTTTTAAAGATACAGTAATTCGACTATCAAATGGTCTAATAGTTGAACGATTTTTAAACCAAATCCTTCAAATCATTAGATTCAATATAATTCGATTGAATTTCAGCCATTCGATGGTCGAAGTACCCAAAAAATACTTCGAAATTCTAATTTTTTATCATTCAAATTCTTCGCTCGAGCTTAGTAAATGTGCCCCCAAGTGATGCTGTACTTAATCAATAAAGTCAACCATGCCAACACATGCAATTATAAAAAAAACCTAAGACCCTTGTAAAAGGAGGGGTCCCTCCCTCCTGTGGCACAAACAATTGTATTAAAAAATAATAATATTCTCACAATAACTATAAATGGTACGACCTGTTGCTTTGTTGAACTGAAGAGGGTCCAAATTACCCAACGCAGACCAAGGGGAATGGGACATCTACAATTGACTTCTACAAGACCTTCGACAAGTTTGAGATGGAGTATTCTCAGATTCTGACTTTTAGCAGCTTCGGGTTATAATAAATCTCAAAAAAATTGAGTTTTCTTTCCTATAAAAATTAGAATTTTTTGCCCAAAAAACCTTGACCAGAAAAAAATTGAGTTTAGTAAATAACCCCATAAATTTTAACTTTAAAGTGAACCACCCATTTAATGCTGGATGAGTTTCTTTGATGATGGATATTCTTTCTGAAAGTATACAGCATCTATTTTGTACATTTGGCAGATTGAATCTGATCTTTTGAGCTGATTAATTGGATCGTGTGTGATAAGGCCCTCATCGTAGGTGGCCAAATCGCTCTATGTGAATAGTTGTCTCACAGGTAAGGATTAGGATCACATAAGGATGAAATGGAGAAGAATATGAATTCTGCCTTAGTAAGCTGCCATGAAACCAAGCTGCATATCTGACTATTAGAAGAGAAAGGAGAAAGGGAGACTAGTTGAACACAAGCTGAACACACAACATTATCAGTATAACCAGTGATATCCTGAGACAATTTGCAATTGTTTTTCATTTTTGATTATTTGCTTTTTTTTAAGTTATTTAGCTTTTTATTCAGCAGCTCTCCAGTTTGCAATTTCAATAGTCTGGTTGCTAGGACACAGATTACCATAACAACCATGCATTGATTTGAATATGAGGGGGGATATGAATAGGAGAGGGTCTGAATAGAAAGAGCAGTAATTTGTTTCCAGATGGGTCAGTGACCCCCATTTGAAAGCTGAAAAGAAGAAGGCAAATAATTTAAAATATCAAAAAAAAAAATAATGAAGGCCAATTAAAAAGTTGCTTAGAACTGTCCATTCTATAACATACAAAACAGGGGCGTAACTACAGAGGAAGCAGACCCTGAGGCTGGCAGGGGCCCCATGAGGCTCTAATTCATATACAATTTCAATAAATATTGGTAAACAGGACAACCTCTGGATATGTTGGTAGCCCTAAAATTAATTTGCTGTGGGACCCAGTAACATCTAGTTATGCCACCGATACAAAACTTAATTTATAGGTAAACCACCCCTTTAATTGTGCAAGAACAGAGGCCAGTTTACCCTTTGTTTTGTGCTGCATAATTGGTTATAAAACAGATTAACAATATTTTGTTATATGACTCAATTTGTCAGATAGGTGTGAGCGATGCGCTTCGTCCAATCAAGAAAAATCTTTTAGCTTCACCAAAGGATTTTTATGCAGGTCCACACGAGGTCCGCAAAATTGTAGAAAAAGAGGGGTTTGTAATTTGGTGCGCTGAGCAGATAATACGTTCCCAATATCTAAACAAAAAATAAGAGGTGTATATAGTGCATTACTGTTTGCTTTATGATGGTAAATGCTGATCAGATCTACTCACAAGGTTTGAATGCAAGGATCGCAAGGGTAATCTCTGCACCAGATCAGATAATGGAGTCAGTCTTCAGAGTGCACCTGTAACAAACATCTGCACTAGTGTAATATTGCCAGAATTCTTAGGAAGTGCTCCAAGAGCAATTGTACTTACTGAGTATCGGGTAAGAAAAAGCGTTTCTAGGGGAAGGGAAACTTCCTCTCCTACGAACGATACTTGTCACTTTTAAGCAGCGAGAGCAGAACCGTTTCCTGAACTTGCACTGACTCCATTATCTGATCTGTTGCAGAGATTACCCTTGCGGTCCTTGCATTCAAACCTTGTGAGTAGATCTGATCAGCATTTACCATCATAAAGCAAACAGTAATGCACCATATACACCTCTTATTTTTTGTTTAGATATTGGGGACGTATTATCTGCTCAGCGCACCAAATTACAACCCCTCTTTGTTATATGACTATCATAAAAAAAAAACAATGCATGATGAAACCAGGTCCATATAACTTGCCTTGCCTTAAACATTACACATCTTTCACTGCTATAAAACTTAAAAATTGTATACTGATCTTGCTCCACTTTCAGTAAACGGACACGCTGCCTATATTTGCCACATCATTTACTGACATAAAATATAAAAATGCACTGCAGTCAATGCCATTCTCAATGGAAAAATCGTTTTGCACACAATAAACATATGAAGTATCTAAAGGGAAATTGTACGCTTGTATTGTGCCGTGTTCAATGCCATTTAAATTTTAAAAAAAGACATTTAACATACAATACGTTATTGCGCATATTAACTCAATTGTACAGTTATATTGCACCACTTTCAATGCCATTCATGCTATACTCTAGATTGACAAATTACATTTCTTGCCTTTAAGTTTCTGTGCGTGGTTACTCTTCATTTCAACTCACGTGATTCTTGGGTTGTATGAATCGATCCCTTGTTTTTGTTATATTTATTATAGGTTGACTCAAAACAATACACTCAATAACTGGGCATTCATGAAAATTACATTTTTGGCATTTTTGGATACAAAGTGAAGAGGGTAAATTCAGCTGTTAGTGTTTCGGGAATAAGGAACAAGCCTGAACCATTACCACAGGAGGAGGAATTGATTAAGAATACTGTACCACACACTTCATTAACAATCTAACATTTTTCAATCATCATAATTGTGCCTCGTTTCTGCAAACATCGAGTGTAACTAGTTTCATTTCACCCAAATCAATCTAATGTGCTAAAATTTACATAATTTCCTCTCATTGCACTTTAGCAGGCAGCATACATTTTAAATTACATTGTCTGCATAATCTGTAATCAAAGTGTTAAGAGCACAAAGTTTATGGGTTTTTGTTTGGCTTGTGGTGATGCATTTGCATAATGTTCCACAATATTTCTTTCCCGGCCCATTACATGACTCTAATATAACCCTTTTCTGAAGTATTTAGGATTATACATTTCAATAAACCTCCCTCGCTTCACAAATTTGCGGCATGAAACCAACCGCTTATTGTACAGCAACCCGAGTGTACCCTTGTATTTACCCTCTCGGTAATTGTGTCCTGGAGGTCTGATTGGGAACTCAATTGGATTGTTGCAGCAGGAAATAAATTAAGATAATCTACCCTAAGATACACCATATGTTTATTATATGTAAAACTTTCCTTCCAAAGGATAAAAAAAATATGTAAGCTATAACCTTGGGCCCATTTTGAAAAATTACAGGTAACCCCCCACTCTAAACCATCAATATTTTCATGGAGCACAATAATGATCTGCCACATAACAAGCTGTTTCTGATTTGTGCACTTACAGAAGCATGGACAGCTGTGACAGCAGAGAAGAGCCTGGCCCGTCTGTCCGTTCCCTAAGGCTCATGACTCACGGAATGAAAAATTGTGAGAAATCAGTAGGATTGCCACATGTCATAGTACATGGGAATGGCTAAGAGTAACACAAAGTTGCACAACAGTGCACAAAAATTATTTGTGTTTTGTAAATACAAACAGTGCTTTTCTTTCAAAGACACAAGTAATACTGGTCAAATGAATATCAATATGTACTAGATAACTCGAATCTAGAATGAACCCAAGCTAACAACAGAATTTAGAATTTAACAGGCATACTCTACTTTGTTTTGATGAATGAGCTTGAGGGAAGTCTATTTACCTTTAAATAAAAGTGTAGAGACATACTGTATAACATTCCTGCGCATTTGTTTTTCATATATCTAAATGGGTTATTCCCATAGATTATCCAAGAAAAAGACTGCAGTGGATTCATTTAATAGTTGTTCATTGTTGTCGACTAGTATGATGATGTTAAGAATGCTTTGAGCCCATGGCATAACAGGATTGATCATAAAGATCCTAGTTTGTTGATCTCTATCTTACCAAGTAACTTGAAATACATACAATCCTCCCTCATACCCCTCCTTTATATTCTGGTGTTTGACAGATGCTTGCGCAGGTCTCTAGCTTCCCAAGTGGCTACATTAGTTTCACAGAGATCACACACTGTTCTGTTGAAAAGCATCACCTGATGCTCAAACAGTGAGAAAGGCTCAGTGATTGATTGGCTCAGCTTTATAAACATACTGTCGTTACTGGTGCATAGACAAACATATGTTAAAGGCAGCGTTTGTATATATATATATATATATACATACTAGATACAGTATATATGCTAGATATGATATTAGATTACTTTCCTTTTGCAACAGACAGCATAAGTTAATTTATTTTATGAATATAAGTTAAATATTTAAAATACTAAGGAAAAACAAGCAATCAGTATGGTAGATTTCATTTATAGGCAAAAGGAAGTTTTCAGGGCAGGAATAAACATATAGTAAGATTCAAAACGACACGTATTTTTGCCTATGTTGGGGTGCCACTGCACAACGTCCAACAAATTTGTACACGGATCTCCCATAAGCATATACATGTTTACCATTTCTTTGCCTCATTTAAAAGATGCAAATTAGGAGAAACTCTAAGGCAAAAGGCATGCTGTAGGTATAGGATTTATTTGTGCTGACTAAGGCCCAACTCTAAAGCAGTGATCCCCAACCAGTGGCACGTGAGCAACATGTTTCTCACCAACCCCTTGACTGTTGCTCATAGTGGAATTATTGGTTTGGAGGCAAGTTTTGGATGCATAAAAACCAGGTCTACTGCCAAACAGAGGGGTATATTTATCAAAGAGTGAAGTTAATAGTGAAGTTCCGCCACTAGAGTGAAATTACGCCACTCTCCATTCATTTCTATGGGATTTTTATAGGCATATTTATCTAAGGGTGAACTTTCACTTTCAGCCATTGATAAATACGCCTTTCAAAATCCCATAAAAATGAATTAAGAGCTAGGGATGTAGCGAACTGTTCGGCGGCGAACTAGTTCGCGCGAACTTCGACTGTTCGCGTCCGCCGCAAGTTCGCGAACGTCGCGCGACGTTCGCCAATAGGCGTTCGCGTCAAAATCGTTCGACCATTCGATCGCTAAAATCGAACGATTTTCGTTCGATTAAAATCCTTCGATCGTTCGAATCGAACGATTTTCGGATGTTCGAAGTTCGCGAACTGTTCGCATTTTTTGCCGGTGCTCGCGAACGGCGTTCGCGAACACATACTCGGCGGTTCGCTACATCCCTATTAAGAGCTATGGAATTTCACTCTAGGGGCGGAACTTCACTCTTTGATAAATTTAATCCAGAGTCTCCCGAAGGTTGCCAGTCCACATAGGAGCTACCAATAGCCAATTACAGCCCTTATTTGGCACCCTCAGGAACTTTGTGCATGCTTATGCTGCTCTCTGCGTTTTTGTGTGGCCCACGGGTAAAAAAGATTAACCCTTGCTCTAGAGCATGCTTCGCACTGCAAAACTAAATTGCTTAGTAGCCCTAATCTTAAGGTTAATAGCAGCCAAGATGATTACCCCCTATTTTTTTACAGCAGCAAAGAGGGGGATTTCAATTCATTATAGTCAAAGGCAATGGCAATGTATTGCATGTTAGTTTATTGGCAGATAATCATTGCCATGTGCCAAAGGAGCTGTTTATTTTGTTTTATTAATTATTAATTAAACAAAAAAAAAATAATTAATTAATTTATGGAAACACCCTACATTTCACCTTTTGACACTGCGTGGTTTTTGCAGTAATGTGGGCCTTATGAGAACCATATGAGGTTATCTGTGCAAAGTCACCGATATCCCAAAATTAAGGTTGTCCAAAGTAGTGTAAGTGATCCTCTAGTTACAGAGGATAGTTTTATGTTACATATATGTTTATCACCTTCAGTGTGGTGAACAGGCATAGTTATTAATGGAAAACACACCTGTTATGGCAAAAATCAATTCTCCATACATTGTGTGTGTGGCCGCTATTGATTATAGTGGGATGTGATAGCAATTCCATGGGCAAGCACAAGACCATATGTACCATAAGCATCAATGACAAATGTGGAGTGACAATAATTGCAGCACTATAAATTATCACAGTTTTGCTAGGTATAGCAACAGGACATGCTTTGCCATTTCTTGGTATCTGTATAGACTAAAGACAAAGGCCTCATAAAAACACCTGTAAAATGATATCTGTTGCTTACTGAATTGTATAAGTACCTTGCCTGGCTTCAGCCACTTAGTGCATGTTATCTGTTGAGGATGTCATTGTAAAGCTATTTATTCTCGGTTATAAAAAGCAATGATTTATTGTCTTATGCAACACAGAAAGTCATGTAATATGGCTAATCCAGAAAAAATGATTAAGCCTTTGGTTTTCTTGGATTCCCCTTTAGGAATTACTCATTTTTCACTTCAACATATGTCTTGATGCGCTGGGGGTTACAACTCCAACAAATTACCCCATGCAATTATTGTGTAATGGGGTGAACAGCTGGTTAAATAATTACATGTAATTTGTTAAGGAGTCTGTCTTTTGTGTGATCTCCATATCGACATCTGTCTATATAGTACATTCCTGTTTGTCTATCTATATATGTATATATCCAGTATATCATGTTATAATGTGGATTATGCGTCTTCTGTTTTACTGAAAATAATGCAACTCTTTTGTGTTCAGCCAAGAAATAATATGCAATTAAATAGTGTAGTGAACAAACAAAAATGGCTTGAGTAAGGAAGGGTTTTTTTCCCTCTGGGATCAACTAGCAGTTAGGCGGGTTATATATTGACTTAAAAGGTTGAACTTGATGGAGAACTTACTATGATACTATGAGAAATAGGAGGCACTGGGGTATATTTATCAAAGAGTGCAGTTAGATATAACCACAGTCTGCTAGAGTGAAATACCGCCACTCTCCATTCATTTCTATGGGATTTTTAAAGGCATATTTATCAATGGTCTTTAACAATCCCATAGAAATGAATGGAAGAGAGGCGGTATTTCACTCTGACAGTGGTGATCTCTAACTTCACTTTTTGATACTGTGTTATCTGAAACAGAATTACCTGCCTATTCTTTGGTAGAGATGTCGCGAACTGTTCGCCGGCGAACTTGTTCGCGCGAACATCGGGTGTTCGCGCTCGCCGGAAGTTCGCGAACGTCGCGCGACGTTCGCCATTTTGGGTTCGCCATTGTTGGCGCTTTTTTTTGCCCTCTCACCCCAGACCAGCAGGTACATGGCAGCCAATCAGGAAGCTCTCCCCTGGACCACTCCCCTTCCCTATAAAAACCGAAGCCCTGCAGCGTTTTTTCACTCTGCCTGTGTGTGCTGAAGAGATAGTGTAGGGAGAGAGCTGCTGCCTGTTAGTGATTTCAGGGACAGTTGAAAGTTTGCTGGCTAGTAATCGTTTTGATACTGCTCTGTTATTGGAGGGACAGAAGTCTGCAGGGGTTTGAGGGACATTTAAGCTTAGGTAGCTTTGCTGGCTAGTAATCTACCTTCTACTGCAGTGCTCTGTATGTAGCTGCAGTGGGCAGCTGTCCTGCTTCTGATCTCATCTGCTGACTGCTGCAATAACAGTAGTCCTTGTAAGGACTGCTTTTATTTATTTTTTTGTTGTTTTACTACTACTACTACTACTACTACTATAAGAGCCCAGTGCTATTAGTCTAGCAGTGTTGGGGAGTGGGACTGGTGTGCTAATCTGCTGCTCCTAGTAGTTCAGCAGCACCAACTTTAATTTTTTTTTTTAATATTCATTTTTTTTTATTTTACTTTTTTTTATTTTACTACCGCTGTAGTAGTGTATAAGTTGACCTTTTAGGCATTATTTGCCCTGTAGGCATTATTTGCACACTGTTTTCTTCAACCCGCCATCGAGCTGTGTGACCTTGTTCACATTTTTGTCTAAATATTGATAATATTATCGTCTCTAGAAAAACCACTTGAGTTACTTTTTTTCAAGCAGCATTCATATATTTTACGTAATCCGTATCCACCGCTGTAGTAGTGTATACGTTGACTTTGTAGGCATTATTTGCACAGTGTTTTCTTCAACCCACCATCTAGCTGTGTGTATTATCGTTTCCAGAAAAACCAACTGAGTTTTTGTTGTTGTTGTTGTTTTTTTAAAAATAATGCCAGGCAAAGGCAGGCCGCCACGCAGAGGCCGTGCTAGGGGCCGTGCTGCTATGCAATCCTGTGGCCCTAGCAAATTGCCCAGTTTTAAAAAGCCAATGACCCTGAACTCCCAAAATGCTGAAGAGGTAGTTGACTGGCTTACACAGCACACCCCATCCTCTACCGTTTCTAACTTTACCACAACATCCTCCTCATCCTCCACTGCTATGGCCACCCCACGTAACACTTCCTCCACCACCGTGCCCCTTCTTCACTGGGGTCAGAGGAGTTATTTTCCCATGAGTTTCTTGAACTGAGTAATGCGCAACCATTATTGCCAGAAGAAGATGAAGGAGATGAGGACCTTACACCAGATTTAATTCTGGCAGAGAACACGATAGAGATGGACATAATGAGTGATGAGGAGGAGGTCCCCGCTGCTGCTTCCTTCTGTGATGTGTCAGAAGAAATTGATGCATCTGAGGAGAATGATGATGAGGAGATTGATGTTTTGTGGGTGCCTAGTAGAAGAGAGCAAGAGGAGGGTAGTTCAGATGGAGAGACGGAGAGTCAGAGAGGCAGTAGGAGAATAAGACTTAGAAGAAGCAGGGAGGACAGCCCGCAGGGATCAGTAGGGCAACAACATGTATCGGCACCTGTGTTCAGCCGGCCAACGCACCCGCCATTGCCGCCAATACCGCCAACTCCGCCAACTTCTACTGTTACCGCCAGATCGCACACTTCCAAAAAGTCAGCAGTGTGGGATTTTTTTAATGTGTGTGCCTCTGACAAAAGCATTGTAATTTGCAATGAGTGCAGTCAGAAACTGAGCCTTGGTAAGCCCAACAGCCACATAGGTACAACTTCTATGCGAAGGCACATGAGCGGCAAGCACAAAGCACTTTGGGAGCAACACCTCAAAGGCAACAGGCAAACTAAAAGCCACACTCCTTCTGGTCCAGCATCTTACTGCTCTACCTCTGCTCTCCTTGACCCGTCTGAACCACCCTCCACTCCGCCTTCCACCTTGACCACCTGTTCCCATTCCCAGTCATCTGCCACCAGCCAAGTTTCTGTGAAGGCCATGTTGAGCGTAAGAAGCCAATGTCTGACTGTCACCCCCTTGCCCGGCGTCTGACAGCTGGCTTGTCTGCACTCTTAGCCCGCCAGCTTTTACCATACCAGCTGGTGGACTCTGAGGCCTTCCGCAAATTTGTAGCAATTGGGACACCGCAGTGGAAGGTACCCAGCCGCAATTTTTTTTCTAAAAAGGGAATACCACACCTGTACCAACATGTGCAGAGCCAAGTTACCGCATCTCTGTCACTTAGTGTTGGGCCAAAGGTCCATATGACTACTGACGCATGGTCCTCCAAGCATGGTCAGGGCAGGTATGTCACCTACACTGCCCACTGGGTGAACTTGGTAATGGCTGGGAAGCAGGGAATGGGTAGCTCAACAACAACAGTGGAGTTGGTGTCACCGCCACGGATTGCACGCGGTTCTGCCACCACCTCTACTCCTCCATCGCTCTCTACCTCGTCTTCTTCTTCTTCTTACTCTGCTGCTGGGTCCTCCTTCTCCTCCTCCACACCTGTGCACCCCCAGCTCCCCCTAGGCTATTCGACGTGCCAGGTACGCCGTTGTCACGCTGTCTTGGGGATGACGTGCCTGGAAAGCAAAAACCATACCGGATCTGTACTCCTGTCATCTCTGCAGTCACAGGCCGATCGGTGGCTGACCCCACACCAACTGCAGATCGGAAAAGTGGTGTGTGACAATGGAAGCAATCTGTTGGCAGCGTTGAGACTAGGCAATTTAACACATGTGCCCTGCATGGCACATGTGTTAAATTTAATAGTCCAACGTTTTGTCTCCAAGTACCCAGGATTCCAGGACGTTCTCACCCAGTCCAGAAAGGTGTCGGCCCATTTCAGACGTTCCTACACAGCCATGGCACGCCTTGCTGACATTCAGCAGCGCTACAACATGCCAGTCAGGCGTTTGATTTCTGACAGCCAGACTCGCTGGAATTCAACGCTCCTTATGTTGGAACGTCTGCTGCAACAACAAAGGGCCGTCAACGAGTACCTTTTTGAACTAGGTGGTAGGACTGGATCTGCACAGCTGGGGATTTTTTTCCCCCCGTTACTGGGTGCTTATGCGCGATGCCTGCAGGCTCATGCGACCTTTTGAAGAGGTGACAAATATGGTCAGTCGCACCGAAGGCACCATCAGCGACCTAATACCCTTCGCTTTATTCCTGGAGCGTGCCGTGCGACGAGTGACAGATGAGGCTGTAGACCAGCGTGACGAGGAGCTGGAAGCGCACGATTTCTGGTCGGAATCACCAGAACGAACCCAGGCACATGCTGCAACGCAGGGAGAGGTGCCAGAAGTGGAGTCAGAGGAGGAAGGTGGCTTTGTGGAGGAGGAGGAGGAGGACCAACAGGAGCAGGCTTCCCAGGGGGCTAGTGGTGACCTTTTGGGGACCCCTGGTCTTGTACGTGGCTGGGGGGAGGAGACCGTGGATGATGCAGTCCTTGATAATGAGGAAGCGGAGATGGATAGCTCTGCATCCAACCTTGTGAGAATGGGGTCTTTCATGCTGTCATGCCTGTTGAAGGACCCCCGTATCAAGAGGCTTAAGGAGAAGGACCTGTACTGGGTCGCAACGCTACTAGACCCTCGGTACAAGCATAAAGTGTCAGAAATGTTACCAACATACCACAAGTCCGAAAAGATGCGGCATTTACAAACCAGCCTGCAAAACATGTTGTACAATGCTTTTAAGGGTGATGTCACTTCAGGAACTCATCAACATTCCAGGGGCAGAGGTGCCAGTAATCCTGCCACGAGCACACCTGCAAGGACAAAGCCCTTTGGCCAGTCTGTAACGTCAGACATGCAAATGTTTTTCTGTCCAAGGCAGCGCCACAACCCTTCTGGATCCACCCTCAAAGAACGCCTCGACCGGCAGGTAGCGGACTACCTGGCATTAACTGCAGATATCGACACTCTGAGGAGCGATGAACCCCTGGACTACTGGGTGCGCAGGCTTGATCTGTGGCCAGAGCTGTCACAATTTGCCATGAACCTCTTGTCTTGCCCAGCCTCAAGTGTGCTCTCAGAAAGGACCTTCAGTGCAGCAGGAGGGATTGTAACTGAGAAGAGAACTCGCCTAGGTCACAAAAGTGTCGATTACCTGACCTTTATTAAAATGAATGAGGGGTGGATCTCGGAGGGTTACTGCACGCCGGAAGACTTGTTCTGACTTCTATGCAGCTGTCCTTCTCTTCAAGCCTCATGACTCCACACACAGCTGTCCTTTAGCGTCCTCCTCCTCCCTCCGCCACCGTTACAAACTAGGGTGCAAACCCTACTGGTTTAATTTTTTCTGGCCTCTGTGCTTCAGTGGCTGCGACCAAAAAAATGCCTATTTTCTGCATTTATATGACATAATTTTTCTGGCCTCTGTGCTTCAGTGGCTGCAACCAAAAAAATTTATATTTTCAGCATTTATATGGCATAATTTTTCTGTCAACTGTGCTTCAGTGGCTGCGACCAAAAAAATGCATATTTTCTGCATTTATATGGCATAATTTTTCTGGCCTCTGTGCTTCAGTGGCTGCAACCAAAAAAATTACTATTTTCAGCATTTATATGGCATAATTTTTCTGGCAACTGTGCTTCAGTGGCTGCGACCAAAAAAATGCATATTTTCTGCATTTATATGGCATAATTTTTCTGGCCTCTGTGCTTCAGTGGCTGCAACCAAAAAAATTTATATTTTCAGCATTTATATGGCATAATTTTTCTGTCAACTGTGCTTCAGTGGCTGCGACCAAAAAAATGCATATTTTCTGCATTTATATGGCATAATTTTTCTGGCCTCTGTGCTTCAGTGGCTGCAACCAAAAAAATTTATATTTTCAGCATTTATATGGCATAATTTTTCTGGCAACTGTGCTTCAGTGGCTGCGACCAAAAAAATGACTATTTTCAGCATTTATATGGCATATTTTTTCTGGCCTCTGTGCTTCAGTGGCTGTGGCCAAAAAAACTGGGCAAACAATGCCTACAAGGTCAACGACGTTGACCTTGTAGGCATTGTTTGCCCAGTTTTTTTGGCCACAGCCACTGAAGCACAGAGGCCAGAAAAAATATGCCATATAAATGCTGAAAATAGTCATTTTTTGCCATACGTTGACTCAACGTATATGGCAAAAAATGACTATTTTCAGCATTTATGTGGCATATTTTTTCTGGCAACTGTGCTTCAGTGGCTGCAACCAAAAAAACTGGGCAAACAATGTCTACAAGGTCAACGTATGGCGAAAAATTACTATTTTCAGCATTTATATGGCATATTTTTTCTGGCAACTGTGCTTCAGTGGCTGCGTCCAAAAAAACTGGGCAAACAATGTCTACAAGGTCAACGTATGGCGAAAAATGACTATTTTCAGCATTTATATGGCATATTTTTTCTGGCAACTGTGCTTCAGTGGCTGCGTCCAAAAAAACTGGGCAAACAATGCCTACAAGGTCAACGTATGGCAGTTGTTTAAAGAGAACAGTAGATTACTAGCCAGCAAAGCTACCTAAGCTAAAATGTCCCTCAAATCCCTGCAGACTTCTGTCCCTCCAATACAGAGCAGTATCAAGCAGATTACTAGCCAGCAAACTTACTATCATCTGTCCCTGAAATCACTAACAGCTCTCCCCCTACACTATCTCTTCCAAGCACACACAGGCAGATTTTTCAGATACATTTTTGCCCTTGATCCCCCTCTGGCATGCCACTGTCCAGGTCGTTGCACCCTTTAAACAACTTTAAAATCATTTTTCTGGCCAGAAATGTCTTTTCTAGATGTTAAAGTTCGCCTTCCCATTGAAGTCTATGGGGTTCGCGAACCGTTCGCGAACCGCTCGCATTTTTGCGCAAGTTCGCGAATATGTTCGCGAACTTTTTTTCCGACGTTCGCTACATCCCTATTCTTTGGCTTTAACTTTTGAAATTCTCCTTTTAAGAGTGCAAACTCTTTAAAAGTGCCATCATTTAAAATGTGATCATGCCTCCACTTGGTTGTTTATCACACGGCTAATATATTTCTGATGATGATTTGTGTGCCATACTCCAACTGATGGTTGGCTGTTCATGGTTGTTATTAGCTGCCGTTTAGTTTTGTATGGGTAGCAATCAATGTTATGGGATATTTGGACAGGATTTTCAGTGTTTGCCATACACACAGTTCAGGCACCATGTTTCATCTTACATCAAGCAAGGAATCACAATCTTTATGACATGCATTAAATTTAAATATTAGCACATCTCCCCTATGCATCACAGACATGCAATATGCAAAGTGACTGAGAAACCCTTCAATATTTAGATTGAGTGTCACAGCAGAAAAATGTCTTTAAATTATCTAACAGCTCTGAGGGAGGATTCAGGAGCAAAACAGGCACTCACTGTGAATCTGTAACGCTATAATCTCCAAATAACTGCAGGGGCAATGCTGATGATGATAGAAGAAGTGATTTACCATTGTCTGTCTAATCTGTACACAATAAACATCAGATCCCTTATTTCTTATTAGAAACCTTTGCATAGAAATGTAGGGCATGCCGTATGCTGATAAATATGAATGGCATGCATTGTAGAACTATGGAAGATTGCTTTATACCTTTGGCCCCATATTTAGGAAATTTGTGAAAGCTTGAGTTTTTGAAACGTTTTATGTTTTTGGAATTTAAGATGTGTCACCTACTTCTGAAACTTTAAACAGAAACACAAAGCTAGAGTTCCATAAAGCAAATAAACAAATGGCAGGGGAGCTTCAGTACAAGACATATTGCATTCATTTTGGAGATGTTCACTGCAGTGTACTCCCTCTTCTTGACACATCTGCTTTCTATTTTTTTTTTTTAAATATAGTCTAAACTATTGATGCTGCTTCAGAAGAACAGGCTCCCAGGGTGCATCTTAACTAAACAAAACACAATAAATGAACCCCTTTTTAAAGCTATGTGTGATGCTATATTTGGATTTTTTAATCTTCTATTTAATCTTCTTTTGGTTTAGCATGAAGGAACATTAACGTTCGATAGATAGATAGATGATAGATAGATAGATAGATTATAGATAGATAGAAAATAGATAGAAAATAGATAGATACTAGATAGATAGATAGATAGATAGATAGATAGATAGATAGATAGATAGATAGATAGATAGATAGATAGATAGATAGATAGATAGATAATAGATAGATAGATAGATAGATAGATAGAAAATAGATAGATGATAGATAGATAGATAGATAGATAGATAGATAGATAGATAGATAGATAGATAGACGATAGAAAGATAGATAGATAGATAGATAGACGATAGAAAGATAGATAGATAGATAGATAGAAAGATAGATGATAGATAGATAGATAGAAAATAGATAGATACTAGATAGATAGATAGATGATAGATAGATAGATAGATAGATAGATAGATAGATAGATAGATAATAGATAGATAGATAGATAGATAGACGATAGAAAGATAGATAATAGATAGATAGATAGATAGATAGATAGACGATAGAAAGATAGATAGATAGATAGAAAATAGATAGATACTAGATAGATAGATAGATAGATAGATAGATAGATAGATGATAGATAGATAGATAGAAAATAGATAGCTACTATAGGTAATATTAATAATAATAGATGTATGTACAGTTTAATTTGTTTTCTTCGATTGGTTTACCATGAAGGAACATTAACGATAGATAGACAGATAGTCAATCCATTAACTTTCTAATCTTTTTATTGCTTTTTCAGTTGTGCTTTACCCATATCTACACTTTTCTAATTCATACCTCTGTGTAAAGAAAACCAAGACCATTCATTGCGTTTGACTTAACAGTACTTAACCTGCAGGGCTATTTCTTCACCTAAGAAGAGATTGGGATTTGAAAACAGAATGACATTTACTGTATACCGGAACACTTCATTTGGTTTGACGTACATGCTGCCTCACCAAACTGAAAATAAACAATGTATTTTTCTACTGTCTCTAAAACTGACAAGACACAACTTCATTAATGAGTAACTTTTACCTAACATATTATTACGTTGTCCACTCATGGGCCAGTATCAGATTGGACACAATAATTGTGTATGATTTGACCAATCTTATAATTGACCTCACTGCACTGATGAGTCATTTGGCCTGAGTGCCAAGAGAACAGATTGTGCGAAAAGCAGTAAGTATGTCTGACCTTTCTTACATCTTGTTGATCGATGACCTTGCATAAGCACCAGCTTCTGCCGGCCGTCTCATTTTTACTGTTAACTATGTAGTTAATGTTAAATAAATACTACAAATTCTATGAATTTATTAAAAAAAAACATCAATATAATTTTAATGGTATTCATATTTACAGAAAACTACACAGGGTTATACAAATCCAACTCATTAACTTGGGCTCCGTTTGCAGCAAAATGGCACAATGGTTGGCACTTCTGCCTTGCAGCGATGGGGGTCACATATTTGATTACAGCCAGGGCACTGTCTGCATGGGGTTTGCACATGCTCCCTGTCTCTGTGTGTGTTATCTCCAGGTTCTATGGTTTCTTTATATTTCAAAAACATACAGGCATGTTAATTGACTTATGCTGAAATGGATCATTGTGTGTGTAAATATGATAAAATTGTAAACTCTATTGTAATGATGCATAATCTCTGTAAAATGCTGTGGAAGAATTCTTGCTCAGAATACAGCACTGCACAATATGTTGGTGCTCTTAAAATACATATTTATCATCAATCAGATACTAAAAAAATTCTTTAGAGCTGTACTTGTCTGTCTTATAAAAATCGAACACACGTGCAAACCCTGGTTCCTGATTCAGAATTTTGTGGGGCTCAACTATTAACGGGATTATTTACCTTTAAATGAATTTTTAGGGAATATGAACAGGAGAGGGCATGAACAGAAAGATGAGTAATAAAAAGTAGCAATAATAATAAATGCATAACCTTACAGATCATTTGCTTTCTCGATGGAGTCCGTGATCCCCATTCTATAGCCAGACAGAATTAGAAGGAGGAAAACAATTCAAAAACTATGAAAAAGAAAAAATGAAGGCCAATGACTGGCTAGTTGCTTAGAATTAGCCATTTGAATATATATGAAAAGTTAACTGAAAGGCAAACCACCCCTTTAAGGGAGATGGAACTCCTATCCAGTATCTCATGTATAAAACAACATTGGCATAGAGAATTCCTGCAAAACGGGGACAAGTCCTTGCATTTTAATGAAAACTTTTCAAATTTTTGTGATTTTTTTTCTTGATTCATTAAAATACAGGGGTTTATCTCTGTTTTGCAGCTCTTCTGTATGCTGGCATAACATTATATCACTTTCTGTCCTGCCATCCCACATCTACTCCAACTTCTCAGCTATAATCCCCATTAGCTTCTCTTATGGGGAAAACATTTTACTCACATTCATAATCATAAGTAGACTCGGAGCATATGGAGGCAATATGAAGGGGTTAAACTTTTCATGATAGTGTGCATGGACATTTTTGCTGCCAGATAAGCTAGTCACATCTCATAAGGCAATATATATCTGACTGCCATCAGTTATCACTCCAAGTGATGCTACTTGGCCAATGATTTCGCTCTGCAGTGAAAATTTCTCTTACAGAAATCGACTTCCAAATGATTGACGGAAGCAAAGTTTCAAAGGTTCTTTGTGTAATCAAATAGCACAGCTCGGACTAAAAAAAATCAATTAAATTGATTTCGGCCCTAGGTGCATAATCTAATAGAAGTTTACTGGAAGTTTGCAGCCTGGATTCGTATTAATATAGGTATAACTGGTCTCTTACTGTAAATGTCCTGTCTGTTGTCTTGATAGATAGATGCGTTTTAGCTGTTTGTATCTGTTTTCCAGAATAAACTGTTATGTGGGGATTTGTTCTAAATCCTTTATTTCTAAAACAAGTGCAGCTGCAAAGCTATTTCCTATGTAAAATGATCACCACTATCTTATTTTGATTAATATTCACACAATATGCATCTCCTGATGTAAAGCGTGCAGGTGCCCTGTGGGCATACTTAGCTTGTAGCATTATATAAAGGTTAATACGATTATTATGTATCTAGTATAATAAGAGGATATTTGGGCATATTATTCCTGGAAGAAGTAGAATGGCACGAAAGATTAACTCTATTGGGGAAATGTAATAAAAGTCGTTCATTTAGTCACTAGGGGCAATGCAAATACAAATTTTCCTTCTGCGTGAATATATTAGAAGTTTGGGAACCTGCAAAAGTATTGATTGAGCCATACTGTTTGTATGTTTATTTAAAGAGGAGATCTGGTTTGCTAAGCACTGTAGGTGGTATGGGGTGTGCCTTGGAAATTTAATAAGGAGGGATAAACCCGCCTAAGCCCACATATTGAGGTAGTTTCATTATTTTTTCAGCCAGTGTAAAAGATCTAATCTATTAAAAAATCTGTAAATTAAGGGGTTTAGTTGTACTGCTTTTCTATGAATGATAAAGGGTATAAAATAGCCCAAATATACATCATCCTATTGAGAACCTAAGAGACAGCTGCTCTATGTTTTGACACCTGGTGGCTACACCAAAAGCAACTTTCATTTGATCCGTGAAATGTCTGAAATGATGTATTTCAAGTAAATCCATGGCCCCAGTATTATTAGTGAGACACAACCTCAAATATACAGTCCAGTACATTTGTTATAATTTTTTGGTCCTTTGCCATTGCCCATTGTGAAGATAACCTCACCCACTTACTTTTTATAGTAAAAGTGTGTTTTATAGTGAAACTAATGGATTATCAGTTTAACTAAGTCATAAACACTGTAATGATTTAGGTTTTCTAGTTCTTTTGTTATCTTCATGTAATGTCTTGTGTCTCTGTTCCTCGCTATCAAGCTTGCATAGATTTAATCTAGCGATGATCTTATTACATTCATATTATGCTTACACCATTTACTTTTTTAATATTTCTTGTAGACATCTTTTAAAACATGACTGTCTCTGATTAAATAGCTCTTTTCAAGACAGTCTTTTTATGGATATTGTTATTTATGATAGAGGCAGTCTTCTCTGCCTCTCTTCATCTTGTTTCTATCCTTACTTTTTACTTATCATTGGATCTGTCCTCTTTTATACTTCTATAGCTTACTTTCATTTACTGTATTATAGCAACTATAATAATCATTTATATGTGGTAAACATTTTATGCATACCGCATTCTGAAAGGCATGTCATGGATAACATCTTACAATTATATTATTATCACAAATATAGAGCATATTGTGTTCTCCGGTATTACTAACTTTCCACACACCCATGATCTGTTGAACCTTCTGCAATCTGGTTTCCGGCCTGGTCACTCTACTGAGACTGCTTTGTGCATAGTTACAAATGATCTTCAGGTTGCTAAAGCCAAAGATCATTCACTGTTTCCTATGATAACAAAACCTCATCTCCAGTTCCACATAATGTGGGGGTGCCGCAAGGCTCTGTACTTGGCCCGCTGTTGTTCTCCCTGTACACTCTGTCTTTGGGAGATCTCATCCATTCATTTGGCTTTAATTATCATCTGTATGCTGATGATACCCAAACATATTTATCCAACCCTTCATTAACAGCTGAAACAGAGGATCAAATCTCTAACTGCCTCCTGGCTATCTCAAATTGGATGAACCAGCGCCACCTCGAACTCAACCTAACAAAAACTGAACTTATTATCTTTCCACCTAAGCCTGGTCCTACTCCCCTATTTACTATCTCTATTGATGGCATGCTCATTAATCCCATCAACTCAGCTCACTGTCTGGGGCTAATCTTTGATTCCTCTCTCTCCTTCTCTGATCATATTAACACCACTGTCAAAAACTATCACTTTTTCTTGTGCAATATTGCCAAAATCTGTCCCTTCCTTTCACCTGATACATCCAAGACGCTCATGCATGCTCTCATCCTATCCAGACTAGATTACTGTAACCTTCTACTAACTGGCCTCCCTAACTCCCATCTCTCCCCCCCTACAGTCTGTATTAAACACTGCTGCCAGAATTATCCTCCTCTCATCCAAAAAGGGTACAGGCCCCTCCACTGCTGAAGTCCTTATCATGGCTTTCTATAAAACAAAGAATATCTTATAAACTCCTCCTCATAACCTTCAAAGCCCTTCATTCCTCTGCACCTAACTACATCTCATGTTTCTCTATATGTCCCTGCCCAAAAACTCCGCTCCTCTCAGAGCAAACGCTTGGTTGTACCCCCACTACTACTGCTGTCTCCCATATCAAACCCTTCTCTCTTGCGACTCCTTACATTTGGAATGCTATTCCTGAATCTCTCAGGAGAGAATCCTCCTTCAGTGTTTTTAAAACAAAACTCAAAGACTACCTCTGGGAGCACCTGGATAACACCTGAACTGGCACTTATATAACAGTGTAACAAACTGTAACCCACAGCACCTTAATACCCCACTTAATTGTGTCTGTATGTTACCCTCCCATTTAGATTGTAAGCCCTACGTGGTAGGGTCCTCTAGCCTTTTATTTCCTTGACACTGAGCACTTAATATATATATATATATAATATGTGAATTGTATTTCTAATAATGCACTTATTGTTACTTTTTATTCCAGTGACCCCTTGTTTGTTACTACTAATTTATTGTTTTGCTGTACAGTGCTTTGCCCTCGAGGAGCGCTTTACAAATAAAAATATACATACATACATACATATATATTATAATGAATCCATCATTAAGAGAGGCATAGGGCTCAGGTAAAAATTCAAAATGTAGTAGTCCGTCCTCACTTCTGGCAATATAACAAATATGACAAATATCAACATTGAATAAAGTACAGTAGCAGTTTCCATTTCCCAAAACTTAGCGCATCACCCATTACTGTGCTTAGAGTTACTTGATTAGAAGATTACTGCTGTACAAATCTCATGTGTTTCGGGTCCAATAATATTCATAGTAATCATTTTTATTATTGCATTTGCTAACTTGTCTATGATAAAGCTTAGTGCCAAGTATTATAGTATTAATTAAAGATTAACATTCGCTTACATAGGACAAAATAAGTTTCACATCAAAGAAAAAAAAAAAAAACCTTAAAAACCCTAGGCCCCTCAGACGACACCACAATGATCTTCGAAAACTACGCTGTTTGCCATTATTAGTAAAAAGGGCTAGTTGGTGGCAACTCATTTGATGCCCTTTTACCAGCATTTGCCAACCAGGGGCATGTATAGTTGAAGTCAGGTCTGGATCCACTTTACCTGCGCATTTAGTCACCAATTTGTTTTGAATTTTTGTTTTATTTATTATTTGTGTTAATAAAAAACTGATAGCATCTGGATGCCTTAGGAAAGTCTTTATATAAAGCCTAGTAGATTGATAACAATGAAAGAATTCTAAGAACAGATACAATTGAGTGACATAAAGAATGCACACACCAATAAAAAGAATAGTGTGCTTGATGTCTAAGAAAAAAGTTAAAGTGACACTAAAGCTCCAGGAAGCTTACAGGAAGACTTCAACTTTGTAATCATTATTTTATTCATATAGTGTTAGCAAAGTTCTGCAGCTTACACCAATTTATAACAAAGGTCTTACAAGAATTTAACAAACAAGGGTTACAGAATAAAAAAAATAGGATCAGAGGACCCTGCTCACAAGAGCTTACAATCTAGTACTGGCAAAAACTAACCCCTTGCCAACCCAGCATACCTTGCCTGTATCAGTCAGTGGACACAGCTTCTACCACACTCAGAAGTAATTTGGGGTAAGATAAAGACCTGAAGGAGAAATGTTTCCTGCCCCAAAAAGCTGACACAATTACTTAACATGGGTCAGGGCGGTGGTAGTTGAACAGATTTGGGCGAGAATATACATTGGCAGCATATGATGCTAAAAGGGCCAATTTATCAACATTTTTGTGGGTTTTTGAAACCACGACTAAACTCCCAAACAAACTACAAATGTCAAGAGATTTATTATAAAATCTGTATAAAAACAGTAGGAATCGAAATTTAGCTGAACTCTGTGCTAACAAATCCAAATACAGTACCTCAAAAAAAAATTCGGACCATTCCTGGGAAAGAAAAAAACAAAATCCTCTAAAAGTCCGAATTGGTTTAGAGCAGCCCCAAAAGATCAGCGCAGCTCCCACTGACTTCTTTAGGACCTCAACAACTTTTACCTGGTGAAGTTTTGTATTTGATCTTTTTGTGGTTATACTTCGTGGAAAAAAAATCTAAATCCAATTGTTAGTAAATGACCCTCTAAGTCTTTGACTATGACATTTATATACATCATAGGAAGCCTCCCTGAAACAGGGTACCCAATTGTTCTTCAATTTATTTACATATGTCTCGTCCTTGTCTAAGTTAAGGACTGATGTATTTTGCTAACAAGTCAATGCCACTAGGGAAAAGCCAAATGGCATATTCACAAGTGAGAATCTCAAATAGCCATGCATTTTAGTGATTTTTTTTACCAAAATGTGAGTTTAGAGCTTAATAACTTCCACCCATTGGTAAATACAATTCTACAAATTCCATAGGAATGAATAGAAAGTGGGTGAGTTTTTATTTATTATGCTCTAAACTAACATTTTGATACATCTGCCCCTTAGTGTGTAGGTGCCAGAAAAGTAATCTGGTTCCAGTAAAAATGTAATGCAGCACAGCTATCGCTGTAAAACAATCATCTCAATTCTTGTCCCTCTAACATGGTTTGAGGTGGATTTAATATTTAAATCAGTAAAAGTGACTGGAAGAAATCTCATAGATAAACCCTTTTCCCACTGCATCTGGGATATAGCTATGAGAGCGATTAAGTAAAGGCATCTGTAAAGCAGCTCTACAGAACAATCAGACACAGATTAATATAATCCCATACCAGTATATCTTTTGTCTTCGGTAAAGCCTGTCTGAAAGTCACCAGCTGTTACTGAACTACAGCTCCCAGTATTTCCTGTCAGACAGAGGAAAGAAGATACTGACATTAGAAGCTGAAAGCAACAAGTGGGCTTCAGATCTAAAATGAGATGTAAAGTGCGTGGGGGAAATGCATTCAACGCCTTTCATTAAAAGAATAATGCTCACACTTAAAGTATTAAATTAGAATATAAAGGGTGCTAATATACATGAAGGTGCTAAGATTAATTTAACCTTTTGTCGACACAAATGTGCCTTGAAGTGTACTAATGGTAATGGAGTTGTGCTGTGCAGGGAGACCTTTAAAGTGGACCTGTCACCTGCACATAAAAAGCTGCTTTGCAAATTAAACATGAAACACCAATTAGTTTTTTTATTAAAACATCCATACCTGTTATAAAGGTGTTTATATATCTGAGCTGTCAATCAAATATCTGCCCGCCTCTATGCCTGAGTCATTGAGGTGGGGCAGTCAATTACTTTCACTTTCCAATAGGCACTTCCTATATGTCACTGCACTTCTTACATTGCCCCTTCACTGCCCAGGCACTATAACTGTGTATGGGCATTAGGTTCCCCATTCTAGTGCTTACACAAGATTTTGGGGTGATCAGGGTCACACTGGCCCTGTGGGACATTGTGAAAAAACCCGACCCTCGTGGGCTCCCACCGGCCCAGACCCCTCTCCTGATATTGGGATTTGACCAAAAATATGTTTTTTTCAGCATCGCCTGCACATGTGCATCGAGCACCGCCATCATGAATGCGCGATGAGCGGCGCGTTACAGTAGGGGGGCTGGAAGGGGGCCCTGGACAGTTGTACAGGTTGGCCCGGGCCCCCCAGTCCAACCCTGGTGGTGATACCCAATTTATATAAATAACAGTGTCCACAAAATGGCTGCTGCCTGCTCGGTGTGATAGTGTAATTCCAAGAGTGAAGAAAACAAAATTTAAATAATAAATATAGTATAAGTAAAGTTTTGTTCAACTAACATGATAGAAAATGATTTAAAATTGTTTCTTAGGGTGACAGGTCCCCTTTAAAAGCTGTAAAATAAACTAAAAACAGTGTATAAACTGTGGGCAATAATCTCTGGGGATGAGTGTCAGAGCACAGTGTTTTTGTCTGCATTATGACCAATCGTTGCTATGAAGCTGTGTGTCTTCAATCTGTGTCAAATATGAGATTTTTGCAGCACCTACGTTATAAAGCATTCTCATGTGGGTGATAAGCACTGAAAAGCCTCTGGATTAATGCATGGACCTTGCATTATACAATAGAGAAATCAGCAGAAATGTAATATCTGTTTTTAATTTGTAGAGCTTTTCTCCAATTACTCTGCAGCACTTTATCACTGCGGTCAGGGAGAAGTGGGTCGGCAGCTGCAAACGGATATGAGTCAGGAGCTAGTCTTGCATTTCTCATTCTCACCTAGGATTTATGAGACGAGATTGAAGCATAATTATGGAGGCCCTGCTCACACATACAGCACTAGTATTGAAAGGCTTAGCGTAGCCAAGATTTTTTTTAAAACTAGAAACCTCACCAGTATCAGTGCATTTTCCAAACAAAAAAAAAAAAATATCTTTCTTCCTTTAATCTGTCTCTGACTTTCAAAGCTAAATGACATTCATATCAGTATTAGGATCAGCGCAACTATGATGGAATGACCCCTTTTCTCACCCCCACGCTGCTCTGAAGAAATGAGGGTTGCCAGTGATCATTGCTGCTGTTTAAGAAGCTGAGGAATGGTCAGAGGGACAAAGGGAGATTCATCAAAACCATTGTGATGGAAACTCTGTAAAAAAAAAAAAAAAAAAGAGAAAAAAAAAAATACCTTGCAAAACACTGTAACGGAGGATTTTCTTGACTGACTCGTCTGAATCAGCGTTTCAAGCCAAAAAACAAAATGCCTTTTTTTGTTCCTCAAGGGCAACATAGCCGGAAAAAAAAGCCTTCAAAGGCCCTCATGAAAACAATCCTATGAATGAATTAGTACAAGGTCATTTTTTTTTTAAAGATCTCTTTCTGTTACTCTCCCTTTTTATGTGACCCTTTTTAAAGAATAGCGCTGCTGTTATTCTTAAAGTGTTAAGATCAGTAAAAGAGCAAATCGGTGATGCATTTCATAGATCTCTGGGTTGCTTGTAGTTTTTGGGGAAGACAAATGGAAATGTGCTTAATGACCACAGTACAGGCTCTTTAAAGTATTCATTTTTTTTCTCAGAAATGACATGTCTGTCTAAAGCTTTATGTTCTAAAAAAAAAAAAAAGTTAACTGTAGCATGAGGGTGAAAAACAGCTCATGGATATAAAAGATTATTATTATTACTGTAAAACAGACATTTGTCTTCCCTGGTGATAAGTAAGGAAATGACAGGTAATGAATCCCTGGCTTCTTAAATTTGAGTCATTGAGCTGACGGCACAGACCGTCTGTTTCTCTGTCTAAGATCCTCTGTCAGGTCTAGGCCCACTTGTACTCCTTGAGTAGAAGATTGCAAACAATAGCTCTATTACACAGTGTGTCTTGCTTTTATCAGGAGCTTGCTGAAGACAGGCACTTGTCTGATAGGGGAATTCAATGAAATTGCTCTTCATTTCGTAATGGTGCCAATCCTTTGAATGCCATACAATGGCTTTTAAATTACCCATTCCCAAATGTAAGAAGAAAAACAAGATCTAATTTTTTTTCTCTAAGTGTGGTTTTTCTGTCATGTATACATCTATTCTGGTTAAACTTCCTTGCTCTGCACACTAATAGCCTCTCAAAAAGTTCAGGTTGGTTTCTAATCATCGTGTTTACAGAATGTAAGGCACGGACGAATAAAACGCATAACGCAGGTATGGTATCCGTTATTTGGAAATCTGATATCCTGAAAGATCCGAATTACAGGAAGGCCATCTCCCCTAGACCCATTACAATTAAATAATCCAAATTTTTAAAAAATGATTTCCTTTTTCTCTGTAATAATAAAACAGTAGTTTGTATTTGACCCAAACTAAGATATAATTGATCCGTACTGGAAGCAAAGCCAACCTATTGGGTTAATGTAATGTTTACATGATTTCCTAGTCGACTAAAGGTATGAAGATCCAAATTACGAAAAGATCCATTATCCGGAAAACCCCAGGTCCCAAGCATCCTGGATAACAGGTCCCATACCTGTACCTTGTACTTGATCCTAAGATATAATGCATCCTTATAGAAGGCAAAACAATCTTGTTGGGTTTAATTAATGATTTAAGGTTTTTTGGTTTTTTTTAGCAGACGTAAGGAATGGAGATCCAAATTACAGAAAGATCCCTCTTTAAGAAAACACCAGGTCCTGAGCATTCTATTAACAGGTTCCATACCCATAACAATATTAATATAGCTTATTTGAGAAATATTTAAAATAACTGAAAAAAAAAAGCTTGTTGTCATTTTATGCTTAACAAGATGAACCTACAAATATCATCTTAACACTAATTGGTAAGTTCTTCTAATCGGGGTCAGATTGGACAAGGAAAAAACCCAGTGGGCCCCAAACCCATGGGCCCTGTCGGCCCAGGTCCACACCCCCGACCGGCCACCTGAGTATAACAATATGTGGTGTGGGACATGACCCAATGTTGTTACATGGTGCGTACGAGCATGGGGGGTGGAGATCGGGAAATGGGTGTTGGAGCCCCAGTGGGCCCACAAAATCCAAGTCTGATGCTACTCCTTTTTCTGAAGCAATTTGGGGACCTCTGCTGTGTGTGTCTTAATGCTTGTGGCATAAGCTGCTTTAATCACTTCTACAATTAGCAGTGATTAATGCAGGGTAATTGCAGTGCACTGCTCCTTATTGACAATTGGTACCTTAACCAGTATATAGAAACTCAAAGTTGTCCCCGTTTAACATGAACTAGGTTCCACGCTACTTTTCATCACTTCTCATTCTTCTCAAGCCCTGTTTGTAGGGCTTTCAGCCAATTCTCATAGTGGGACTATGGAGAGCTACTTGGAATGTGTTTAACCTAGGAACACAATGGACAGAATACTCCAATCAAGCTGGCGCATTAGTCTCTGGAAGACCATGGTTCTTGCATATTATCAGTTGTAAACTATTAGAGGCCCATTTATTATAGTTATTAAAGAAATCTGATTAGAAAATGTAAGAACAAAAGAAATGCTGTACTAAAACATACAAAAACCTCTAAAAATTCAAGGTTTATATACAATTATTAGCAAAAAAAAATTCTGATAACCTCTAAACGTCTAAATAGCTAAAAAAAAGTTTTAATTAGAGCTTTTCATGGTTTTTACACTTCGTAAAGCTGGAATTTTTAGAGTTTTAGAGAAATAAAAAAGAAAAAAAATGAAATCCAAATGTTAGTAAATAGGCCCCTTAAACTCTCACTAAAAACATCTGCTGACACCTCGGGGTCAAGGGTATGTTTACTTTTATGGGACATATTGTTGTACAGTCGCAGTAATACAGTGATCCAGCCTAAATATGTCACGATACACAGTTTTTAAAAAAAGACACATTCAACCACTGCCTGTGCCTTTACACTAATAGAAAAGGTCAAGAACCTGTCTTTTTAAGCTGTTGCTTGATGTTAAATTGTGTCTTGTATTAAAAGGCAGGTGCATACTGGCATGTCACCAGATAACAAACATAGTCGAAGGGGCAGATTTATCAAATGTGAGTTTAGAGCTTAATACATAAAAACTCACCCAAGTTCTATTAATTCCTTTGGAATATTTCGAAGCGTATTTATCACTGGGTGATAGTTAGAACTAACCATTTCATAAAAAACCCTTCTACAAATCCCATAGGAATGAATAGAACTTGGGTGAGTTTTTATGCATTAAGCTCTAAACTCACATTTTGATAAATTTGTCGCCATCTATTTGATACAAATTGTTCTCAAACAAATGAAGAAACATTGTGAAAGTATCGGACGTTTTATCCTATATAGAGGTTTAGCATATGCATGTCTCATCCCAGGTCCGACATGCCTCTTGTATTTCCAAGTCAGGGTCTTGTCCGCCTTTTTAATTGGGGATTATTTTTGGACAATAAAAGACATTTGTAAATGAAGCTGATAAGCCGTTTGATGGACAAGGAACGTTTTGTTCAACACAAAAATTCTATTGTCCGCCGCTTTAGTTGTCAAGTGTCTGGGGAGCGCAGGATTTGTGGTGACGTTACAATGGCTCTTTCAGTCAGATGCCTAAGAAGCTGTGAGATTTCGTTTCTTTGCTTTTCAAACCCAATAATCTTTTTATCGTGCAAGCACAATGCAGGATTCAGCGGCTCCTTGGTGCATTAGACTGTCCATTTAACATTGGTTATTCTGAAATAATACCCGTTGTTACGATGTACTTTTAAACCCGACTAACAACAGAGAAAAGAGAGGGTAAGGCTGTCACTTAGTATTAGGCTGGGCAGAAAACACGACTTATTTAAAGTGAGAATGGCTGCTTAGGGATTTGTTTATGACATGTCACTAACATCTGTGTCTTTAGATGCAGGTTTCCCATAATGCATAAGGATAAATAAGGTTTAAATATTGACAGCTACAATGAAAATAAAAGAAAATGAATTGTCAACCAGGCAAGGTTTTACCCCCAAAAAATGTTACAGTACTGCAATATTATCCTTACTTACTGGTCACAAATTATTATAGACAATCGCCCTTCGGCGTATGTATGTATGTATATATATATATGTGTATATATATATATATATATATATATATATATATATATATATATATATATATATATATATATATATATATATATATATATTTTTTTTTTTTTTTTTTTTTTTTTTCTAAGCGTATACTAAAAGCTTCAGTATCAATTTTTTTGGACATACTTTGCCAACTTGAGAGAAACAGAATTCTCCTATACAGAGGTTGCAGAACCATTTCTTTTCTGTTATCCTCTCGGCACATCTTATTACTTTATTTATTGCTTCAATCAAATCTGACAGGGAAGTTTTATCATGTTTACTACAAATGCCTTAAACAGAAACAGGTTAAATAAAATTTATGACGCCTTGGAGATCCAGGGAAATGAAAGGCATGGGGGCAAAAAAAGAAATTGACCAAAATAAGAACATGGTATAAGCTCTCGTGGGCTGTAGGCTCACAGCTTGAAAACCTCAAGAGTTGTGGAAGAATAAAAAGCATTTAAAGGAATGCATGAATGAGTAGTCATAACTCCCATATATTTTATGCTTACATTGTTTTCTGTAAACACAAACACGGATTTCAAGTTCTCATTATTTCACAGTCCCTTAATCATTAGCAGTATAAATGAGTAAATAATGTTAAGTCTCACACTTGAAATATACCTCAATTTTACATACCCTGATTTTAAGTTTTTCCTACAAGTATTCTGTGGTACCACCTGTATATAATTGATTTTTTAACTTTCCCTGGATTTTACACCATTTTTAGGTCCCCTGAAAAGATAAAATAGTGCTTCTATTGTATTGCTATTGCCCTGGGTAGAAGTACAAGCACAGTAAGATGTACAAGAGCCCCGGTGAATAGCTGCAATCTATTATTATTTCATTAAATTATTATCTGTATAACACAGCATCACATGCAGTCCATAGAATAGGCTGTATAGACAGGGATTCATTGTGGCCTAAGTCCTTGGGACATGCAACCTGCAGCAGCACTGTGATTTATAAACTGTGTATGCCATAGACTTTACTGGGACACAACCAAATCTTGCCTCATACTCTACAAACCACAATCTTATGAATTCATTCTCTTCTTCTTCATCATCATCATCACCATTATCATCATCATTATTCATACCATATGTTTATAAAGTGCCAATATATTCAGTAGCGATGTACAATAAAAGGGTGTATACAATACAAATACCTATGAAACACAATTATTAATCAATACAGGAAGTAAGAAGGGCCATGCTCATTAGAACTTACAATCTAAAAATAAAAGGGGACTTGGAATACAAAGTGTGAAAAGGGCCAAGATGTCCTGTTTTTCGCAGGACAGTCCAAATTTTGGCAGCTCAACCCTCAGTCCTTGATTGTTACTGAAATGTCCCTACTTTCTTTTTGATCTCCTGCACTGAACAGCTATAAAAGATACAAAGTTCCTAAAACTCAATTGGCTTTTAGCAGAGAGCCCAGAATATGTGGCAGGTGCACTTAGATACATTTTTAACAATTTAAGATAAGCAAAGAAACTATTGTAACAATTTAAGATAAGCAAGTCTCTTGTAGAAACTGGGGCAGCTTAAAGGACAATTCACCTTTATTAGCAAAACTGTTATAACACATAAACACCACCAAAATGTGTTCAAATTTCATAACCTGCCACATTTTGTAAAATAAACATGGTAAATAGGGGTATGGCCACAAAATGGGACAAACAAATGGGTCAAAACATATTTTGTCCCTCTTTCTATTTCCAAAATATTGGTAGGTATGCTGTAACAGGGGTAAATATGGAAGAACTTAAAATTGTGGGACTCAAATTAATTGGTCACACTAAAGGACAAATTTATGAACCCTCAGGATTTAGTGTTGTAGAAATTGATTACAAAAAGAGATCTTCTGAACTCACTTGTTTGTTTCTGCAATTGACTGCTCTGGCTTGCTCTCAAATGGGTTTTTTTTTTTAAAATTAGTGTTTTTTCTTTTTTTTTGACAACAATAGAAACCTTCCCAGGTTTTTAGTGGTGAGCTTTATATTTTTGGGAACAAAACAGCTTCTGGCAAAAAAAACCCTCTTAAGTTTTTTAAAACCCATTGAGCCAGAGCAATCGATTGCAGAAAACCCGAGTGCATTTCTGCAATTGATTTCTACTTAGCTGAACCTCAAGTTTCATAACTCTGCCCCCCCCCCCAATTGCTTTGAGTATAAGCTATTCAACATCATTATTACTGGTATATATTTACAAAATGGCAACATATTTTGCAGCTACTCTTACAATATTTTATTTTGTGACATTTTATCAAGACATTCTCTTTGATATTTCTGTTAATGGCATAAGTAGTGATGGCCAAATTAACGCATTTTGCTTTGCTGAAAATTCGCCAAATATGTTAAAGTAAACTGGCGTTTTTTTTGTGTGACTTTTTCCAAACCATGCAACTTTTTTTTACTATATATTAGAGCCTATGGGCATTTTTTTGCAGAAAAATCTGTTGAAAAAATATGCCCATCATAAAGGAAAGTGTAACCTCAACAATAATCCTTGCTTGATCATAAAAAATATACTGTATGTGCCATATATTTATACATTCTTTCTCTGGCACAGGCTATAAACTATAACTGTATTGCTTATACCTACTCTGTATCTATGATTCCCTTTTTTTGGAGCATGCCCCTTTAATTGTAGACCATTGCCTTCTAGGTAACACCACCAAACCATTCTATCTCTAGTGGACTTCACAAAAGTGAAGCTAACTCCCTATACACAAATGTGGTCAGTATGATGAGTGAATTTATTCGCCAGGCGCAAATTCCGTGTTTTGCTGACGGCAAATAAATTTGTGAATTTGCCACAATAATTCGCAAATGGACACCCATTGACTTTAAATTTTCTAAATTGACAAATTGCCGCCAGCGTCAAATCTACCGTTTCGGGAATTTCACAGGAAATTTGTGGCGAAGTGAAACGGGACAAATTCGCCCATAACTAGTGGTCAGTCTGTATGGTAATTTCAACCATTGGTGTGCAAACTGGTTATTATTATTAATTACTTAAATTATATATAATTATATGGGATATGATACTTCTAAATTGCAAATCAATTTGTGAATGCAATGGCCACAATATGTCTGGCCACATAACACATTTGTGTTCTTCTTCACAACAATTGTTAGAACAAATAGTTTGTTTTGTTTAAAGGGGGGCAATATTCGCCAGGCAATACTGAAGTTAATAGCATTTTCAATAAACTAATGATGTAGTTTTCATATTTGTTTTGTCACTATGGAAAATTCACACATTAGTTCATGGAAGGTGATGTATTAATCTTAGTCATGTTCTTTCTTTTTCCATATGTTTTGGCCATCAGTAATCAGAAATTAAGCCAAACAGAATTTTCACATTTCAGCCACTTACAATTCGTTCCGGAATATTAAAGGGAATGTTTAACTTACATATAGTCATATCAATAGAGTATTGATTCAAAAGTCACATTTGCTTTGATGCTTAGAGCAACTACTTTGAGAAAACAGAACAACAACCGAAAACAAAATAAATTCTGATACCCCTTTCAGGCTACATAGCTTTACTAAAATAATAAATTAATCACATTTATATATTTTCAGAAGGTACATAGACAGACATAGATGTACCTTGTGACCCTCTGGCAACTTTCCTAGTTTTAGTGGCCCCATGATTTAATATTCATTACCATAACTTTAGACAGGTACATATATGTTCATAAATTTAAAAAAAAATGCAAAGAAATATAGTGGAAGCACATACATCCCAACATTTGAAAAATAGAAAGAGGGACAAAAAGATCTGCCGCACGTTGTACTGCGAAATTTTTGACCACGACCATTTTATGACCACAACCCCTAAATACCACATCCATTTCACACATTTGGCAGGTTACTGAAAATTTTTACACATTTGTAAGGGGTCAGGTTTTATGTGTTATTATAGTTCTGCTAATGGATTTGAAATAGCCTTTAAGCTGCAAGTCGTAGTTTCACCAAGATACTCGCTTATCATAAATAGTGACAATTGTATCTTTGCATATCTTAAATAGCCACAATTGTATCTTTGGTTATTTTAATTAAATAGTTACAATTGTATCTTTGCTTATCTTAAATTTTTACAAGTGTAGCTAACTATTATTTGGGGCTCTCTGCCACAAGCCTTTTATTTAATTACATTTCAGAAACATTGTATATTTTTCTGGCTGTTCAGTGCAGGAGATCAAAGACAAACTCGAGGCATTTCAGTAACAATCTGGGACTACGGGCTGAGAATGTCAAAATCTGAACTGTCCCACGAAGCACATCTGTTAACAATAACAGAGGATCATAAAGGTTCACCACAAACCTTTCAACCCAGAGAGAATAGATGCTAAATTAGTTGGATCAACAAATGTTTTCACCTACAGATTTGTGGCAAAATGTGCATTTTGGTGAACATTTTGGACAATCTGTGTTAAAATGTTGGTATGACTAGTGCAGTGTTTAAATGTGCACATTGTTCTAGCACATGTTCTCTAGGACACCCCCCTGGGTCTGCAATGGTAGACAAGAACAAGGGAGACAACAGGGTATTAGAAGTGCCATTGAGGACCTCTTTAGGATGTCCCCACTCAGCCTTTGCACTAATGTTATATATATTACCCTATCAATACACCAGAATAATCTCACCAATACTTTCCTTGGAGTCAGATCTCATCTGTATCTACTGCAGTGTAAGCAGTGCTTATTTTAATCAGGTTTCACTCTCCAATTTTCAGCTTGTCTGTGACTGTCTCTTCTCACAGTCTTTGTCAAGATATAGTAAAACTCTACGATAAGCTTTGTAAAGGCCTTTATTTTCATATTACTACAATTAATACAATACACTAGCCACGCACAGATGGATGGATGGAATTGAATGCATTTCGCATGAGTTTATTCTTCCTTATTAGACACTAAAACCTGTTTGCGTTGTGCATTGTTGTTCAGTAATTTATTCATAATAAAGCCTATATCATCGGCATGTCATTTGTTCAATTCATAGACGCACTGCACTAAATAAAAGGCAGATATATCTATGCATATAGCTGACCCTATTAGTGTTCTGTGAGTCATTACTCTTGAGGCAGCTTATTAAACTTCAAGTATTCATTTATTAAACTGCTGTTATAGCTGCTCAGACCTGCTAATTTATGTGATGTAGAAAAACCATATTAGTATGTTCAGATATGTACAAGAGGTGAATGCCAGATCATAGTCTCTCATTATTAATATACAGCTGCCTTAACAACTTGTAAGCACTTGCTAATGTGTATATGTATTTGCAGGAGTAATGTTGGATTCGATGGTTTATTACCAGGGAAATCATAATCATAAAAAGCCATCGGTCTTGGTGCACCTTCGATGTTGAGGGGCAACAAGAGTTTAGTGACTTGCTACTACACATAAAGAGCACACAGTGAAATTCAAAGTAGAGATCACAATGGCACCAGCGGAGTTCTTACAAATATAAGAATTGAAATGATATCTTTGCCCTTTCTGTTTTCCCTGGCCTTCCGCTCTCTGCCGAGCATCTTCTATACCAGGCTTTCTTCAAGCTGTGATCAGAATTAAACTTTTTATATGTATACTGTAATATAATATAGGATGTCTCTGTGTTTCAATATCATTTGAATGTTAAATGTGTTCTTTTTTCAAAGTGTTGTTTTTGTCCATATGTTGAAACAGGTCATACTGTTGACATATTCACATTCCTACATGTCAGTAAAAAAGCAGAAGAGAAATAAATATCTAATTTTGAAAGACAGGTTCAAATGATATTTCTGTTTAAATCAAATAATTCCACTGTTCATCGTTGCATTGTTTTCATGGCAATTTAGACAATCTACTGTGTCACTAAAAATGTTGATTTCCAAAGCCATAATACTCTCACATTTCCAAGATACAAATATGGGATTCCTTATTCAGAAACCAATTATTTAGAAAGCTCTGGATTACGGGAAGGCCATCTCCCATAGACTTCAATTTTCATTTCTTTTTCTCTGTAATACTAAACAGTACTACTACCCTCACTATAATGAATCCTTTTTTGAGGCAAAACATTCCTATTGGGTTTAAGTTATGCTTAAATTATTTTTTAGTATGGTGATCCAAATTACGGAAAGATCCTTTATCCAGAAAACCCCAGGTCCTTCTGAATAACAGGTCCTATAACTGGTTCTGATATAATATTGGTATTAGTTTTGGTAATTAGCATTCTCACTGGTTAATTCTTTTATAACTGTCATTAAGTTTTTCGGGCATCTATCAGTTGCACACAGGGACAGTTTTATGGTATTTTTTATGGCCTTTAATATTTCCTTTAGACAAAAGTAAAGGGAAAAATAAAAGGATAGTGACCTTTTAAGTAATTACAATAAACAAAATAAAATCTCTACTCGTTTGCAATTGTGCTTAAATATTGTATTTTTCTTCTTTTCAGAGTTTCCTTTGGATATTAAGCAGAAGTGCAAGCAATGGAGATTCTCTATAAGAAGGCAATAAGCTGTGGGATGTACTAGTAGTGAACAATTTTTAACATTTCACTTACATTCGCTGGGATTTATCAAGCACTTTTGCATTCACACCACTACCAAAAATGAAGAAAGACTTTTGCTTACATAGTTTACTTTTATGTCTGGGAATTGCATATTGTAGTCATGCAACATCTTTAAGAAGAAACAATAAACTAAGGCAATCATTCCATGGGCACCATGAAAAAGGCAAAGAAGGGCAAGTTTTACATAGGTCAAAGAGAGGATGGGTTTGGAATCAATTTTTTGTAATAGAAGAATACACCGGACCAGATCCTGTACTTGTTGGACGGGTAAGAAAAATAACTTTTAAATCGTTTTTTGAAATTATTATATTTGGCCAAGAAGAAATTTTTAATGTGTGTGTTTATATATATATATATATAACTCAGTACTTTCTATTCATGATAGATATACTAGGCAGTAGTGATGAGCGAAATACACTCAGAGTCCAATGGGTAAAAAAAATTGTTGCACGTCAAAAAATGGTCGCCAATAGACCAATGCATTTTTGCGAATTTTCGCAGTTTTGCGAATTTTCAGTAAAGTGAAACAGTTCAGATTCACCCATCACTACTAGGCAGTTATTGTAAAACTTAACTTGATTGGCCTTAGAGACAAGATCACACCCACTCAATATCACATCTGCACAACTTTGAAGAGTGCATGGTGTCTAGTCGCTCTGTTTTGTTATACTACAGAGACATCTTACCTATCAATATAATCACATATATAAAAATATATAATATACACATACCTATACTTAAATATTCTTCTAAAAGTATTTATTAAAAAAATCATTAAAATAATGACAAAGTTTGTATGTGTTGTTATTATTGTGCCTTTTACATTTGCATGGACTTCTGTTCTTAGTGCTACACAAGCATATTTTTACACATACATAGGTCTGCATGTACACAGCGGGTTTGCAGCTGGATTACATTAACTTTTTTTCCCCAGAGCAGCAGGGGGAGTTCCATTACTGAACTTCTTAGTATAAAGTAAGAGTTACCACTTAGCTCATTTTAAAAAATTATATTTTGAAAACCATTACAGTAGAACATGAAAACTGATTAAACTGATATTTGTGATTCTGTGAGATATACATTTCTTTGAGCTATACATTTGCTTAGATAAAATAAAATGGCTGGGTTAAAAAAGAAAAACACTTTCATCCACTTTTATAATAGCCAAAAATGAAAGTTCATAGATAGAATGCCATTCAAGGAATCCAGTGTAAGGACTGTACAATACATATATATTTATATGTATATACAGTATTTCTTTATAATGCACAGGAACTATGAATATCCTGTATAATTATATTGTTGTAAACAATGCCTGATTATGTCATTAGCTATTATGTTACATATTGGAGTTCCATGACCTTTTGTACAATTATGGAACTCCTCCTTATAATTTTACAATAGAGTGGTACATTAATCCCAATATATACTCCTTGAATAATTTCATATGGAGACAATATAGGCAATCTTGCTGAGGCTCCATTAAAGTTTGGAAAAAAAATCCAGGCTTTTCCTATTTATCTCTCTATAAGGGCCATTTATTCTGAAGTCAAGCCTGTCATATATATTGAAAAGTAGGATGGGGGTTGCAAAATAATCCTGGAAAAGCTCATGCAGGAAGTGTTTCTGTTCCTTTTTTTCCTTTATACCCCTGTCATTGAGGAAGGTGGGGTTGAATACATTTCTATTTATACTTAAGCACTCACCCATGTCCTAATGTTGCAAAAGTACGCAAGCAGAACTAAACATGCACATTTCTGTAAAATATAAAACAATAGCCCTGAGAATAACAGTAAAAACACTGAAGATGGAATATTTTCTAATCTGAACATATTGCCTAGCAATATATACATCTCACTTTGGCTTCATACTATGAACTGATACTACTGGTAAATTCTAAATACATTAATTCTCTGAATTGTAATTTCTTTAATGCAAAAAAAAAAAAATTATATACTGTATCTGTGACCTAACTGTGCTTTCCAATAGTTTTTCCTAGAGTATGGTATTTTATATTAATTCTGCTTCAGTTGCTTCAGTTCTGCCATCGCTGCTTTGTATAAATTAATATCTAACTTATTAACTGCTTAAAATATGACATTGGGATTGAAATGCCGTACTCAGAAACAATTATTGTAAACACAAAACCCCACTGCCAAATCCCAAACAGACCAAATGCTGTGACATAGTTTAGCACATTTTAATTTGAGTGCTCTGAAAACTTATTAGAATAATATATATTTTCTTATATATTGCTGTGTGTGTACTCCCACCGAGACTGAACAAATAGGCTGAATAGTTTATAGAGGGCTCAGCTGTCTCATACTGTTCTATATCTGAATTTGCTATTGCTTTGCTTATTATTCACAGCAGGGTGTCCATGGCATATTCTTAGCCAAAATGATCTTTTACTTTTTTGCTATATATTTCTTTAAACTAAGCATATTTTTAACATCAGGGAAACAAAGTTTGACAAGCAAACATTCTACCATTTTAACATCAGTGACCTAAGGTAGCTCTTTAAGAAATTATGCTATAAAATTCCTTTGTAGTGTTGAAACAGATTTATTTATTGTATTCAGCAGCGTTTCTTGGTAATACGGGGCGCCGATGGCGGAGCTCACCACGGCCCCTCGTTGTTGGTCGCTAGCTCTCGCGAGACTTCGACAATTCGCCCAAAGATTCTGACAAAGAAAGCAAATAACTCACGTGCAGAGCACTGGCCCAAACATACCCTCCGTACCCTGAGGAAGTGCCTGGTATAGGGGCACGAAACGCGTAGGACTTGTCTACACACCCACTGTATGTATCGCATTATATGCAGAAATAAAGCCGCACTGACATTGTAAAAGGCGTCCCTCGGTATGTTTTGGTCAGCGTTCTGCATGTGAGTTATTTGCTTTCTTTCTTTATTGTATCAAGCACCCTCTTCATTTTAGCTAGAATAAAAAAGGTGTAGCTTTGTGTGCCAGATACGTTAACAGCCAATTTCATTTAGACTTATTCGCCGGCAGTGAATAAATTCGCAAAACGGGCACGAAAATTCGCTGGCGAAAATTTGCCGGTGTCAAAAAAAATGGACACCGATGTCCGTTTCTTTGGACGCGAGCGCATTTTCACCAAAAAACAGATGCTGGCATTAAAAAACAGACGCCGGCGTCAGTTTCACCCATTAATATATAATATACAAGTTATAAATAAATAAGCCTTGGAACTTGAAAACCTCACCAAATCTTCTGAATCAATTGTCAGGGAATTGCTGCATATTTTGTCCCTCTAACTATTTTGCTTTGCACAACCTAAATATTGCAAGCAAATTGGCAGTGATGGAGTAGGTCTAAATGGTGCATTTTGCTTGGACTAAGGTAACACAGAATAGTCTTTTTTGCACTAAAGAGAAGAACATTCCAGAGCTTTACTTTGCACACTATTAACAGATGCATCATTAAATATTCTTTCATCTGTATCTGCTCTAGGTAGAAGGTGGAAGTAGGGTTAAAATAAAAACACTTAATTAGATTATACTTTCTGTTTGAACATCCCTTAACTCTGCATGGTATTATAAATAAGTGTTGGCGATAATTATTATTCTTAAAACAACCCACAACAAGATTTTGTCTAACATTTTGTCTAAACTGGCCTGCAAAGAATAAGTGAAAAGTATTAGCGATGTAACACTGCATGTGATTTCCTTCAATTATAACAGTTTAACAATGGCTTTTGATTATCAACAGAAAAGGATATTGTATGTTTATATGTATGTGTTTGCTTAAAGTATCTGTTTTCATACATTGGTTTTATAGTTTTCATAGCTTCTACATTTATATCAGAAAATGCAATGTAAATGTTAAAATAGCCACCACGAAATAGCTATGAAATGAACTGCACTCGCTAACATTTGCTTGTTTGTGTCTATGTAGCTTCACTCAGATGTTGACTCTGGAGATGGGAAGATAAAATACATACTCTCAGGAGAGGGTGCTGGGACCATTTTTGTTATTGATGACAAATCAGGGAATATCCATGCAACCAAGACCCTGGACCGAGAAGAAAGGGCTCAATATACCTTAATGGCACAGGCAGTTGAAAGAGAAACAAATAAACCACTGGAACCGCCATCAGAGTTTATCGTTAAAGTTCAAGACATAAATGATAATCCCCCAGAATTCTTGCATGAAAACTACCATGCAAATGTGCCTGAGATGTCCAATGTGGGTAGGTGTATTTCCAAAGAACTTACCTCAATGGCTACAGGATCTATCTCAATTACCATAGGATCTGCTTTATTATAGAGGCTAATGAAAATAATGTAAAAAAAAAGTAAAATAATCCAGGGCTTACACTAATGTACAGGAACTGATCACCACTGTCATATTTAGCAGTAACCATAAAGATGCTGGGATTCCATTTGGTCAGTTCTTACAGCCATTGATTTATTTATATTGTTTGTTGAGTTTTGAATTGTCTGCCTTTCTATTCTTCTTCCCTACTCCAACCTAAAATTGAAAACATTAACTTTTTGCCCATATTCCACCATTACACATTCCTATCTGTGATTAGTTACTTGATTACTAACCCAAACAATAAAGTTGAAATTTAAGTGCCGAACTGAATATCTAGAGAACAATAAAAAAAAAAATCATAAGTAATGAAAACCCATCTCAGTTTATCAGAGTAATGTCCAGTACTAGATACTAAGGATGAATATGTTCAAATTATTTAATTGATAATTGAAGATATTTCATTAAAACAATAAGTGTATAACAAGATAAGGCAAATTCGGACTTTTTGTGCCAGTGCTTTAGGGAACCTGCTCATTAGTACCATTTAAAATGATAATTCCTTATGGGATAATTAACAAAATTTTAATTTACTATATTTAGAAGTGGCCAATAGGGTCACTTTCAAATAAAATGCATTCTTAAAGCCAAGGGGAAATTTAGCAGAAACATACTTAATGGCTAATTTAAAGTATGTGACCATATCCCCTGAATCCCCTATAACATTAGATTGAAATTATTGCCCTGTTAGACTTTCTCTAGGTTTGAAACTAATTCAAATATTTAATCACAAGCATTTAGTTTTCAACTGGTAATATGAGGGTTTAGTGGAAAAGTTCTCTCTTTCTGGATTTAATATCTTAAAAAAATAATCTGCTCTATCCCTCTAGATACAATCAAAGACCTAACATGGAGTAATATCCATTTATGCACCGTATTAACAGCAGATGACTGTACAGGACACAAAGCATAGAAGAATATATATTTCTTTTCATATTAATATCACACTCTAAGTGCTGTGTTTTTAGAATATTGCATTCCTCTGTAATGTAAAACTGCTATTAATAAGGAACAATACCTGTAATCATCATCAAGTACTGACACATTATCTCTGAAGGATTGAATTCTCATGTAGATTTTATATCTGAAAATCCTTAAGAATCATTTAGGTATCATAATGAATAGCAGCTAATCAACATAAATGAGAACATTTTCTTGAATTAATGAAAACGCTGTGCCTTTTTTTCCATTATTCTATAGGTACATCTGTAATTCAAGTAACAGCCTCTGATGCAGATGATCCAACATATGGAAACAGCGCTAAGCTTGTGTATAGTATTCTCGAAGGGCAGCCGTATTTTTCAGTCGAAGCACAATCAGGTAAACAGTTTCATTATTGCTTTGGAATGAACCTGAACTTTTTTTTTGCCTTTTATCTGTGTAATATTAAAGGGATACTGTCATGGGAAAACAAAAAAAATTCAAAATGAATCAGTTAATAGTGCTGATCAAGCAGAATTCTGCACTGAAATCCATTTCTCAAAAGAGCAAACAGATTTTTTTATATTCAATTTTGAAATCTGACATGGGGCTAGACATATTGTCAATTTCCCAGCTAGTCATGTGACTTGTGCTCTGATAAACTTCAATTACTCTTTACTGCTGTACTGCAAGTTGGAGTGATATCACCCCCCCTCCCCCCCAGCAGCCAAACAAAAGAACAATGGGAAGGTAACCAGATAACAGCTCCCCAACACAAGATAACAGCTGCCTGGCAGATCTAAGAACAACACTCAATAGTAAAAACCCATGTCTCACTGAGACACATTCAGTTACATTGAGAAGGAAAAACAGCAGCCTGCCAGAAAGCATTTCTCTCCTAAAGTGCAGGCACGAGTCACATGACCAGGGGCAGCTGGGAAATTGACAAAATGTCTAGCCCCATGTCAGATTTCAAAATTGAATATAAAAAAATCTGTTTGCTCTTTTGAGAAATGGATTTCAGTGCAGAATTCTGCTGGAGTAGCACTATTAACTGATGCGTTTTGAAAAAAACATGTTTTCCGATGACAGGATCCCTTTAAAGTAAATATTCGAACGGTGATGCAGGCCAACCATCTGTTCTAAATCTAATCTACTAAATTATTGATTTAGAGAACTGTTCTTACTTTGTATCTTATCATTTCCTCTTAAAAAAAATACATCTTGCACTGATGTTGGAGTGAACTATATTAGAACAGATAACGGCAATAATTTGCAAAATAAAGAAAAAATTTATTTTTTATATTGCATTGTTAGCCATTTAATACATTGCAACTATTAATTACATATACCAAATTTCTAAAGATCTGATTAAGGTGGAATTTTTTCAAGTATATACTGATTTAGTAGATATTAATGATTATCATCAGCATCAGCCTGGAGCGGTTGTCTGGGCCCACTCGGGCTGCCGCATTAGGGGCCCATACCCCAGGCATTCCTGCCACCCCCACGGGCCCCCACCCCAGATGCAACCACCCTTCCACCCCACCAGCGTACCTTCTTATCACTTCATATGGTCGCGATTCAGTGAACAGCATCTGAGGAGCCCATGGGGATTAGGTCTGGGGCAGCTGTTTTTTTCCTGGTATCCCAGAAGCCCAGTCCGATCCTGGTTATATTTTTGTTTTGAGATCATTCTTATAAAATGTAGCGAGTGGACATTCCCACAATTTCTGGATAACGGGTTTCTAGATAACAGATCCCATACCTGTATACCTGGATAATGGGTCCCATACCTGTATAACAAACTCATTGCTTTGAGCTGGCAAATCATTATTCAGGATACATATGTCTTACAGAAGCCATGACTTATTATTAAATAACCCTTTTAAGCATTCTTCAAAATGATCATTAAATAAAATGTCCAAATATTATATTTCGTATGATGAATAATAATATTAATATAGACAGTTTACCTTGTTTATTTCTGCTGTCCATAACTTTTGTCCACATGGCTTTTCTTAATTAACTGCAATATTCATATCCAGCTCCTGTCAGGGTGGCTAGACAAAGGCAATTCATATATCTATGATACATCTGTAAAGATTGGTAGGAGAAACCAACGCCACATAAAAAGGCAAATTACTTTCCTACAGGTCTAGAGAGATATAATTCATCTTTCCAGATTCCGTAAACACAGTCCAGTTTTATTGATTTGCCATAATCTATACATAGGAATCATTAGGACGGCTCTTCCAAACATGGACAGAGAAGCCAAGGAAGAATATCATGTTGTTATTCAAGCAAAGGATATGGGAGGACATATGGGAGGACTCTCAGGGACAACTAAAGTGACAATAAAGCTGACAGATGTCAATGACAATCCACCAAAATTTCCACAAAGTAAGTGGTATCTGAATGTAACATAAATGTACCTATATGTATGGCGCTTGATGTTTTCTACACTAAATAATAATAATTTATTCTGTTTACTGCAATGTTATGGTATATTGAAACAATTTAATATCTATCTATCCTGAGCTATTTTTACCTAACAATGCAAAAGCTTATAGCACACATTAGAGTATGCATTCTGGAAGCAATGCCAGGTTCAGAATGATGATAGGCCTCAAAGTTGTTTAGAAGAGATATGCAAATCCTTTTAGACAGATCAGGAGGTTGTCCAAAGTGTGGCAGTTTGCGGCATGTGTATCAGGCCAGAAATCATTTACCTGCTGATGCTGACCTATTCCCAGCTTGCGTTAACCCAAATCAACACATATTGCATTATTTTGATTGATGCTAATTAATGTGGGACTTAAACCACCATTCATTTGCTCCTAATAATAATCATGTGTGACATCCAGCTGACATCACACAAAACAATACTTTTCTGTAAACTGCTTGTCCTTTGCTGAGTTCTGTATCCTGTACTGCATACGCACTGTGCACTTTTGCAAATGAGATTTTCATGCCCTATTTTGTTATTTTATTAACTGATTTAAGATTACAGGTAACGGTTCAATGTCTCATATTTTATAGTACTGACTGTACTTTAGGCGAGCAGTCATATTATTGCATACACTTCTAATTTTCCCATCTCCTGTACTATTGGCAATTTGCTATAGGGTCACACATGGAGCACAGAAAGTATGAATTTTTCTCAAAATGGTGTTGCATATCCAGCTTGTTGCACAGTTTTGAATAATAATGCAACAATAAAACTTGCTCATCTGGATAGGCTATGTGTCTAATATCCTTCAACAGTTTTATGGATACTAACCTAATGTTCCCTATCCTGCACTACAGATCTTGCTTATTGTCCCATATTTTGTATATTTTGCTATGATACAGTGGACACAGATAATGCTCAATGTCCTATATTATTCACTTATGTTTAACAACTCTAGGGTTAGATACTGATCACTGCCTAAAACCAGTGAGACACTGTGCATCACAATCATGCTAATGGAAAGCTATTTGATCACTGCTACAAGTGCTATAGTGCCCTATTTGTCACTGCTCTAGGAATACTGGCATAATATTAATTTATAATAATCTGGAATGAAAATAATATAAAACCATAATACAATTAAAAGAAATGGTTAATATTAAAGTGATTTTTAATAATGGATTTGAATTATCCCCAAAAATGTGTTGTTTCCAGAACTGCGCTCATGGGAATACTTAGAAACAATGGGGTTTTACGGTTCTCTTTGAGGGTGTTTTTTTTAAGACTGATACAACATCTGGATATTCACAACCTAAATTTATGTGTCCAGGTGCATACCCCATGTCTGTGTCAGAAGCTGCTGTTCCAGGGGAAGAAGTGGGAAGAATAAAAGCTAAAGATCCAGACTTTGGAGAAAATGGCTTAATCAAGTACCGTATTCTTGAAGGAGATGGCGCAGAGATGTTTGAAATCACAGCTGATTATCAAACTCAGGAAGGCGTTGTAAAACTAAAAAAGGTGAGGGAACAATTTATAAAATTGATAATTTGTAGGTGACATTGGTATTAAGCCCAGAGTATAATATACACAACAATGTTTTATTCCAGTTCCAGTAGTGACCTATTTTTGTTATTATTAATAATGTGCTTTACAAAACAGCTTGTGCAGTTCATAAATAAAACACCTAGTTTATAGCCAATTTGTAGATAAGTAGAAAACCAGATATGTCTTCTAGCATATGCACATTTGATTCTTGAAATTAACTGATCCATTGATAAACGCGTGTTCCTTTTGCTGCTTTCAAGCTAAACCCACTTCACAGCTGTTAAACACAAGTAATAAGCTTTCATAAACCTTTCATTGAGTAAGTTTCTATATACAGATTAAGGCTTCATTATATAACTATATACATAACATACATAAAATGGACATCAGCACGTAATTGGGTGAACTAGAGGCACAGAAAAAAAAATTAAAGAAGGTATACATAAAGGGACATATTTATTATGCTGTGTAAAATTAAATTCACCGAAAAAATGGTGTAAAAAGATGTATAAAATAAATGGAGAATTTATCAAGATGTGTGTAATTTTACACCATGTGAACGCTAGCCATTATTTTACATTGCTTCCAGCAGAAGTCACTCTAAGAAAAAAGACAGTATAATAAATATGCCCCAAAGTGTTCTTATTACCTCTGTTTGCTATATATAAAAACCTTTATTTACTGTTTTTCTAGGTGGTGGATTATGAAACCAAGAAGTTCTACAGTATGAAGGTTGAAGCTGTCAATGTTCATATTGATCCTCGGTTTCTTAGCCGGGGGCCATTCAAAGACACCGCTACTGTGAAGGTCTCAGTTGAAGATTTTGATGAACCGCCTATATTTTTAGCACATAGTTACATTTTTGAAGTATATGAAAATGCTCCATCTGAAACAGTGGTTGGGAGAGTGCACGCTAAGGACCCAGACGCTGCTAACAGCCCGATTAGGTAAATTCATCTTCATTATTTGAAAATTCTTTTCATTAAGCACTAAGAGAAATATTTAGTTAACCAAAAACTACAATGAAAAGAATTGGAGCTGATTATTCAAGTAATCTGTTGAGCAATCAATCATGTCTAGAGCTGGCAGAGTCCTTGAAACTTTCTGGAAGCATTGCCATTTGCCATCATTAATTTAGAAAGCCCACATTTGTAGTATTACGCACTGCTCTGAGATAGAGAGAAATATTAGCAGATACTAGTTACAACCAGAATAAAGCACTAACTTAAAAGGGTCCAGTCCCTGAGTACAAAGCACTCCAAGTGCGTGATGTACCGCTTGAGACCCTACTCTGTCAGGTGGCACCCATGAATTACTAATCTTATTATTCTCCTTGTTGGAGCTTTCAGATGTTCACTAACTAATCTGAGGCTATTTCTCACTCCTAGAGTGAGCTATAACAGCATCTATTCTCACATTTGCCACTAATACTGAGGCCTAACCCTACTTCAGGCACAAAGGGACTCAGTGCCACCTCACTAGACACACTGCGGATGCACCCTTTGCTGATATGTGTTATAAAGGCAAATGTACAAGTGTACTATTGCTACTCAACTGTGCAAACAATCAAGATGTTTTGATATTTCTCTGAAACCAAAATGTTATTATTGTGTACAAAACACTGTTCTGTAGTAGGGCACTACATGAGTTTGGGGTGATGTGGTTCTATAAACTTGCAGAGGCAAATATTTCAGAGGGTGCAGAGCTTCTCCTGTCCTCTTCATTTTGGGTGGATAGGTAAAGCAGTTATAAAAGGGCACAATGATACCAAACTTACTAAAAGAATGAATTTTGACAGCTTAGTGACCAATTTCTAAATCCTAAACTTTACATTAAAGTAGGCAAAATCAAGCGAGAACTAAAATCGGTTGTTTTTATAAATAAGTAAAAGCACCAGCAAGGTAATATTTATAAAGATATTCATCCCTAAATTCACTACATTTTGCAGCATTTGCACTTTAAACCGCTTAGTAATTGTAAATACTCAGTCACACGATTGTTAAGCTGGTATCATTTAGTTAAGGCTCGCAATGAAAATGCAAGGTACTTAATGTCCCATTGAGATTATGCAAGGCTGCCAACACAAACTACATTACATTAACCTCAAATCTGACATGCACAACAGAGAATAAGGGTTATGGATTTCAGAAGAACCCAAGTCTTGTTTCACTAATGGATTGTATAGCAGATATGGACCGTGCTTGACTTTTTACATACTGACAATCAAGAGCAGAGGTTGATCATCCAATTACATTTACTATCGCTTAAACCAATAAGCCGTATGTGTTGTATTTGTCGAATTCATTAAAAACCCATCAAATCCATTACATTACCATCTATTTTGTATAATGCTTCAAAGCAAGTATTTGCTAAATAGAACAAGCTCCATGGCAAAAATGATTATGAGAAACGTAAATGCATCTAGTAAATAGGCCGCCAAATTTATTGACTTTTGTAGACAATCTTAAAATGTACAAGTTCTGACATCTTAACTATTGATTTTATGGTGGCTTAGTTGTTAGCAGTGCTAACCTTTTGGCACTTTGGTCTTTAGTGCAATTCCGAGCAGGGCACAGTTTGCACGGAGTAAGTAGGGGCCATTTACAAGTGAAAGGATAATGCTTGTTTAAAAAGCACTTGCATTCAGGGTCTTGCTACACTCTGCACGTTATGCTATGAGTAATGTAAAAGTTAGCAAAATAATAGGGGGCGGAAGGTGCTTATGATTCTCATAAATACAGTGCAGGGTGCATAAAGCAATAATATGGGTGATGTCAGTCTTTTTTTCCCTTTGTATCTTCCCTGCACAAAGTTAATCACCCTTTTTACATTAGCCCACTGTCCGTGTGGATTTGCTCTGAATTTTCTGGGCTCTACTGCCCTTGTGGTCTAATCTTGATCATGCATTTTGAATCCGGAAATCTGGTTGGATTTCCAACCATTCCCAGTAAGTCTGCCTTGACTTCTATGTATAGTTTCAAATACAATTATTGATCATCAATATAAGAACATAGAAAAAATCAGAAAAACAAATATAATTATGTTAATTCTTGTATCCAGAACAACCTGATAAAACCTGAATTCAAGCCAAATTCAGTCTGAAATTACTGTATTATGATGCCTTTTGGCAACAGAAAAATCAGTTTATGTTTTTTTCTTTTCCGTTTATGTGAAATAAATCTTAATTATTATAAACTCCTTTGAAGCAAAGTAGAAATATTATTTTTAACCGGATGTACGTTCGCAAGCTTGCCAAGCTAAAATGACCTTTTTGTCTGGCCTCAACATTGCCAAATTAGTTTACACAGATTTTTTGTTTTTAATACAGTTTTCTTGTCTCTTTTTCTGTTTCTATTAAAATGAGAGTTTGTCAGTACAAAAGCTTTATAGCCTGTTGGCTATATCTACTGAAGGTGTAAACATTCTTTTATTAATGTTTTCATTTGTTCCTGGTTTAATAAATAACCCAGTTCTGTACCTCGGTTAGGAAATGGATTTCTTGAAGAAGGAATTATATATAATTTTCTGACATCCCAATGCCTGAGAGAAATTTTTCCTCAAGTTCTTCTTTTTCTTTGGCAAAGCACAGAATATAAACTGCAGGCTTTCTTGCTATAAAGCGGTCTGCATCTATCTCAGGTTGATATACTGACAAGTTAAAATGGGATAGCTATGCCATTTTTAAGGATGCTTTTACACAAACCCAGAAATAAAGAACACATAGGAACTGGATGTTTTCTGCTCAAATCTATATTGTTGAGTTTTTGTGTGGATCATTTACTATTCTTTAGATCACATAGATCAGCCTCCAGATCTTACAATTTATCTCAGGCATGAGGAATTTATCTCAGGCATGCAGAATTTATCTTAGGCACGCAGAAATAGTTTGTTGCAGGTACACTTGGTCAGAAAGTTTCTTTCTTCTTGCAATCCTTAAGATAGTCTCAATAGCCGTTTCACCCCAACAGAGGCTTTGACATTCAGGGGAGAAGGGGGATCAACTGTCTTCTATTTTGGTGGTGCTTTTAACCACCTTGTTTTTTTGTATACAGTTCCTTTAATTTTTCCATTTATTGCCCTCATTAAACTCTTTAGTGAGATCTAAAAAAGTACAGTGTCTTACAAGTTCACTAAATGTTTTTTACTCATAAAGCAACCATGATTTTTGGTGCATAGCCATAACTCATTGTAGAGTCATTATAAAATAAATTTCCCTAAAACAATGATTAGCATTTTTTCCGACACAGACAAATGAAATACAGTAGATGTAGTGCCCAAACATTTTAGGGGTACAGGTAGGAGAACTGTTATCCAGAATGCTTGGGACCTGAAGTTTTCCAGATAGGGGGTCTCTCCATAATTTTGATCTCTGCTAAAAAAAAAACTTTAAATGGTATCCAATAAGGATTAATTATATATTGGTTACAATCACGTACAAAGTACTGTGTTAAGATCATAGAGAAAAAGAAAATACGTTTTAAAAAATTTAATTGTTTGATCATTGGAGATGGCCTTTCTGTAATTCGAGCTTTACGGATAAAATACTGTATACCATACCTGTACAGTTTATAACAAATAAATATCTAAACCTGTCATACAGACTGGGTATATTGTATACGTTTCTGGATAAGGGGGTCTTCAGTATCTTTCTATCTCCATACCTTAAGTACTAAAACAGTTAAACATTAAGTTAACCCATAGGCTTGTTCTGTCTACGCTAAGGAATAATTGCAGTTAGGAATGCACCGAATTCAGGATTTGGTTCAGGGTTCAGCCTTTTTCAGCAGGATTCGGCCGAATCCTTCTGCCCGGCCGAACCGAATCCTAATTGGCATAATTAGGGGCAGGGAGGGAAATTGTGTGACTTTTTGTCACAAAACAAGTAAAAAATGTTTCCCCCTTCCCATCCCTAATTTGCATATGCAGATTAGGATTCGGATTTGGTTCAGTATTCGACCAAATCTTTTGCGAAGGATTCGGGGGTTCGACCAAGTCCAAAATAGCGGATTCGGTGCATCCCTAATTGCAGTATATCTTACTAGGTACTAGTTACTGATTTATTATTACAGAGAAAAAGTAAACAATTAAAACATTTAATTGTTTAATTTAAAATGGTGTCTATAGAAGATTGTTTTCCCAATGTTCTGAGCTTTATGGATAAAGGGTTTCACACACACAACATATACCTGAAAACTGTCAGTAAACTTATTTATTGTTCAATGTTGTGTTGCTTTCAGAAAGTCAATACTGAAGATTATCTTTATAAATATTATATATCTTCTGAGATTAATCTTATACAACAGCTTTCCATTGACTGATGCCTGAGCCTTCTTATGTTTGGCATCATGGATATATTTATATATTTTTTTTACATTAATAGCTACGAAAGAGTATCCTGATGTAGCAAAATGCTCACTACATGCATACATGAATAAATGATGAGGCCAAATTTCCTTTTAAAAGTTGTTTGATAGATTCCATTAATATTCTCATTTTGCAAAGCATGCTGCTGGGAAACTACTTTCCAATGAATCTTTAATATCTAACACTTGAGCATGAGGCTGCTTAGTAATTCTCTTGTCTAATTACTCCACGATCATCCACTTTAGGTATTCAATCGATCGCCACACTGACCTTGACAGATTCTTCAGCATCAACCCAGAGGATGGTGTCATCAAAACCACAAAGGGTTTGGATAGAGAGGAAAGCTCTTGGCACAACATCTCAATCATTGCAAATGAAATCCGTAAGTATTCCCTGGATGATTTAAATTCATTATCTATATCCTTTTTTTTTCCTTTGGAAGTAGCAGAGGTAACAGTGCTGTTTACTTCTTACTGTGTTGAGATGGGAAGAGTTTTTCTTTCATGCTTTGGTTTCACAATAAATGTTTGTAAAGCCATGCGAACGGGTATCAGGAATTCTGATAAGAATTTTAATGATTTCTGATAAAGGTTGCCCCCTGGTTGTGAGCACTATGCCTTAAATTTACTAAAACGTATAAATTCACTAATATTTAATTAATCTCTCGTTTTCAAACCCTTCCAGTTCATCGCAAACATATATCAGTTTAGCAAACTCGCATCCTGCTCCATAAAATCTTCTTATCCCAGCTCACACTTTCCCATCTCTTGTCACATCATGCTTTTTATTCATTTCTCACTTCATTATTTTTTTTCCCAAGTTTTATCAGTCTCTTAACTCTTTCCTTTTCCCCTATTTAATTTGTCTTCCTCTTGTGCCATTGAGTTCTCTTCCCATCTTGTGTCATTTTGTTCCCTATATGGTCTATCCATTTGCCATTCTTCTTCTTTTTACTCTGAGGGGCTGATTTATGAAAGTTAGTAGATTCTCCGAATTGCACTTTTTTGTGCATGATCCTTTTTTAGTTACTTAATCCGTTTTTTCATAATTTATCAAGTGTAAAAACCTGTCTTGCTACAAGTTCCCTTGGCAGACTTATCACAAACTAAATGTCTAACTAGGCACTTCCCCCAGCAGACTTATCAAATATAGGGGTGGAAATAAAACACACACACATTGATCATCATTAGAGAAGAATAATATATTGTAAGAAAAGTAATACAATACCGATTGAAGACAACGCAACGTCTAGCCGAGCTTCCCTTGGCAGACTTCTGAGAGGAACATCAGCTGGGGGACCCCGGGCCCAAATCAAATACAGCGACTCCCAGAGCACATCAATCGGCCAATGGTCCTTACAAGACCAATTATTCTACACAACACGTCTGCTTGTAGATGAAGTCCCGAAGCCCCCCCAGCTGAGCTCCTTTTTATATTGGTACAATAACAAAGTAATAGATCATTACACATAGACATATATAATAATAATAATGGCTACATGCCCAGGACGCCATGAGAATGACCATGAAAATGGAAATAACCATGTGAATGAAAATAATTGCTGTGTATAATTGCTGTGTATTTTGATTATAACTATGTGAATAAGATATGAGCTTCCTCCTTAATAAACATATTTATATGTTTATGAGTCTATTACCTTAACTCCTACTATTCCCTGGTAGTAAGACAAAACAGAGGCGCCAAAAGGATAAAAATAGCTAAAAGCACTAAAAAAAAACAATGGGTAATTCAGAGGAGGTAGTAATGAACTTACCTCCTCCAAGCAGACACCAACGAAAGTGGTAATTTTCAATAATAGTTTATTCACAAAACAGTATTGCAACGCGTTTCGCAGGCATTTCCTGCTTCATCAGGCAATATGGAACAGGAGCAAAAACCACAGTGTCTTTGTATAAACACGCCAGGCGCCTCTGTTACTATTCCCTGTTCTCCTGCCAGGGGCGCTCCACCAATGAGGCGAGTTGAGACACTCGCCTCAGGCGGCAGCGCCCCCCTGGTTGCCAGGGGCGGCAAAAATGCCGCTCCTGGTAACTAAGAGCCGAATTTCCGGTTTTCAAACCGGAAATTCGGCTCTTCTAGCGCAGAGAGCGCTATCGCGCTCTCTGCACGTATCGTCGCGGACCGCCCCTGCCCTCTCCGGCGCTATAAAGGTTAGTGCCGGGAGGAGAGAAGGGGGCGGCGAAAGAAGGCCATCTCAGGCGGCATTATACCAAGAATCGCCCCTGTCTCCTGCTAATGACTGAATAACTTAACTCCAGTTGTTCCCTGGTCTCCTATTAATACTACTCCGGCTGTTCCTTGGTCTCCTGCTAATATCAGTACATCCATTTTACAACTAAGGAGCCATATTGAATGCACTTGATCACACTCACATTCATACATGGCCTGCCATGTCACATTTGTATCACAAAACCATAAAATCTATGAATACAAAAGTACTGCAAGTAAAATCTGTCAAGGTTTTCGGAGATGAAAACTTTCATTGTCGTCCAATTTTTTTGTTCATTCACAAAAAAGGTAGGGTTTTCAAACAGCTATTTTTGTTCATACTTTTTGTATTCTGATCACTTAATCAATGACAAGACTTCCATTATTTTAGAGAAGCAGAGTTTAATTTATTCCTGCAAATACAGTATAGCTCAGTGTCTTGACAAATGGTAGAATGGACTGAGAGCTTTTAATTTCCAACTCGAACCCCAATTAGTGATCCAATTAACTGGATCTGTCCCTTTGGCAGGTGGCTGTAATTCAGTCACAATTAGAATCAGGTATATGAGCACTGATGCTAGGGGTCGGACTGGGGGGCCTAGAGGGGTAACTGTACAGCTTATTTACTTGGCTGCTGTGCCTTAATCAGACCATAGATTCCTTCTGTAGATCATTTTTATTCCATTTTAAATAAACTGCAAATTTGATATAATCTAATGCTGGGTAATGCTTTTGCAAATTACAAGTAAATTAAAGGGGGTCTCTACTTAAAAAAACAGTATTTTTGCATATTGAAAGAAAAAGTAATGGGTAGCAACTTTGAGATAATCAATAAAGAATATGTAATTGTTTTAAAGTTAATTTATTTTATATTCTCCACACTGCACTGGTTCTCACTCTTGAAACAATGTTATAGAAGCCACCAGATTAAGAAATCTGTAGGAGAACTGACCTCTGCTACCTTGCTTCAAAAATCAGAAAACAGAAATGAAGAAGCAAAATTTAATTATACTTTGTCTACATAACATTTTCTTAGTATGCAAAAAGAGTTTTGGGGTAAAGATTTCCTTTAATGTTTATGAAGAGTTTAACACATGAAAGACATGATAGATTCCTTATTTTCTCTTTATTGTTTTCTTAGACAATCGTATTCATGAAACTAAAGTTCCAGTGGCTATTAAAGTCTTGGATAAGAATGACAATGCTCCAGAATTTGCAAAGCCCTATGAAGCCTTTGTCTGTGAAAATGCTCCAATCAATCAGGTATTTCCTCATAAATACAAGTTCACAGTAATAATTAATGCTGTCTTTTGATAAAGCGACTAATGCAACATATTTTCCCATCTCTGCTCTCTTCCTCTTTTACTTTTTGTTATCTTCCTTGGTCAGAAATCATGTTTTTCGAATGTTGTTCTGTATTGAGTTTAAATACTTAATAACATGTTTGAATGATAGAAAAAAACCCTGACTTTTTATTTCAAAAATTTACATTATTTACATTAATTTGCTATTTTTAGCTTGATAAATCATGTCATAATAATGTTTTAGGCGAAAATGCAAAAAAGAAGGAGATGGAATTAACTCATGGGGTACTGTATTAATCAATGAGATGAGGTGGGATGAGATATGACTTCACAGTTTAGGTAAAATGATATGCTTTATTTTATATTGACCTTTACTAATTTATTTATTAATCTTTGCTGAAAGAAAACGGTGCAGCTGAATACAATTTAAAAACTACTATTTACAGTATATTTCCATGTAAAAGATCAGATGCAAAAAGGTTAAGAAATGGCTGTAAACGGACAAGTGATAATTTTATAAAAAACTGTGCAGGAAAGTGTCATAGGACTGCTAAGTTCATATACACTGTATGTTCTGACATACACTTTTATAAATGCTGCAAAGAATTAATTTAATAGAGAACGCATTATTTGAACTGCTGCTGCTTTATAGTTACTTAACTCATTTATTAAATTCATAAATTGCTGAAGCCAAAAGGATTTAATAGTATAGTCCAAACCCCTTGGGCTGTTACCTATAGCAACCAATCAGTTTTTTAAAGCCTGTTGCAAGTAGAACAATAAAAGGAGCAATCTGATTGGTTGCCATGGGTTACAGCCCAAGTAGAGCCCCTTGTAGGCCCACATAGGGGCTACCAAATAGCCAACCACAAACCATACTTGGCACCCCAAGGGACCTTTTCATGCTTGTGTTGCTCCCCAGTCCCCAACTCATTTTACAGATGTAGAGAGTGATATTCTAAATAAATTGTAATATTTTTATTATTTGTGGTTTTTGAGTTATTATAGCTTTTTATTCAGCATCTCTCCAGTTTGCAATTTCAGCAATCTGGTTGTCAGGGCCTGAATACAAAGCTGAGTAATAACAAATAGCAATAACAATAAATGTGTAGCCTTACAAAGCATTTGTTTTTTAGATGGGGTCAATGACCCCCATATGAAAGCTGGAAAGGGTCAGAAGAAGAAGGCAAATAATTAAAAAAAAACATAACTAATAACTATAAAACAAATAATGAAAAGCAATTGAAAAGTTGTAGGAATTGGACATTCTATAACATACTAAAAGTTAACTTGAAGTTGAACAACCTCTTTAGCCACTGAAAAATTATTTCTCCTTCTCTTTAATTCCCTGTTTGCAGACATTTTATCTTTGCCTGAATCAATTTAATATTGTGGTCTGTAAAAATGTATTACATGGTTTTTCTGTTGTACTAGCAGCATATTCATTAACAGCTCATCTGCCTTACAACAAGGACGTAGTCAATTATTTTTTGCTAAATCTGTAGTTTATGCGTAATGGCTTGCATCATCTCATTTTACAGTGTGTTTTTTCCCCCTGTATAATGCTAATGTGTTTGACGTTAAATCATTTTATTATAATAGGAAAACAGAACCTTTTTAACCATGTTAGAATAAGTAGTTACAATTTATTACATTTTCTGTTGATTCTACCAAATATTTAATCTTTTTCAGGAATTCTTGACCATCACTGCAGTAGATAAAGATGATACAGCTAATGGACTTCGGTTTTTCTATAGTTTCCCCCCAGAAATTGTACGCCCAAATCCAAATTTCACCATAATAGACAAACGAGGTTGGTACTGCCTATAAATAATGGCAATGTATAAATGACTACCTAATTAATTTACCTTAATTATACAATTATATTCTAGACTCATAACTATTTGCAATTTGCATTTGATGATCTGGTTTTTACATTGATTTACTCCTTTGCTGTACAGGATAGGATCCTTTAACTGGAAACCTGTTATCCAGAAAGCTCTGAATTATGGAAAGGCAGTCTCCCATAGACTCCATTAAAATCAAATAATCCAAATATACTAAAACGATTAAATTTTTCTCTGTATTAATAAAACAGTAGCTTGTACTTGATCGCAACTAAGATATAATTAATCCTTATTGGAAGCAAAACCAGCTTGTTGGGTTTATTTAATGTTTACATGATTTTCTAGTAGACTTAATGAAGATCCAAATTACTGGTTTTGGATCAGGACTCGAGCATTCTGGATAACAGGTCTCCTACCTGTACTTCATATAAATATATATACCTCTTGTAAGTGTATTTGGGCCCCCACTTTAGCAAGAACCTTTGAATACAACCGTTTATTTATGATGCATAAATATGCATTTGCACAAAACTGAAAAAACCTATGCCAGGATGCATTTTTATTTATTTTACTGGTTGACTAATACACAAACAAAGGTCAAAGATAATAGCAGAGAACATTAATAAACTGAATTAGAAATGCTTTAGAAAAATTATTTAGAGCAAAAATTTGCGAACCGTTCAAATCTTTCTGATGTATACTGTATATGTATCTGTAAAATGTGCTGCCACATGGAAGATACGATTTGAATAATGCGTCAGCATTAAATGAAAGGTAATAATAAATATATATATATATATATATATATATATATATATATATATATATATATATATATATATACTGCGCATCCCCTCACTATTCCAAAATAGGAAGGAAAGACAGCCACAGCAGTGTAAAAATTAAGGGGGTTATTTATTAAGTTTCCAGTTGTGTTTTCCACAAAAATTCACGTTTTCAAGGTTATTTTTATGGTCAAAACTGATATTTTCGGGTTAAAAAAAACTACACCATTTAAAACCTGTTGAAGTCATGTAGGAGTCACTGGCAGAAGTCCCTTGAACCATTTGAAGATATTAATAGCCTGCATGATTTTCGAGTTTTTTTCCGGAGAGTTTTGCTCAAAAAAAACATTTTCCCACTTGATTAATTCAAGTTTCTGGGTGTCGCAACTCAAACTCACAGAACAGGTTTTTTTTTCATTCAAATTTTTTCTTAAATAAGAAACCATTCGAGTTGTGAGTTCATGCGAGTTAATTTGAGATATGGGATGTGTTATCCAGAGAAAGCTCCGAATTATGGAAAAGCCTTTCCCTATAGACTCCCATTTTATCCAAATAATCCAGATTTTTAAAATTGATTGCCTTTTTCTCTGTAATAATGAAACAGTACCTTGTACTTGATCCAAACTAAGATATAATTAATCCTTATTGGAAGCAAAAGCAGCTTATTAGCTTTTTTTAATGTTAAAATTATTTTTAAAGTATGAAGATCCAAATTAGAGAAAAATCGGTTATCCTGAAAACTCCAGGTCCCGAGCATTTTGGATTACAGTTCACATACGTGTTCGACCTTTGATAAATAACCCCCTAAGTGTGTGCATAAATATGGAGTGTGCAAAGTTTATACATGATGATGGAGTTAAGATGTATCATTATACCTAATAATAATAATACTTTTAATTTTAAATTATTGGGCTGATTTATGGCATGTGTATTTTCTTACTTAGTGGCAATTATGAACACTAAAAAAATATTGATATCCATGGATATTGATGTGTTGCTAGCCGCGATTATTGGTGCATGTATTTTGAATCTGCAAATACTAATAAGGAAATCATTTGGTTTCTACCTTCACATAACCTGCCTATCAAACTATTTTTCCCATGACCTTCATGTTTGGCCAGCTTAAGAACTATGGGTAGTGACATACAAACAGCAGCTTCATATTCTTTCAGTTGTGAGCAACACTGCGTAGATATTGTTGTCACAGTTCATAGATGCTCTGTTTTTTCATTAATATTATTTTATTTTTATATATTTTTTATGTTTAAAACACTAAAAATGTAGAGTCACACAGAATGGAGTATCTTGAATACAGATAAAATACTTCATTTGATTAACTACCAGTAGAGTTTCATTACTTTAGATACAGATCGAAATCTGTGAGTTTCTATGTATGTGTATAGATAGATGGATGGATGGATAGATAGATATACAGGTATGGGACCTGTTATTTAGAATGCTTGAGGGTTTTCCAGATAACAGATCTTTCCATAATCTGGAACTTCATACATTAAGGGGCACATTTACTAAGCTCGAGTGAAGGATTCGAAATTCAAAAGGTTTTTTTGGGTACTTATACCCTCAAATAGGCTACTACGACCTTCGACTACAACTTAGATTCAAAGTTAAAATCGTTCGACTATTCGACCATTCGATAGTCGAAGTACTGTCTCTTTAAAAAAAACTGACTACATACTTCGGCAGTTTAAACCTACTGAGGTACAATGTTAGCCTATGGGGACCTTCCCCATCACTTTTATAAGTTTTTTTTGATCGAAGGAAAATCCTTCGATCGTTCGATTAAAATCCTTTGAATCGTTCGATTTTGAAGGATTTCATTGTTCCTTTGATCGTTGGATTTGCGGTAAATCCTTTGAATTCAATATTCGAATTCATAGGATTTTACTTAGAGGGTCGAATTTGAGGGTTTATTAACCCTCGATATTTGACACTTAGTAAATGTTCCCCTAAGTCTAGTAGAAAATCATGTAAACATTAAACAAACCCAATAGACTGGTTTTACTTCCAATAAGGATTAATTATATCTTAGTTTGGATCAAGTACGAGGTACTGTTTTATTATTACAGAGAAAAAAGGAAATAATTTTGAAAGTTTTGGATTATTTGATTATTATGGATCTATTGGAAACAGGCTTTCTGTAATTTGGAACTTTCTGGATAATAGCTTTCCGGATAAAGAATCCCAAACCTGTACCATATACACACACACTTTAGACTACAGATGTGATCAAGTAAATGGGCCCAGGTGGCTTTTTGTACATTTATCTGGCGAGTTTCTATTACAGCAATATTATTTACTTTTTTCCTTTTATTGGTGCTGAAAATAAAATTCTTCACCAACACTCAAGAAAAGCATAAAACCCCCAATTTGTGAGGCTATTATTGCCCTTTAATATGAATATAATAATAAAAAAGATCCTTTTACCGATTCCTGCAAGTAATTACACGGTGCGGTAACCAAAAAAGAAGCAATCATAGACTCAATCCCCATTACAGGCCTCTTGTGTTACAAAGTTTCACATTCACAAGCTTATTTTTGCATAAAAATCCATGAGGTAATTGGAAACTTCAAGCTGTGTTAAAGGACCAAGCCACACTCACATGCTGAGGCACATCTACTCTTATACTCTACAAATAAACACAGTCAGATTTTCAAAGTGATTTTGCCTCCTCCTCAGCTGAATTTCTAATCAGAGCCTTTTGTGTGGGAATTACTTATATGAGCTGTTTGGCTTTTACATCAATAACCCTTAATATAGCAGCACTTTCATCGATGAGCAGCATAAGCTATCCAAACCACTGTGAGCAGAATATAAGTGGCTTTCTTGGTTTTCTGTGTTACTGAAATTTAGCTAGTATGAATAGGTAAATTCCGGAAATTCAAGCTGGTTAGGAATCAGCAAAGAACATTAAACTTCTGACTTTTTTTTTACCCCTAGCCTAACTTTGGAAACATAGGTGCACCATGGCTCTTATATAAAATATAGGTGAGCCTAGAACAAATATTTTTATCGACATATATGTCTTTTATTAGCACATTTTAATTGGATTGTGTGCAAGACCTAATTTTAGATAAGTTAACAGTGAAGCATTCTAAGTAGATCAATCATTTGCCTTTATTTATGTAGCACCAACATGCATTTATTGGACTTATTTTACTTAATTGGTAGGTTGTTCTCAATCTCGGATCCCATTGATTCAAGGCAGTTATGCTAACCATTGATAGCATTATAGCATGCCTCATTTTACAGCACTGATGTAACAACTTTCTTGATTTTCCTTAATGCCCAAGAGAATCATGTAAAAACCAACAACACCACCATTTTCACTCAGTCCCATTGACATCAATAAGGGAATAACCAGGGAAAATGTCATACTTTTAGCATACCACATTTTGTTAGAACTGAAAATGTCAAAAATGATGTCCAAAAGAATCCTGTAAAACCCCCTAATACAGCCATTTCCATGTACCTTCATTGACAGGGGAATAACCAGGGATTTGGGGAGTTCCGACATGAAGGAAAGGGCAGAAGGCAAAATGTCCAGTGTTTCATAATCATTACGAATAAGGGCAAAGCATTTAGGAGACCCATATGAGTGGTAATCATGATAAGGGCAATGGATAATTTGTTGTTCTAAAGACATATGGATCATATGTGTTGAAAAAATACAATTCAAAAAAAGTATATCACCATTTGTAGATGCAGGTTTCTATTCTACAGAAATAACACTGTAAGGTATTTCTGAGGGGTAATGGCTTACTTCAATGTGTATCGGAGATGCAGACAAATATCAAAGCACTTCAAAATGAGTTTGTGTTTGATCTTAATTTATAACTATTTTATATTGTAGATAACACAGCAAGCATTCGTGTTGGCCGGGGAGTTTTCAGCCGCCAGAAACAAGACTTGTATTTGGTTCCCATTGTTATAAGTGATGGGGGAAGCCCTCCAATGAGCAGCACCAATACACTTTCTGTCCGAATATGCAGTTGCAGTAGTGATGGGTCTCAACTTTCTTGTAATGCTGAACCCCAATCCCTTAATGCTGGACTAAGTACCGGAGCACTGATTGCAATCCTTGCCTGCATTGTTATTTTATTAGGTATGAAATATGTCATTTTCTGATGCATGTTCTTCCTCTGCCAGTTATCCATTTCAAATAGAATATGCAACATTTGAACATAAAATGCCAATTACTTTTCATATAAATCTATAATTTTTCTTAAATGTATTGCATACAAATTTATCATTTAGAATAATACCATTAGGGCAAATTCAGTAACCGGCGAAAATTCACCAGCGCTGGCTGCGTGTACATCCCAACACTTCGCCAGGCGTAAATTCGCCTGGACAACGCTAATTCACAAAGATCTGAAGTTGCGCACAGGGTACCGAGATTATGCCAGCGAAATTGCGCTCAGCAGTTCGAAGTTACACTAGCGTTGGCTAATTAGCATACGGCGTGCAGTTAAAGTACAATGGCCGTAAATGCTGCAGCAAATAAATTACACTACACAAGGCCAGAGAACCTTAATAAAATTATATAAAGTTGTTATAATGCCCTACACATGTGCCTACAGTATAGTTTAGGTGCCATATGTTAGCTTATGTAGGAGAGAAGGAGGAGTAAAATCAAAAACAGTGAATTTGTGTAGTAACGATTTTTCGCCAGACCGAAAATTCGTCAGGCGGTAAGAGTGCAAAATTGCGCTAGAGTATCTCCTTGGCAAAATTACGCCAGCTACCGTTAGTAAATCGGTTAAGTGCCGAAATGACGTTAGCCCCTTTGCCCTTTAGTAAATTTCGCCCATTGAGTTGCCAAATGAACGGACAAATATTCTTCATGAAAAGAATATTCTGTGCTGTATTTCAGTTCTGGATAAATTGTAAAGTAAGTTGTTATTGTTGTTGACTGTCTTTTGTTGATGATAAAAGTTAAATGTTAAAGGTTTTCAGAGATGATTTATATAATTACGTATAAATATGTATCTGTTTTTACTTTTTCCCTTTTGTAGTGATTGTGGTTTTGTTTGTGACTCTGAGGAGAGAGAAGAAGGAACCTCTTATAGTCTTTGAAGAGGAAGATATCCGGGAAAATATAATTACATATGACGATGAAGGTGGTGGAGAGGAAGACACTGAAGCATTTGACATTGCAACATTGCAAAATCCTGATGGGATTAATGGATTTATGCCACGAAAAGATATCAAACCCGAATTTCAGTATAACACCAGAGATTTTGGAATTAGACCAGCTCCAAACAGTGTTGACGTTGATGACTTCATTAACACAAGGATACATGAGGCCGATAATGATCCAACAGCCCCGCCTTATGACTCCATTCAGATCTATGGATATGAAGGGAGAGGTTCTGTGGCTGGCTCTCTTAGTTCATTAGAGTCAGCCTCTACAGATTCAGATTTGGACTATGATTATCTACAAAACTGGGGACCTCGATTTAAGAAACTAGCAGATTTATATGGGTCCAAAGACACTTGTGAAGATGATTCTTAACAATTAAGTTCTGAATTTGGCCTTATGAACTGCATAATGTACTCAAATATCCAGAGTAAACATTAACAGGTATTTTTTTTAAAGAAAACAAGAAAAAGGCTTCTTTAACCTTCCAAGGTTTACAGACAGGATTCCTTCCAAAACACAAACTGTTAAATGGTGGTGGATACTGTGAAAACCCTATGGCCTGTGTAGAAGTTGTGTATTAGTTTTTTTGTTTTTTTTTTCTTCTTCAAGAAACCACTTGTGAAATGCAGCCTATTTAAAGGAATGGAAATGCAGGAAAACCGCAACAAAAAAGGGGAATCTTTACAGTATAAAACATAACCATCAAATCTTCTCAAACAAAGCTTCCACAAAATAAAAAAAAAAAAAAGGATAACAGTTTTGAGCTGTAATTTCGCCTTAAACTATGGACACTTTATATGTAGTGCATTTTTAAACTTGAAAAAAAAATATATAATATTCAGCCAGCTTCAATCCATATAATGTATGTACAGTAAAATGTACAATTATTCTGTCTCTTGAGCATCAGACTTGTTACTGCTGATTCTTGTAAATCTTTTTGCTTATAATCCCGTCTTAAACTAATACGTGCCAGATACGCACCCTATTTCTATGTCATTTTTAATGTATCTATTTGTACAATTTTCAAATTCTTATTTTAGTATACATACAAAATATCAGTATTCTGACATGTTACGGCATCACACTTATATTTTATGAACATCGTACTGTTGCTTTAATATGTGCTTCAATATAAGAAGCAACCTTTGAAATAAAATTGACCTTTTTTATTTGTTTTTGTGACTGATAGATTTTTCAGAACTGCTAGAAAATGTTATTTTTCCCGTTTGAATTAGTTTATCTACATACCAATGTAGCTATAAATGGGCCACAAATGATAGTCCCCCACAGGCTTATAAAGCAATTTAACATCAACCACACAAATGACTATGTAATATAGGTATTTTTGGCTTTTACAATACACAAACGATATGAATAACCTGAAAAATTATATTCATAAAAATGGTGCTTAATGATGTGATCATTTACAATCTCTACTCATGTTTATCGCTTGTGCCACATGGCTCATGAAACATTTTAAAAAGAAATAATCACATTTGAAAAAATAAGTACAGATATGCGACCTGTTATCCAGAATGCTCAGAACCTTAGGTTTTTCGGATAAGCAATATTTTTATAATTTGGATCTCCATATCTTAAATCTGTTAAAAATTAGGGATGCACTGAATCCACTTTTTGGGATTCAGCCGAATCCCAGAATCCTTGGTGAAAGATTCGGCCAAATACCAAACCGAATCCAAATCCCAATTTGCATATGCAAATTAGGGGCAGGAAAGGAAAATGTGGAAAAAATTCTTCTTTTGTGATGAAAAGTTACACAAATCGTATCTTGGATTCGGTGCATCCCTACTAAAAAATAATTGAAGTATTAAATAAAACCAATAGGATTGATCATCTCCAATGAGGATGGATTGTATCTTGGGTAGTACAAGGTACTATTTAATTATTACAGAAAAAAGGACATTTTTTCTTTATAATGGAGTCTGTGAGAGATAGCCTTCCTGTAATTCGTGGCTTTCTAAAGAAAAGGTTTCTGTAGATCGCATACCTATATTACAAAAAGTTTCATAGCCTGTATAATGCATTGGAAACTAGAGATGAGCAAATCTGTCAATGCATTCAATGGGCTTTTTTGCACAAACTATATTAAAAGTGTTGTTCACCTTTGAGTTAGCTGTTAGTATGATGTAGAGAGTGATACTATGAGACAATTTGCATTAGGTTTCTTTTTTTATTATTTGTGGTTTTTGAGTTATTTAGCTTTATATTCAGCAGCTCTCCTGTTTGCAGTTTCAGCTATCTGGTTTCTAGGGTCCAAATTACCTTAGCAACCATGCACTGATTTGCATTGCATGGAATATGAATAGGAGAGGACCTGAATAGAAAGATGAGCAATAAAAAGTATAGAGAACATTTGTTTTTAGATTTGAAAAGCTGGAAAGAGTCAGAAGAAAAAGGCAAATAATTAATAAAACTATAAAAAAAATAATGCAGACCAATTGAAAAGTTGCTTAGAATGGGCCATTCTATAACACACTAAAAGTTAACTTAAAGGCGAACCACCCCTTTAAAGTCAATGGTATTTTTTTTCACTGCAACTTTTCGTGATTACTTTTTTCATTCATACTACATTGGAATCAATGACTATTTTTTGGCATTGCCATTGGTAAAAAAAACTTGCAGCCATGCCTGGCAAAAATGTTGCTCATCACCAAAATCCTTACAAAAAAAGTTGGTAGCTCACTTGCCACTACTAACCCATGAACTATATACTTATACACACTGCTTAGTTATATTATCACTTATTATCAATGCTTAGTTGTATTGCATGATTCATTGAAATGTTTTTATGGGTTTTATTTTAAGAAGTAATGTAGTCCCTACCATCTCGGTAGGAGAGGCATTGCTATCTGTATTCTATAGCTGTAAAAATGGCTGAAGCTAGACATAAAGTACAGTATGCACCTTTCTATGGAATGCATTTTTTTTTTTGTTATGATTTAGTTGTTTATTTTCATGAATCAATGCCTACTACTCAATAAAGACAATAAATCAGGCTTACTAAAGGAATACACTGTAAATGTAAAAAAGTTGGCTAGTCCGCTTTATATGTATCTTTAGGAAAAACAGTTTTTTAATTACAAGTGCCTGTTTTCTCAACTGTTTTTCATAATTTACGATTTAGTATGTTTTACTCTGCATACTAATAAAAAAGTTTGTTTTGGTACCTTAACCTTGTTATGAGGGCTCCTGTACACAAATGTGTTTGCTGTAACAAAGCCACAGCTAGAATACCAGTGTAGAATAACTAGGATGATATTCAAAATTCCAACATATGATGGATCGGGAAGTCCAGATATTCAGTACTGATTTTGATCAGCACATCTGTCACAGTTCAGGATACAGACCTAGTAGGTTAGACATTTAAGACTGTAATCAGTATAAGAAGAAAAAAAATTGGGCACTAATAGTGGGTCAAAATCTATACATGTATAGTATGTGTGTGGCTTCCATGGTCAATATCGGCAGATTACTCAGGGCTCTTTTGCTAGATAGGTCCTAACTGTACACTGGATGAAGGTACCATCCAAAACAATCTGGGTATCATAAAACAATTTATTGTTGTTGTTTTTTTATAGTACAGTCACAGAGTATAGTGAGAATAATTTCAGAGTCGTAATTTCCACAAAGACTTATTAGTTATAAACTAATACAACATTATGCTATACAATATTATTTATGCTATTTATTAGCCTTTGTTTATGCAGTTTCAGTTCATTTATGCAACTCTAAAGAGATTGTTGATGATTTCAGTTTCTTCAGGATCCAATAACCTGCCTATATGGAGTGTGAGAGGAAGAGGAAACACATGCAAATATGGGGTGTAGGTCTGAATAAAACTCAGGATCTAGTTCTACAAGGCAGCAATGCTTACCACTGAGTCATCCATATCCATAGAATAATGAAATTCAGCGTGAAGCCAAAAACTAGGAAATTCATGGGTCCACTAAGGTCTTTTCTAAGCTCTATATTCACTTGTCTTGTCTTCCCTACCCTAGGCTCCCTGCATCTCCTCCTCTTCTATAAAGGCAGTCCAAGAGAACTCACATGGTTACCCCTAAACATTTTACCACTGGTGAGATTTGGGGAGAGGTTACCCTCTGCTCTCTTACATTTGGAGAAGCACATTACATTATTTAAAAACATTCAATGTTTCTGAATTATTATGTACTGTATATTATAGGTGTACTGCCTTTGATCTAAAAATAAACAAATACAGTTCCTTGGAAAAGTATTCAGACTCGACAAATGCTCTCATGCTAGTGGATAACAAATATTTCACTGAAATCTTGTTCTTTGTGACAATTTTATTTCAAAGCACTGAAACTCAAAATTATTTTTTATGTGATATTGTTTTACATTAGAAAAAAAATCTGAATAAATATAAAATACTGAAATAAGCTGTTTCCATATGTATTCAGTCCCCATATTTGTATATTTATGGAGCCATATTTTGCAGCAATAATAGCTTTAACTGTGTTTGGGGTAGTTATGTATCAGCCTTTCACACTGTTCAGGAATGATTATTTGGGCCAGTCATTTGATTTGGTTATTTTTTATTATGCAACATTTACTATTTTATACTTGAGCCACTTCTAAATGACTATGGCGTTTTAGTGAATGGGAGTGGGATAATTGTCTTGCCTAAATAAATCTCCAAAATTCCAGTTTAAACTACACTAAAACACATCTCTTTTCTTATTTCTCTGTGCCATTCATGCTTGCTTTTTTTAGAAATAAGATTACCAGTTCCTGCTAATGAAAAGCAACTCCCAAGCATGATGGTACCACCAACATAGTTCAATGTAAGTATGGATCAACCATATTAACAGTTCTGTATGGAAGGATATAAAAAACAAACAAACAAAAAGTGGGAAACAAAGTTTAAGCCATCTGGAGGTTGCCAAATTGCAGGTGAATTATCCAAATACGAGCAACTTGTATTCAAATAAGACAGAAACAGATCTTTTTGGCTAAAGGCAAACAAATTCTGTATGTCTGACACAAATCAAACAATGCCTATATCTTAAAATATGGTGTGCAAAGAACTGTACTACTGGACAGCTCTGTAAGGACATGATAAGATCGAAAAGATCGAAGAATGAATGCTTACTGGAAAAATACTGCAAGAGAACCTTTTTGATTAATTTTTGCTATTCACTAAAATGAAATAAATGGTAAAGGATCTGAATGTTTTTGTGAGGCACTTTAAAGTGTGTCCTGCTATTTTGTCTTTAAGTAGTGATGAGTGCATTTTTTCAGCGACCATGGATTTGCGGTGAAATTCCACATTTTGGCATCTGCAAATTTTTTCACTAAACTGCAGAAAAAAATTTCCGCGGGAAAAATTTGCGGAGACAGAAAAATCAACCTTAAGAAAACATGCCCATTGACTTAAATGCATTTGGATAAAAAAAGTCGCCATAAGAAAAAACGCTCATTGTCTAATGCATTTGGACAAAAAAGTAGCAGAGACAAAAAAAAGTTGCCACAAATCAAACATTGACTATATCTTAAAATATGGTGGGCAAACAACTGTACTACTGGACAACTCTGTAAGGACATGATAAACTGCTAAAAGATCGAAAAGATCGAAAGATCGAAGAATGAATGCTTACTGGAAAAACACTGCAAGAGAACCTTTTTGATTAATTTTTGCTATTCACTAAAATGAAATAATTGGTAAAGGATCTGAATGTTTTTGTAAGGTACTTTAAATTGTGTCCTGCAATTTAAAGTACCTTACTCTCTCTCAAATGCATTTGGAGAGAGAAAAATTGTGTACATGAAAAATTGTTGCACATAAAAAAAATTGTTACGCCTAAAAAAAAAAAATTATGCTCATTGGCTTCAAAGTGTTTTGTGAATTTCTTGGTGAAGCGAAACTGGACAGATTCGCTCATCTCTATGCCATTCATTATTACCCTATTTTTCTGAATTTTGCCTGGGTACAATATTTGGAAATGTGTCAACATGGTGTTATTTATGAATTTGGAAATCATTCGGTAAATGCCCCTTTAATAAAATGTGTCTTATATTGATGAATATTGGTCAACATTATAGACATATAAGAACTGTTACAATTGTATTTAGTCCTTTGTTTACCTACTCAACACCTTAAGGCCGAAACATGACCACTTAGTATGTTAATATCGCAAAACAGCTAATGGGTTTTGAGCTTAACTGTAGCAGCATAGGTGCAAAGTACATAGCCTTGCTGTTCTTTTGCATACATTTGCAAGCTGAAGCACTGTAGCTGTTGAATTCTGTAAGAGACAAATGATTAGCTTTTGTCTGATTAGTTAATGTCTGCTTAATTTAATGCCTATGCTGATATACAATTTCCTGAGTTCTACACTTCTGCTGACATCTAACGGATGTAGATGAATTAAGTGTAATTCTTTGGTTGAATGAGATGTATGTATATTTGTATTTGTATAGGGCTCCTTGAGGGCAAAGCACTGTACAGCAATGAATTATGTTGGTTGAGTACAGAAAACCTCTTGTCTTTGTCTGTAGTATTTCTTGACTGCCATATTGTTTCTGGTTGAAGCTACTGAGAGCATTTAACCGACCAACACATTAAAGGGTTGTTTTATTAATGCTCTGCCTCCTGCAGATCATTTTTTCTTTCCCGAGTGAAGGTTTAAAAAGAAATAAACATAAAGCTTGGAACCTAAAATGTTTGGCAGAAACCACCAAAACGAATAGGAAATTGTGTGTGGTTTTAGTAGCAGAAGGCTTGAGCATTAATAAATTGCCCCTCCCTCCATATTTACAGATGGAGCCAGAGCATTTTAACCACAAATCATGATGATCCTTGATGTTCTGAAAAATATAATAAACATTTCTCCCACTAGCTATTGTATAATGTGCATATCATTTTAAATAAAGTAGTCCAGGATACAGAATGTCAATCAGCATACCTGAAGAATGTTTAGATCTTTTGTTATAGAAAGCTAAAGGACTTAATACTCTAAAGTCATTATACAACATACAGAATTACATACAAAGCAATTAACTGAGGCCAAGAGGGCCCTGGGCAAAAGAGCTCACAATCTTTCCTGTGTGTGTCCAGTCTCCCCATGGTGATTTAAGGATGCCCAAAGGAGCTCCTTTCCCCTTCGGCACCACAGGCAAGATGGCGGTGCCCAGGGGCCTTGCGCGTCATATGTTGATGTTTTGACATCATGATGGACGAGCGTCAAAACACGCAGCATCAGCGCCCAACGTCAGCATGCCAGTTTTGAAAACCCCTTTTAAATAGACGCCAAAGACTTCCTAAACTTGCTATAGGTTCTACCTTGTGTGTTTCTGGGTGCATTATTTACTGCTTACAGTATATCAGATTTCCTGACCTTGGCCTGTTTTACTGACTAAAGGTGGCCATACACGGGCCAATAAAAGCTGCCGACAGACCGAGTGTATGGGGCCCTCATACACTGCACCTGTTCGTTGATGCGGTCCCGCAAATCCGGGCCCATGATCGGATCAGCTTGATATCGCCCACCTCAATCAAGAATTATTGCTGCCTGAACCGACCCTTGCCTGGACTTGACTTCGCTAACTTCTTAACCCCTTGGATACCGCGAACTGTGTTTGGTGCCTGCTACTTCCTCCTTGGTCCATATATCCCAACCAGAGACTTCGGGTCCAGACAGGGGAGAGCCATAATGCAGAAAATAGTGGAGAAAATAGTATAAATCTGAACAGCAAATGTGACATCCAACGTGCATTTGGTTAACTTGCATCTTTGTATCTGCTGTATCCTTTTATCTGCTGCTATGTTCTTATTGTATCTTAACCATTGATTTTTAAAGTCAATTCTTCTGTGCAGGGACAGGTATTGTTACTTGTCTTTACTCTGTTGAGAATTGGTTAAGATGATATGTGTCAGTGCTGATGATACTCTTTACTTTAGTGCCACATGGAGAGAATTCTTTGTATTCTTGCAGAATTCAACCTAAGAGCCCAACAGTGCACGCTATATTACATACTTTCTTTCTTTTGCTTTTTTCCTGATGGGCAGGCTCTCATCATATTGAATGCTTTACATAGCCTCATATCATAGAATCCTATCTGTGTTTGCAGCTTATTTTTTTTTTTTTACTTTTGAATTACAAAATGATCTTTTACTTGCTCGATATTGTTTGCAGCCCGTTATCTGACTCCAGGGCAAGAGCAGGAGCAAATGACTCTCCCTGGAATTTTACAATGCTTTTAACCTTTGTCTTGATATCTATCAGAAGCACTCTCTCACATTGTCTCTTATCTTTCTGATTCATAGAAATGTGCCACAATGGCTTTGGAAACTATTAACTAGTATCTCTTCTGGCAACAGCTTTAAAGGTTTGCAGTGAACGCCAGGAGCTTTTCATTTCAGTCAAGGCATCTTGTATTTAATAATATTAAGGAATAAGCAAATATATGTTGGAATTTTTTTTCCATTTTAGTTAGTAAAAAGTCTAATTAATAATAATAATAATAATAATAGTAGTAATAATTAATCAGCACTACATTTTAGTAGGAGGGTCACTAAATATAACAAACACAACAAACCCCATATTGAAGTCAGTGACTTCTCATTTTCTAATGGGCAGATTTATCAAAATGTGAGTTTAGGTCTTAATAAATAAAAACTTACCCACATTCTAAATATTCATTCCTTTGGGATTTTTAGAATTGTATTTATCAATTGGGGAAAGTTAGAACTGACTGTTTGATAAATACGGTTCTAAAAATCCCATAGAGATGACTAGAACATGAGTGAGTTTTTATTTATTAAGATCTAAACAATTTTTTAGATTTGTCTCTAAATGTATTAGCTTTAAGGTGGCCATACATTTAAAGATTTGCCAAGGTTGCGAAGTGAGCAGATGTGCCCACCATAAGGTGGGTCATATTGTATCACTATCACAGGGATACAGGCCATTGGGGACGATGACTGCATCAATAAGCCTGGAACAAGGATGAAGCAGAGCACACTCCTCACTTCTGTTAGAAGATAACCTGGTGCACAGAGTACAGGGTATGGCAATCCCCAAACGAATACTTCCAGGAAAGATACACTGGCACACAAGGTAAATTGCAGTGCAGGGTGACCCCTTGCTGATTATTTGTTCGGACGTGCGACGTTTCGGGGCGAGCCCCTTTCTCAAGCATGGCGCTTGAGAAAGGGGCTCGCCCCGAAACGTTGCACGTCCGCACAAATAAACAGCAAGGGGTCACCCTGCACTGCAATTTACCTTGTGTGCCAGTGTATCTTCCTGGATGCATCAATAAGCCTGCCAGATATCATCCAAACTGGCCTGATTGAAATCTACCTAATATTTTGGCAGATATGGGTCGGGTAGGCCCATTAAGGGCCATATAAATGAGCCAGTAAGCTTCCATTGGACAATTTATGGCCACCTTAAGTTGTAGTGAATAAGACCCATGTCACAGAGCATTTCACCATTGGCTTGAATGAAACCTACCAGTCACTGTACACATAGGGGCAGATTCCAGGCAGCAAATACACATGTAAGCGTGTTTTGGCATGAATCCACCCATTTCCAGCCCTTTTTCTTCTTGAAAAAGGGCTGGAAACAGGCCTAAAACTTTGTATTGTTGCAGATCTTAAAAGCCATGTGCCAAATAAAGGCTTTTTAAATCACTTCTGAATGGAGCTGTGTCATATATTGGAATTTGGTCGGGAAGTGGACCACTGGACACGTGCACCACCTTAAAATAAGAGGTGGAAATTGGATGAGTGCTGACTAAAAAACTGCCAATAAATAGTTAAAAACACACTCACAAACGATTCTCCATACAATTGCTGTTTCTAAAAACAATGTGGGTCTCTGCAGCAGCAATGTAAGTTTCTGGGCGTCTCCCAGATCTCACTGCGCAAGTCCCCACTGCACGTTAGTGTTTTTGCTGCATTGCACACTGACACACCTACAACCCACTGTGTGCTGGAAGTGACATTTTCCACAGTAATAAAACAGAATGTGCCCTTCTCTAAATCTGAGCAGGGGAAAATTTAGTATGCAACATGTGCATTCTTACAGTGAGTGCTGTGTACTTCTGACTGTGATTAATAGTGCATGCCCCCCTTGGTGTACTATAGTCTATTTAATATGATCTCAAAATAACTGGATCTAATTCTAGATATATAAGTGGATCATTTACATACCATCATGATATCCATGCAGAACTGCTATTACCATAAGAAATGAAAATCACTTTTCTGTTCCTCTCACTGTGGCTCTTAAGCCTGTGATCAATCAGAAAACCCTTGAAAACCATAGTACCTACTGCCATTTCTTGAACACTTTGAATTCATCTACAATCACAAAAAATACCTTATTAAGAGTAGCAGAACACATAAGAGGGAACATCACTACATGTGTATTCTCATATTGTATATCAGGAGGTACCTGGGTTATGTACTGAAGAATAGCTTTATCCACAATACCACAACTTGGTTTAATAATTTTCCAATGTTTCATTATAAATAAAAAATAATGAAAGATGTTCCAGGTGGTCTGATAACTTAGGAGGTTGGGCTAATAATACAAGAGAGGCCATTGCTCAGCCCGGAGTGATTAAAGTGAGAACTATTTAATTTTTAAGAAACCTGCTTCAGTAGTTTCTCTTCCACTTCCCTAATCACTGGGAATATGATGACACTTTAACATCTAAACAGAGTGGACTGCCCATGTAACATAATGCTACAGCAATAACAGGTCAGGATACAAGATCCCCATTTCTAGGAGTTGGGTGCATTAGAAAGCCTACTGTATTTCATGACATTGTGTCTATTGATTCTGCACATAATTTAGCAATTTTTCATGAAGGCTGCTGTTTCGTTTACCCTATCATACCTATCTGCCTGTTTATCTGCAAGTTACTGAAATGTGATACTGTATGTTTCACTGATCTTTGATATCTCTCATCTGGAATGAAGAAGTTCCTGCTGTTCTTTATAAGCTTTTTTTTAAACCCATAAAGTGGACCTGTCACCCAGACATAAAAAGCTGTATAATAAAAGTCCTTTTCAAATTAAACATGAAATCCAAATAATTTTTTTATTAAATCATTCATAACGCATTTAAAAATCTCAGCTGTCAATCATATATTGCCTGCCCCTCCTCTATGCCTTAGGCATAGAGGCCGGGCAAGCAATTACTTTCACTTCAATTCAGCACTTCCTAGATGTCACTGCTCTCCCCATATTCTCCAAGTTCTCTTAACCATTTAATTGTGTAGCCAGTGCGTGAGGATGGACATCAGGTCCCCATTCTGGTGCACAAACAAGATTTTGAGATGATGGAAGGATTGCCTTAATAACAGTGTCCACAAAATGGCTCCTGTCTGCTTGCTATAACTATGAGTTCCCAGACTGATGGAAACAAGATTCAAATAATTGAAACAGTGTAATTAAAGTTCATTTTGCTTGACTAAAATGCTTAAATAAGATTTGGAATAATGTTTGTTGGGTGACGGGTCCCCTTTAATATAAGCTTAAAGAAGTCATGTACACCATATTGCCTTTTTTTCCAGTCCAGAACTGGGGAGTCATTTCACAGCAAATTTTTCTCACACACATCATTGTAAACACCAAGGGGCAAATTCATTAAGGCGCGAAGCGCCGAACGCTAGCGTTAATTCGCTAGCGTTTGGCATTTTCGCTACTGCGCAAATTCACTAACAAAAGCTGGCGTAGTTTCGCTAGTGTTACTTCGCAACCTTATGCCAGGCGAATCTTTGCTAGCGATGAAACTACGCAAATTCACTAACTTGCGCAGTGTAGTGAACGCTACCTTTTACGCTAGACTTCCTTCGCCACCTCAGACCTGGCGAAGCGCAATAGAGTAGATAGGGATTGTTTAAAAAAAAGTCAAAATTTTTTCTAAGTCCCAAAAAACGCTGGCGTGTTTTCTACATGATGGCTGATAGGCTGAAAAAGATCGAAAATTTTTTGGGGCTCCCCTTCCTCCCCCCTACATTTCCTGACTCATGGCAACTTACCTAGACAGTGGGCACATGTGTAGGGCAAAATAAAAATTTTATTTGCAGATTTGAAGGTTTTCTAGCCATTTGTAATGCAGATACGTGTTCCTCCATTGAAATTTGAATTTCGCGCCGTATGCAAATTAGCCTTTGCTAGCGCAAAATAAACAAATAATGTCCTCCGCACTGCCTTTTCAATCTTTTTTTAGGAATGCATCGATCCTCGCTTGGGTAAACCGCTATCCCAACCAGTGACAAATTTTCAAAAATGAGGAGAGCACTTCTCAATAGCAAAATCGCTGTGGTTGTATTTATTTAAAGGCTACTACACGACATGTTTCGGGTTATTACATACCCTTTCTCACCTGAGAAAGGGTATGTAATAACCCGAAACATGTCGTGTAGTAGCCTTTAAATAAATACAACCACAGCGATTTTGCTATTGAGAAGTGCTCTCCTCATTTTTGAAAATTTGCCTTTGCTAGCGCAACTTTGCTTTATATAGCGAAACAACGCTAGCGCAACTCCCCAACCTTACGCTACCCCTGTGCGCAACTTCGGATTTTAGTGAATTTGCGAAGCGCTGGCGAAACTACGCCTGGCGAAGTGCAGCGAAGTGCGGCAAAGTTGCGCCTGGCGCAACTTCGCATCTTAGTGAATTTGCCCCCAAAGGTTTATGCTTTTGTTTCTTTATCATTGCAATTTGCCACAAAGAAAAACAATGCGATGTGCTGAAAACGACTACAGGGAATAAAAGAAATCAGAACATTCCTAGCAAGTAGCAAAGACTTGTATTATTGTTAAATAAGGAACTGATCAGAAGGACTCTCTTTTCTGTTTCTTCCTGTTGGCAGAACTTGCACTTAATCAGTGCCTGCTATAAGTAGCAAATACAAAAGATAATTAAGATTTAAGATATTAACTGCTAGAACTTCATTTATATGTTTTCTTTACCAGAATGCCTTTGGTTGGTAACCTCTCCAAACAAAAACATCAGTTTCTTCATCTGATAAGTAATAAATAAAAATATACAATCTTTTTTTGACATGAGCAGGATTGGACTGGCAATCTATTCAGTCTGGCAAATGCCAGAGGGGCTTCTATAAGATGCCATAAGATCACACTATGGACCTAAACATAAGTACAATCAATAGAGCTTGTGCAGAACTTACTTTTTGCCTATAATCTTAATTAGGAATTATATATAGGTTTTGTAGTTTCTTGCACCAAACAAGGCAAAATTTGATAATGAAACAAAAGCCACATTATGCTTCCTGATCTCAAAGACCAAAGTCCAATAAATCAGAAGCCCATTTAGAAGCTTCTGTATAAATAAACCCCTTCCTTTCCCACATGAAGGCTGCTACAAACTGCTATCTTTTTTAGATGAAGAGCAGGTCATTATTCAGAGGTTTGGTTTGATTGACTTTGCTCTTAAGGATCAGGAAGTAGAATATGGCTTTATTTTTATTTTCAAATTAGGGATGTGCAGGTCGATCAAAAACCCACAGTGACCCGTGAGTTGACCACAGGTTGGGGGAGTTTGGGTTGAAATGTGGCGGTTTAGGGTTGGGTGTAGGTGAGACTGGGGAAATGCACTCCTTCTCTGCTCCTTTAGATTCCCTATCTTGGAACTAGAGACACTCATATAAGTAGTCTGCAGAATGAGAAGGTGTAAGTAGGGGTCAAGTCCTACAATGGCAAAATTTGGTGTGTTAGGGTCGGGTGAGGGTTGAGTGTGGGTTGAGTTTTTCCTGACCTGATCACTACAGGAAATAACAAAATATATAGAAATTTCCTAATTAAAATAATAGGTAAAAAGTATGTTTTGGACAAGCCCTTTTCATGAAGCCAATATTGAAAAAGCTGGGTATACTATCCCTTTAATAGAGAGTATAAAACAACCTTCTGCAATTCAATATTCAGAGAATCATGTGAGCGTGACGTGATTGGATTAGAAGTCGACTCTCTAGAGTTGGGTCTGACACTACCATTGGGGTCTCTATGAACTAGGAAAACCTGCGCCTTTGTCTTAGCTCAGTCAGATTATTATTATTTTTTTGCTTCTGGGGGATAATAAATCTTCTTTAAACCTGTCTGCTTGATCATGTTTACCTTCTGTTTTGTTTTTTTTTACAATTATTAATGCATCTACACCACACTGTCGCCCCTCCATTTTCACACTTATTAAGCATGTATATAAATACAATTGTTTGGTTAAGTAACCATATTCAACTCATATTATGATTTAAATTGCTTTTAAAAAGGCTGATTGGCAGTGCAATATAAAATAATATGTTCCATTTATTTTTAGATTGTTTTTATTCCTAGGAGATAAGGTTTGATGAAAATTAAATAAGCAGTTAGTCATTAAGTTTCTCAGCTAAATTGCAATTTGTAATACTGTTTTCCTTCTTTTTCAGCCAGCCTACTTAAAATGCCAGTAGCAGATGTAGCAATGCGCCTTTGTGTTTATGTGAAGACACAGGACGCAAGAGGTTATCCAGGGGCCAAATTACATAAAATACACACTGAATATCATTAAAAAAGTTTAAAATACAAATTTACTAAGAGCAAAGAAACAAAATTCCTTGATGTTCATTTTATTGATTGTGATGCAGCAATTTGAGATTTTTCTTGCTAAAATAATCTATTCATGCAATGATTTTACTTATGGCAATGATTATTTTTTATGTGTAACAATAGGCTCATTTATTAACCCAGAACAATTTGTACTTTTTACTTGTCAGTAAATAGCTCCACCAAATTTGAGTTTTTATTCACGGACATGAACAGCACAATAAACATTACATAGAAATATACAGAAATGAATGGGCTTATTTACCAAAATTCGAATTTGTGTAATATTAGAAATATTTTCTACTGTACTTCAAATAATCTCTATTTTTCTAAAAAAAAATTAGAATGTTTTCTTATTTATTAAAACAAATCCAAATACAAAAAATAATCTGAAAAAAATAATGAAAATAAATTGACCTTGAATTCTTACCCAATAACATTTGCAATGGTTCAAATATGAAAAACTTGCATTTAAAAATTTCTTAAATTTACCATAAATAGCTCCTATTGAGTTGAAGATGAACTCATCTGCTTTTAGATGCCAAAGTTTTACATTCGAGTTTAACACACATTGGCCAAAATCTTACAGGGTCCATGCCTTTTGTATTAACATCCCTACCATATTCCCACTTACTAATTGTCCAGGTTGTAACTGCATTTGCAGGTTCTTATGTATACAAAAGGCACAATGTTGGCACTTGTTTTGAAAATACTATGTGCTATAATATTTCCTGTCAAAATATACAGTGTTTATAAAATACAGTACAGGTATAGGATCCGTTATTCAGAAAGCTCCGAATTACAGAATGGCTGTCTCCCATAGACGCCATTTTATCCAAATAATCCAAATGTATTAAAATGATTTCCTTTTTCTCTCTGATATTAAAACAGTAGTTTGTACTTGATCCAAACTAAGATATAAATAATCCTTATTGGAAGCAAAACCAGCCTATTGGGTTTATTTAATGTTTACATGATTTTCTAGTAGGCTTAAGGTATGAAGATCCAAATTACAGAAAGATCCAATATCCGGAAAGCCCCAGGTCCCGAGCATTCTGGATAACAGGTCTCATACCTGTATATATAAAATACCAGTCATAAGCAGAAAAAACGTTGAATAATTACAAATTAGCAAAGTAATATTCTTTTTTCATTCATTAAAGGAGAACTAAAGCTCAACCAAATAAGTAGGGTAGAAATTTTATACATGATTAAACGCTTTCTATAAAACCACAAATGCCATAAAAGTCATAGGAACGTGTCAATATCAAGTAGGTGCTGCACCTGGAATTCCTTTGATTTTTATAGGAACGTGTCGGTATCGCTTTAAAAGATACGACTATAAAAGGTGCAAACGGAAAAAACAACACTGTGCATTGCACTAAAGCATACAAATCTCTCTAAAACCTCTAAAATATTGAGTTTTTCAGACAACTAGGGCAGAGACACACGCTCAGATTTGGGGAGATTTAGTCGCCCAGCGATAAATTGCCTCTTCTTCAGGGGGAGACTAATCTCCCCAAACTGCCTCCCCTAGAATCTAAATCACCAGTGGGATGGCACTCGGATCACTTTGTTTTCTTAAGTCACCTGAAGTTTCCTTGTGAGGCGACTTCGGAAAAAAACAAAGTGCACCAATTGCCGTCCTGCTGCCAATTTACATTCTAGGAGGCGGGAGGCAGTTCGGGTAGATTAGTCGCCCCGAAGAAGAGGAGATTTGTCGCTGGGCAACTAATCTCCCCAAATCTGAGTGTGTGTCTCTACCCTAACAAGTAGAAAAAATCAGAAACCCCTAAAAGTCTGAATAGTTTAAAAAAGTCCAATAGGATCAGCAAAGCGGTCATTGAATTTTAGAGGACCTTTTAGAGTTTTACAGAAATGTAAAAAAAAACAAAAAACTATTTTTAGAGAAAAAAATATGATTTGTGAAAAAAAAAAGGAAATCCAAATGTTAGTAAATAAGCTCCTTATGGTTAATTCCTCTTTAAATTTGCTGTGCAAACAGTGAAACTCGGTAATGTTGCCGTATCCTTCATCCTCATTAATTACATTCTATTAAAAATATCCACCCACAAAATTCAAGAAACCGCACATTTATTACAGCAACACAAATTCTAGTTATGTTGTGTTTTAAAGGTGCTTTTTTTTTTTGCTTTCGTCTTGAAAGATAAAGGAATGAAAACAATTAGGATCTTTTTGTCAAGTTAATTAAATTTTACTATGTGTAGTAATCTCAGTGGGTTTAGTATACCAGATTTAATGCTAATTAAAACACAAATTCCTCTTTGTATAATAAGGAGCTGTAGCAGTTGAAGTCTCTGCATGCTGATGGATATTTCACGCTAATTTATAGCTAGATGAGGTGAACCCTTAAAATTCTTTCTATTGAAAGCTAAGAGCAAGTAACCATTTAAGGACAAGCAAAAAGAGCAATAGAAATGAATAATAAAGTTTTTTTTTTTTAAAGATAAATGAATGTTAATATGCCATAAGCCAATATGCTTTTAAAAAACACGCCTAGCCTCAAAATACTGGGGCTATAACTGTGCAACAATGGACTCACTTATTCTATACAATTAAGATAAATATTACATAATAAAAAGGAAAGTGTCTTGGTTTTGGTGCAAATGCACACTTTCCTGAGCTAGTTAGATGTAGGTTATAATTACCATGCTTTATATAGGAGGAGATTATCATATCAATTTACTACAGATTTTGGGTTGCAATAATTATTATGGTGCATAGTGTTACTGCATACCTCCCTAATGTCCCATGTTTTGTGGGACAGTCACGATTTTGTCAGCTCACACCTGCAGTCCCGGATTGTTGCCTGGGGCAATTTTCTGCTACCAGGGGCACAGGTCCAGGGTATCAGTTAAGTCATTACAAGCTTTGGGGTTGCTCTAACTTTTAGCAGCCCTCCCTTGGATTGGATTTTTCATTCCTTTAAAGAGTTAGCTGACATGCATAACCTTTGCAAAAGTTTCCATTATCTCTACTATACTCATGTATGGCTCTTTGGGATGGCACCCTAGCATTACATATCATGCCTGCCCAAAAAACGTTGCCCACAAAATATTAAAAGATAATTAAAAACGAGTATTGCAGACTGCCATTGGAACTGATACTAACACGGTTCCAATTATTGATATATACAGGTATGGGACCTGTTATCCAGAATGCGCGGGGCCTGGGTTTTTCCGGATAATGGATCTTTCCGTAATTTGGATCTTCGTACCTTAATTCTACTAAAAAATCATGTAAACATTAAATAAACCCAATAGGCTGGTTTTGCTTACAATAAGGATTCATTATATCTTAGTTTGGATCAAGTACAAGCTACTGTTTTATTATTACAGAGAAAAAGGGAATCCTTTTTTAACATTTGGATTATTTCATTATAATGGAGTCTATGGGAGATGTTCATTCCGTAATTCAGAACTTTCTGGATAACGGATCCCATACCTGTACAATATTTATTGTGTATTCTTTTTATTTTGTATATTTTATTTTGTTTATTCTTTTGCCCTTAGGGTAACTGCAATTGCTCTCCTCGGTTTGTGAAGGATCTAGCATGTGTAACAGAGAAAATAAACTCTTCCCTAGCTCAGTGAAAAAGAGCACACATCACCGGTCCTACAGCAGTTCAGAGCCTTGTAAAACAATAAGATGACTAATGCAACATTGTTCTCTTTTCTAACCAGAGCTGCAACCTGGATTCATATAAAAGCACCTATATATCTATTCTTATGAAAAGTAGCAAACCTTGCTGAAACTTGTGCTTATATTTATACACAGCCCATCAGGCACAGACTAACTTCAGTAGCTAATGAAACTTGAAGTAGAAACCTGACTACTTTATCTTGATAAAAAAAACTGTAGTTCTATTAAATGGCTTGTTCCCGTAACATACTCTAGCATTGCATATTTTGCTTTATACCTACAGCGACACAGCATCGTTTGTGTATTCTGCAGATGAATTCAGGATAATTCTGGGAGAGGGATGTATAAAGTACTAAGGGCACATTTACTATTGGTCGAATATCGAGGGTTAATTAACCCTCGATATTCGGCCGTCGAAGTAAAATCCTTCGACTTCGAATATCGAAGTCGAAGGATTTACCGCAATTTGTTTGTTTGAACGATCGTAGGAGAAATCTAATCGAACGATTCGAAGGATTTTAATCCATCGATCGAACGATTTTCCTTTGATCCCAAATTGCATAGAAAGCATATGGGGACCTTCCCCATAGTCTAACATTGGTGCTCGGTAGGTTTTAGGTGAAGTAGCTGGTCGAAAGTTTTTTAAAGAGACAGTACTTCGACTATCGAATAGTCGAACGATTTTTAGTTTGAATTGTTCGATTTGAAGTTGAAGTCGTAGCTGAAGGTCAAAGTAGCCAATTCGATGGTCAAAGTAGCCAAAAAAAACTTCGAAATTCGAAGTATTTTTTATTCTAATCCTTCACTCAAACGTAGTAAATGTGCCCCTTAATGTGACTTGACATTGTTTAAAAAAAAAAAAAAAGTACTTATATCTGCAAACAATTTCTGTACAGCACTCAGAACCAAAAAAGTATGGCAGCATAGCACAAACATGAAGGGGGTTATTTATGAAAACTAAATTTTTTCTAGCCTGGCTTTTTGGGGCAAAACCTTACATTTTTAGTGGAAAAAAACTCATGTTTTTTATTTATTATACCCCAATGCTGCAAAAAGCACAGATCCGAATACCTGGCATCTCAAACTTGGTCATCTACAAGTCAATGGCAGAGGCGCTGGGTTTTACAAAATAAATTTTTTTGCGTTTTAACCGGAAAAAAAAGAGCGATTCAAAAATAAAGTAAAAGAAAATCATACGATTCAAGTTGTCACTCAATTTGATCAATTCTTTCCACAAAACAATTTTTATGAGTCATTTTAAAGGGGAACTATTGCCAAATGAAAATTTAATATAAGCTTCAGCACACTGAAATAAGAAGCTTTTAAAATACAATCAATTAAACAATCTGTACCATTTCAAAATAATGAAGGTTTTCTTAACGTTTCCTCTTTCAGCTTCTGTTTCGCTTTATTCTCTATTTATGCAGAAGTTGGGTGTCATATTCATTGACAGTTAAGTTATATATCTTTTAAGGGGGCTCCTTTTGCCTAAAAGACATATTAGAGCTCACTATTAAAATCACCAGAAATCCTCTCTCTCTACATGCAGGTTATTTTGATTTTGTTTGTACTGGAATCAGTTATTTGAGTGAGCTGAGCTCTAATACATCGGCTAGGAAAGGAAGACCCCCCCCCCCCCCATAAGATATATTGGATCTAACTGTCAATGAATATCTTACACCCAACTGCTGCAAGAAGACAGAATGAAGAGGAACAGATGCTGAAAGAAGGGTAGTAAACATAAACTTGATTATTTCAGAAACAATGCAGACTTTTTAATTGATTGTATTTAGAAATGGGAGTTTAGTTGTGCTTTGTTTAATATAAAATGAGATAAATTCAGATTTTAGTAAATATTTTTCAAAGAGGAAGAGCACCAGTCTCTACATTTCTATATGTAGTATACATTTCTGCTGTTTTTCCATTGTCTTATGATTCATATTCCTGTTTCCTACTTCCTGTCTAAGCTGAGAACAAGTAAAGAGCAGTACAGTCCTACCAGCCATGTTCTAATAAATATACTAGAAGTCCCTGCGGTTGTCTGACTTCTTCACCTGAAATAACACAGCAGAATCATGTAATCCACTTCTAGTCAAGCAGTTGATCACAACATGAATATATAGCAGCAGATTCCTTTTTAGGGAAGCTAGGCCTCCACAAACCTGCATTATTCTGCACCTAAAAAAAATAAAATGGAAAGGGAAATCACAATTATATTTGCATAATTTAACAGTGATCGATGGTAAATGCAAATCAGAAAATAGAGCTTTGTCTTAGTAGAAGTGTGACTTTGGCACATCATTAAATGAATCTCAGAAAGAGGAGGAAATACGTTTTGCTATAAATGGATATAGTTTCATTATATAGATGCAATTTATAATGTCAGCGACTTTGATTATGATTGCTGACATTAATTTATGTCATCTTGCAGAAGAAGGCCTACATGACATGAACGGTAAAGGCTCACTTCGATACAGCCGGCTAGAAGTGGAAAGTAATAGCAATTCTATATTAAATCCCTACGATTAAGCTCTACTGTGCTGGACTGTACTCTTCTGGTGCCCTAGCATACTCTGCACAGTACTTATATCAGCAAATAATTTCTGTCTAGCACTCAGAACCAGAAAAGTATGGCAGCATAGCACAAACATGAAGAGGGTTATTTACTAAAACTCAATTTTTTCTGGTCAGGCTTTTTGGGGCAAAACTCAAATTTTTAGTTTAAAAAAAAACCTGACATTTTTTATTTATTATACCTTGATTCTGCAAAAAGCCAGAATCCGAAAACCCAGCATTTCAAACCTGTTGAGGTCATGTACAAGTCAATAGCGGATGTCCCTATCCCAATTTGAAGATATTGTGGTCTGCGCTGGGTTTAGCCCGATAATCAGAAACATTCGGGGTTTTTGGGTGATAACCTGAAAAAATATAGTGATTTAGAAATAGTAAAAAAAATAAAATCATACGATTCTGAAAAAATACAGTGATTTCGAAATAAAGTTAAAAAAAAAATCTTATGATTCCGGTGTTCGCTCAGTTTTATTTAGTATTTTATGCTACTTTCATAATAAGCTCAACTGTGCTATACTGTATTGCAATTGAGTGTATTTATATATATTGCAATGTACAGCACTATGTAGTGTTTATAAACAAAGATATCTGTACCAACTTAACAACTTATCTATTACTTGATATGTATTAATGCAGGCTATGATATAGTGATAGCTATAGAGTTTTTACTTGGTTATAAACACTAAGAAAAACATTTATTTTTCTTTTTATGCGTTCCATAACTTTTATACAGCAGGCAGCATCCAATGCAAGGCTATTACCTAAATGTGTGAGAACAGCTTTACATTAGCTGGGTTCTCTGCTAACTGATTTGTAGCATGGATTGCTGCCCTAATATAATCTTGGACTTTCAGCACTTTAAATAGTACATATTCATTTACTGTATATTTCATATTGCATCTGCATTTTTTTTTTTTTAATAAACATAAGGCAGAATGTATCGGACACAGAAAACCAAGGTGAAATGCATTAAAATTAGTAATTATTCCTTTTAAATTAAGACTCAGTGGGATAGTATGGTCGCTAGGTCACTTTGTTCTGCATATGCAAGAAAAAAAAGGTCTTCATTACATCTGTGAAGCTTTGCTGTGGTCTAGCTCAGCAGCAAAATGCAAAGTAATATACTGCTTGGTTTGCACCTTCTTCCTTTCCTTATATATTTATAAAAATCAGCTTAATTATGATCACCTTTTAAGGGAAATGCTAGAACGTAGAGTAATATTCCCTAAATGAGCAAGGTTTCAGCATTACAGTTGTTCTTGATAATACTATATGAACGATGAGATCAAATTACCATAATGAAATCTGAAATAAATGTTAACAAAGAAATAAGATCTAGTCTGTGACCTTAGAGCCTGCAAGTTCTTGTCAATGGCCCTACCTATATTATAAAATAATATGTCTGTGCCAAAATGGACTTAGTAATTATACGTTTTCAGTGGTTTTAAAGTTATTTGTACATTGAGTTGCTACGTATTTAAATCGATATCGACTAGTTCCTAATTACAAATGTAAACAGGACTTCAGCCAATGGAAGGATCGCTCCACCCCCAGCCAAGCATTACTGATGCAACGCAGAAGATCCACTAGTAGTGTCAGAGGGTCGGCTGCACAAAGTTTCGTGGGGCTGGAGGTGGCTTTGAGGGGAACTATTCCTGGTACAGTACCTAGTTGATATTGACACATTCCTATGATTTTTATAGGAATGTGTTGGTTTCGCTTTAAAGCAGCATTTGTCTTCAGAGGCGGGCCAGGCACACTAGGCAACCCAGCCAGCTCACCCCCTTCCTTCTCCTGTGACTCCAGCAGGGCCGGAACTAGGGGTAGGCAGAAGAGGCACTTGCCTAGGGTGCAAAGGCACAGGGGCGCCAGGCACGTACCTCTTCTGACGCCTTCCCCTAGCTCTGACCACTATGTTCAGAAGCTGTGGCTGAAGTTCTACGTAGAGTATGGTTTTCTGCGCATGCGCACGCTCGCATTTTCTGCGCAGGAGCACTCGTGCGGATTCTGCGCAGGCGCACTCGCACTTCCTTGCCGCTCGCACACTTCTGCGCATGCGGGAGCGAAGTACTTGGCTGAGTTGCCTAGGGCGCCCGACCGAGTAGGCCCGGCACTGGGCTCCAGTGTCATTGCAGGGGCATGCACGGTGGTGTTGCTCTCGTGCATGTGCGTAGTGACGTTGCATGCATATGTGCTTGGTAGGGGAGTACGCAAGCTGGGTGGAAGGTGCATCCGGTCTAGTGGTAGGCAGAAGAGGTAGCTGCCAAGCGCCCCTTAATCATTGCACCCTAGGCAAGCAGCTGCCTCCTCTGCCTACCCCTAGTGCCTACCCCTAGTTTCGACCCTGTTTGTCTTGCTGTTTATACTGTAATCTCTGCACCCCTTGTTCCTACTCCTGAAACAATTTTGTAAACCAACTGATTTAAGATGATTAAAAGAAGTAGAGGAGACCTGACTCCTCTTATATAGTTTGTCAGTCCCAACGAATAGAAAGGGATAAACAAAAACAGCTTCACCTGCATTTACATTAGACATAGATATTATAATTTCTTTAATTATGTAAAAACAGTTTTTGGATGGAAGACACTAGTGACGAGCAATTTTTTTTTTCCGGCAGGGATGGATTCGTAGTGAAATTCTGCATTTCACCATCATTACTGTATATATTTTTTTTTTTTTTTGCAAAACTGCTGCAAAAATTTGCCAAGAAAAACTCAATGAAGAGTGAGAGAAAACTTAAGGAAAAAATGCCCACTGCCTTCAAAAAAATGTCCATGGATGCATTTTTTTAGCTTTTTAAAAATTTTCCTGCAAAGTTAAACAGGGCAGATTAGCTCATCACTAGAAGACACTTTCAATGAAAATCAGCAAATACTTAACAGGATAAGTTTTTGATTACAAAATGCAGATAGTTGCATGTTCATGTGCTTGTTGTGGCAGATACTTGTAGTAGTTCCTTTAAATATAATTGGACAAGATCTGAAAAAATTATTTGTTACACAGTGATGAGCAAATTATTTCACCAAGTTTCGCTGCAAAAATGCCACAAAGCAAAGATTTGGTTGCCATGAGTTACTGAGCAGGTGTAAAACAGCCCATGACATTTATCATCACAGTCTTGATTAATCATAATTTTAAAAAAAATAAAATTCAGTTTAACTGTCTGGAAACCCATGGCTGGAAGAAGGGGTTGCTATTGTCTGAAGGCTGCTCATGTGTCCCCCCCCACATTTTTCAAGGGTCAAATTTCAAATTGAAAAAAACATTCGAATTCAAAAAGACCAATCGAAATTAAGTCGAAGTATTTTTGGGTCAAACAGGTCTGTTTTCAATCCAATCGGTCCGTATTCGGTCTGAATCTGAATCGTTCGAATCTAAGGAATAGCACAATTGACCTAATTTGATTCAAAGTTTTTCCCAAAAATAACTTAGATTTTTCAAAGTCCACCAATTGACTCCATAGGTTCTAGGAGGTCCCCCATAGGCTAAAACAGTAATTCGGCAGGTTTTGGATGGTTGAAATCTAATTTTTAAAGAGACAGTACATGAATATAGCTCGAAATTTGAATTTTTTTCATTCAAAAATTCACCTCGACCTTTGATAAATCTGCCCCTAAATATAAAAGCATTTCGATTTTAGCTTATGGTTTTTTTGGAATACAGGATATGATGTCATTGACATAATAATGTTGAGGATGTGGCTTCATTCTATTAATTTGCCAGTCAGAACCTGGTGAAATAGATTTGGTGAAAAGTGCAACAAAATAACATTTTCACACTTTGATAAATTAGCAGATTTACGATAGTTCGTCTGAGCAATAATACACCTAAGTAGTTCGCTAGCGACAAAGTAATTCGCTAGCAAAGTGTGTTGTCCATCTTTTGGTAAATAGGCGATGTTGTTGCAAATTGTCTTTTTAGCAAAAATTCATCAGAAAATCTAAACTACATAAATCCATACTGGCGGCAAAACTAAGGTACTACTTTTTTTTCAGTAGATTTAAGGTATGGTTATCCTAATTACTAAAAGGCCCACTAACTAGAAATCCCAGGTCCTAAGAATTTCATATAATACGTCCCAACCCTGTTTTTTATAGTAATCATCTGTCGTGATTCACGATCCATTATCCATATGAGTACTTTATGGCTCTACTGATGGCCAATTTTTAAAGCACTGAAAAATTAATTATCTGAAGTGTTTTCCCTTTCGTTCCCTGCTGGTTGCAAAAAAAAAAAAAAAAAGACAAGCCTCAATGGAGCATAAATAATTCAAGAAAACCAAGAAAACAAACAGACAAAAGAATGACGCTGTTAAAATATCATCTGTTAGCTGCAAGCAGGGGCACTCCTAACAGCAGAATGTTTCAAAAGCCAGCAGTAACCATCAATGGCAATGCTGTTTGCTGTGAATGGTTTAAGACCATGGATATTTTATGACCCATATATTATTTAACATTTGCTTAGTTTTGCCTGCTGAGTTCTCCCCATGACAATTTGCAAAAGAAGAGGAATACCACCCGCTTTCTGCACTTGACACAAACAGAAACTGAGCCTAAAGACCTTTGCTCCAAGTGCCCTTTTATGTGTCACTGGTTGACACAAGGTATCCAAACATTGTTGTTTAAGAAAATTCTAGTGGGTGGTTTATTCATTAGATAAAGGGAAATGGCTTGTCTGATTCAGAAGAGGCCACAGCTAGATGTCTAACTTTGCTCAATAGAATCTGCTAGTGATAAACTGCTTTTAAACCAAACAATGCTTTTAAGTGGGTATCTTCCTTGTGGCAAAAAGGATACTGATAAAATGTAAAAGAAAAGCATTCTCTCATATATACATATGTCCACGTTCACACAATTATACAGTTTCAATAGTAAGCATTTTAGAAACGACACTAAAATGCTATTTCTGTACTTCATTTGACATAGAATGGAAATACTTTATGAATGACTTTATGACAAAGTGTTTGTAAGTCCACAACAATCAGCATGGATGCTAACAGTTACATTGATAAACTCACATAAAAAAGGAGAAATCGTACACAAAAGCCAGATGGTAGAAAGAACACTGTAACAGCATTCCACACAACAGCGCCTGCTAGCCCAGTGGAATTGCGATGTGTAGGAGATTAATTAGTTTGTACTGTTAATGTCTAACAGAAACACTTTAAACTCCTATTATAGAAACACCCACCTATCTGGCTAAAGAACAGCAAATTGAATGAATACAGATGGAGCAGACTTTTTGGGACAACTGTAACACAATTATTGTTCCTTTTGTAAGGAAAGGTGGTTTTGATCATATATGTATGGAACTTCATGTTCTTATCTACATGTATAAAATATAATTTACAGGAAGTATGAAAAGGTAATTCCTTAAAGGGGTTGTTCAGCTTTGAGTTAACTTTTAGTATGATGTAGAGAGTGATATTCTTACACAATTTGCATTTTTTTTAATGTTTTATTATTGGTACTGTAGTTTTGAGTTATTTCGCTTTTTGTCCAGAAGCTCTCCAGATTGCTATTGAAGCAATCTGGGTTCTAGGGTTCAATTACCCTAGCAACCATGCATTGATTTGAATAAGAGACTGGAATATGAATAGAATGAGTAAATAGATGAGTAATAAAATGTGGCAATAATGACACATTTGTAGCTTTACAGAGCTTTTGTTTTTAGATAGGGTGAGTGATCCCCCATTTGAAAGCTGGAAAGAATCAGAAGAAAAAGGCAAAAAATTCAAAAAAGTATAAAAAAAAAAATAATGGAGATCAATTGAAAAGTTGCTTAGAACTGGCCGTTCTATAACACACTAAAAGTTCCTTTAAAGGTGAACCACCCCTTTTTCAAGAGGAGTTAAATCAATAGTGCTTGTACAGAACATACTTTTGCCTATGTTTTAATCATGGCCAATCAGTATAGACAAATAGCAAGGGGACCTTTTTACACATAAAGAGGATCACCGTATCAGAGGCCACCCCTTAAGACTAGAACAAAAGAACTTTTATATGAAACAACTTAGGGGGTTCTTCACAGTGAGGACAGTGAGGTTGTGGAATGCACTGCCGGGTGATGTTGTGATAGCTGATTTTGATAAAGGGGACCTGTCACCTTAAGAAATAAAAAATTCCAAATCCTATTTTATCATGTTAGTCAAGGAAAATAAGCTTTATTTATACTATATAATTTATTTAAATCTTGTTTCCTTCAGCCTGGGAATTCATAAGTATAGCAAGCAGGCAGCTGCCATTTTGTGAACGCTGTTATTAAGGCAAACCTTGCATTATCTCAAAATCTTATTTCTGTGCCAGAATGGGGAACCTGATGGCAATCCCCATGCACAGGCTACATAATTAGATGGTAAGGAGGAAAGGGGAATGTGGGGAGGGCAGTGATATCTAGGAAGCGCTGAATGGAAAGTGAAAGTAATTTCGTACTCTGCCTCTATACCTAAGGCATAGAGGAGGGGCAGGTAATACATGATTGACTGATGAGATATTTAAATGAGTTTACAACAGGTATGGATGTTTTAATAAAAAAAAAGAATTTGGATTTCATTGGATTTTTAATTTGAAAAGGACTTTAATTATACATGTTTTTATGTTTGGGTGACCGGTCCAATTTAATGCCTTTAAGAATGGCTTGGATGATTTCTTGGACATCATATAATATCAAAGGCTATTATGATACTAAAATCTATAGTTAGTATAGATATGGGCATATATAATTTATGTGAAAGTAGGGAGGGGTGTGTGTATGGATGCTGGGTTTTCATTTGGAGGGGTTGAACTTGAGGGACTTTGTCTTTTCTCAATCCGATTTTTCTATGTAATAGGGGGAAAACAGGGGAACTGAAGCTGCTTCATGTTTGGTTCTTGCAAGGTAGATTAATTTGATTTCCAGTGTACAGATAAACTAAAATCCACTATGCACTTTGCAAGGACCAAACATAGAATAGCTTAAATTTCCCTGTTTTTTCCAGTTTATCTCAATAAATAACATAAACCATGGATTTTTTCATTATTCAAACAATAACCAAATAGTATGTTTGGAACAAGCCCTATTCATGGAATTCCTGTTGAAATTGTCGTGCAAGGCACAGAGGACACCCTTCAGTACACAAATGGTCTGTACAATGGTTTTGTTCAAGAATGCACAAAGATGGGCACATGTTTAATGTTCGGCACTTTGGACAACATAGCACTTTAACAAATGATATACCCTATATACAAATTGATTTTGCATTTTACTGATGTCATTTGTGTGTAAGTGACATTTCTGTTTCAACCTGCAAAATGGTCCCTTCTAGAAGTTGTGTCCAAGAATCCCTTGTGTCCATTCACCCTGTACTTTACACTTTTTTCAGCAAGGAAGCAACAGGATTATTTTTGTATGGTTTGTTGTGCACTTGCCTTTTAGAATTAAGCTACCTGGTGTTCTCTGGATAAAGGGTTTTAGGTAGTTTGGAGCACAATATGATAAAACAAGAAGAAATATTCCACTACTAGAAAATCATGTAAACATTAAATAAACCCAGTAGGCCGGGTTTGCTTCCAATAAGGATTAAGTATCTCTTAGTTGGGTTCAAGTACAAGGTACTGTTTTATCATTACAGAGAAAAGGGAAATAATTTTTTAAAAATATGGATTATTTCGATAAAAGTCTATGGGGCAAATTTACTTATCTCCGAAGTTACGCCAGTGTTGACTACGCCAGGCGTAGATTCGCCAGGGCTGCGCATATTCATGAAGATCCGAAGTTGCGCACAAGTTAAGATCATTTGCAAAGTTGTGCTATCGATGTTACGATCAGCGGTTCGAAGTTCCAGCATTTTTTTGGGACTTAGAAAAATTTTCAACTTTTTTTGGACCATCCCTATCTTCTCGATTGCACTTCGCCTGGTCTAAGGTGGCGAAGTCTGGCGCAAGAGGTAATGTTCACGAAAATCCACAACTTCGTCTGGCGTAAGGGTGCGAAGTAGCGCTAGAGTAGGTCCACTTCGCTAGCGAATTTACACCAGCACTCGTTAGTAAATCGGCGAAGTGGCAAAATGACGTCACGCTGGTGAATTTTCGCTAGTGTTAACCACTTCGCCCTTTAGTAAATTTTCCCCTATGGGAGATGGCATTTTTGTAATTTGGAGCTTTCTGGATAACATGTTTCTGGATAGTGGATCTCATACCTGTACTGCCTTTCATTTATTTTGTATTAGCACTAAATTTCAGCACTGCATAAACATTACATATAATGACAGTAATGCAAAGTGCAGTCAATAAATAGTAGTTTATCTTGTGCATCCCAATTAGACATTTCAAAAAAATTTGGAGAAAATCTCACTTTTCATATAGTCATCTGCATGTATTTTAGCTAGCAATGCTTTTATACAGTAGACTGAGAGCCCACCCCTACTTAGAGGGTTTATGTTCCAGATGTAATATATTAGTTAGTGCTAATCATTTTACCTAGCATCAATAGAGCAGACATTTGTACAATGAGTGATAGGACATTCCTTGGGAGGCCAATGTTAGTCCTTTCCTATAAGCAAGAAATAAGCTACAGATTAACAACTGCGAGGTTGTATGCTATTGGTAGACTCAAAGCAATGGACCATACAGTCAAGTACAAAGGTTAGTTAGGACAAAATGTTATTTACAGATGAAGCCACTTGGATTTGTGAGATAAATGCGTCATGACTCATGGTTAATTGAAGAAACTGCGTTATCTAAAGTCATCTTAACTCATTTAATGCATTTAACCTTTCCATTAGCATACCAAAGCACCATTGTGAACAATGGTGAATGCCTTAATTAGATGGGATGTTGTGACGCAGTTTTCTGTGTTAAATGAGATAAATGGGATATCTGTGTTTAGTTATTCTGTGTCAAACAGACAAACCAAAGTGGCTGCATCTGTATATAGTAAGTATTCTTGAAGTTATAAAAGGATAATTGAAGGTGTGAGGTTGTATGCCATTGGTAAATTCAAAGCAGTGGACAGGATGGTCAACTTTAACAGTGAGTTAGAGTGAAATTTTATTTAGTAAGTATTCTTGAAGTAATGAAAGGATAAATGAAACTTAAATTATGTTTTCATATAGGAACAATGTTATTATGTGGCTGGGTATTTCTGATGCACTAAATACTAGGCACAACGCCAATGGGAGCTGGGTTCCTGTACTTGCCATCAGATTAAAAGCAGATCTCAATTGTCTTGGTCTTGGTGCTCAGCAACTCAACCTGCCATACTTAAAGTATAATTCTTGAAATATTTAGCCTGCTTTTCCTTGCTAAACATAAGTACCCAAAATCACTTCAATTGTAGTCCATGACAATTACATGAAATGACAAGGGGCCCATGTATTAAACCTCAAATTTATCTGCTCAAGGTTTTTATAGGGAAAACGTGGAATTTTTTCGTGGAAAAAAAACTTTATTATACCCCAAAACTACTAAAAATTTTCATCCAAAAATACTCCATCTCAGACCTGTTGAGGTCATGAAGAAGTCAATGACAGATGTCCCTGAGGTTTCTTGACATTGTGATCTGATCAAGTCAGAAAATCATGTTTTTAGAGCTTCATTTGTACGATATGAATTGACGCTCGATTTTGTTGCAACATTTTTCCGCTCTGACTTTTTTGAGAAATATTATTGATAAAAGTTCAATTCATTAAAGGGAGTTTGTTTGATTTTGTTTTAATAAAAAAATAGGTTAATTTGAGTATCTTTGTATCTTCAAAAGAGCTTTCAGAATATAATTTCTAAAAAAATATATGTGGCCGCAGTAATCAATATAAATGAAAAACAAGCAGAACAGTATTGTTTCTTTTTATATAATTTTATTTCAAACAATGGAATTATGTTGTATTACCTCTCTCCATATGCCAAACTGTTGGAATGCATTCAAGCGTCTTTGCTATAAAACGCCTGAAAGAAAAAGTATCCCTTGGCACTAAAAAGTCAATCCAGTGGGGAAAGTGTATTCTTGCTTGGCGTTATCTTGAAAGCACAAATTCCCTTTATTTCACTTGAAAGGCGTATGAATAGTTTTTTCTTCCCCCGTGCCAGTTGCTCTATAGATCATATATACAAGGAAGTTTGAAGACAGACATCTATTCATAGGCAGTAAATACTGCACAAGCCTTCAGCTAAAAATAAACTGCTTTGCTTTTGTCATTGCTACCATGCTGTACTTGTGTTTCTTTCTCCAGAATATAAATATCATTGGGGACATTTAATTACAAACTTGGTGTGTGCATATAATATTATATATATATATATATATATATATATATATATATATATATATATATATATATATATATATATATATATATATATATATATATATATATATATATATATACACACATTTATAAGAAAGGGGCATATTATAGCAGATGTTCTTACAGGTGTATAAAATAAAAACATATTTGTTTTGAAAACTCTGAAGGTAACTGTGATAGTAACCCACAGCAACCAGTTAGATGTTTGCTTTCAATCAGAAGACCAGTAACCTTCTGATTGGCCTCTACGGGGGGGGGGGGAAATGTAATATCGGCCGCTAATTCAAAAAATGTTCGCAAAGTGAAAAATTTGCTTTTGAGAACACTTTGCTCCTCATTCGATTGCGAATTTTATAGTTTGCGAATGTTCACAGTGTATGTATTGAAATTTTGCAATCATGACACTCCAGAGCAGGTGTTAAAGGTTCACAATGCATAATTAAGATTAACAATCAAATAAAAGCTCAAGAAGAATATTACATTGCCACATGCAAATTTTTATTCACAAAGATTTGCTCTTTGTGAATTTTATTACATTTCCCCCTTTATGTAACAAGACGTTTTGCTCCAATATTTTTAGGACACTCTAAGCTGACAGGGTCAAATTCAACCAACTTGCAGTATATGGCAAAGAACACATTTTGATATAGAAATGCCTCGATTAATAATTTACAAATGACACATGCCCTTTAATAATTTTTTTCCTGCCTTTAAGGTAAAAATATTTGCCACTCCAATGCCACATGCAACATTTTGTTGTGCATTTAGAATACGTGTAGGGTTGTACCAAGGGTGCAGCAGATGAATGAATGAAATGCCAATCTTTCTTGCCTTTCAGTTTACTCTGAAAATGTCATTACACCTGTAACTGCAGGGTTCCATCTACAGCCTGCAACAGATCTATGCTAAAATATTTTTTTCTGAGAGATCAGACTAGAACAACAGTTTGAAAACATTTTGGCTAAAACAACTTTAAATAAAATGCATATGAAGACAAATTTGTAGGATTCTGTGGTCTCCTTTTCCTGTTTTCTAATTTTACTAAAAAAAAAGTGTTTAAATAGATGGCATAAGGGTTTATCTAAGTTATCCAAGAATCTATGGCATAAGGCAAATTTTTCCCACTGTGATTTAAATCTGACTATGCCAGCTCCTGGATGTCCTTGAACTCTTTCTTTACATCCATGCAAGAATTTAAGAACTACAGACAATTCAAATTTGGAACTCACCAACTGTTAGGATTAATTATCAGGATATGTAATGAGGTCTCTAGGATATATATATATATGAGTCACACATCTCTAGTTCTCTAGTACAGGAGTTTACTGAGAATTATAATATTGCCACTAGGATTCTAGTCCCCACAGCAGCCCAAGGTAGTTGCAGTCAATAACCATGACAAAGGGACAATTCTTGAGTCATCCCAATGAACCCCATTGTTACATGTTTGTCAAACAGGCCAGGTCTTACATATACATGGGAAGAAGAAGCAGGAGAACAGTACCAGGGATTTAACTAGAATCAGTAACCAGAACTGGTTAGACAGAACTGGGTCATATAGAAGTATCTCAAAGATCAATAAATAAAGCTTACCCTGGAGAACCTTAAAACAATTGTCTTGTTTTTATTTCAATTCACACAACATGTTTCGAGTCCAAGGACTCTTCATCAGGTGCTTATGCTTATAAGCACCTGATGAAGAGTCCTTGGACTCGAAACATGTTGCGTGAATTGAAATAAAAACAAGACAATTGTTTTAAGGTTCTCCAGGGTAAGCTTTATTTATTGATCTTTGAGATTCTATGACTGGACGGAGTCATATACCCTGTTTGAGAGCTAATACGTATTTATACAACGTTGCAAGGATATCACCTAAAGCATTGTGATTCATATAGAAGTATCAATTTTAACATAGCACAAAGGATTTAGGACACAAGATTATGCACATCAATTTTCATTAATTTTAAAAAACCTCACTATAATGAGTTCGATTTCTCAAAGATCACAGAACATAGCCTGTTTGCTCAATCAATGAGCTGATAGGGGCATCTGATTGGAATGATTAACACCTATCCTTGCTGAAGCTGACACCAACATAAACCAGAAGACTTCTGACTCCCCAGGACAAGATGTTCACACTGTACTCAATACCCTCATACCAACCAGCTTGAGATCTGGTTTCTGGCCCTCCAGAAAAAACACTGAATAGTGATGGGCGAATTTGTGCCGTTTCGCTTCGCCGAAAAATTCGCGAATTTCGTGCGAAATTCGCGAAACGGCTAAAAATTCGCAAAGCGGCGCCGGTGTCTCGTTTTTGACGCCGGCGCCCGTTTTTTTGACGCCGGCGCCCATTTTTCCGACGCCGGCGCCCGTTTTTGACGCCGGCGCCCGTTGTTGGCGCCGGCGTCCGTTTTTCCGAAAAAAAAATTGACGCCGGAATTTTTGACGTGAATTTCCGCTGGCGTTTTGCGAATTTATTCGCTGGCGGCGAAACGCGCAAATTCGCCGTGAATTCACGCCTGACGAATAAATTCGCCCTTCACTAACACTGAAACCAACTAAACTGTTCTAGGTAGTTACCACTCACAATGAGTTTTAAGGGCAGCAGTTCCATACTCAATCTTCTGTATCCCTAGAGCCTTAATTCAAAGTAACCCAATCTTCTGTCTGTTGCTGACATGGCAATTTGTGTATTCACACTAAAAGAACTGTGGTGTTTAAAATAAGCTTTATTGCTTCTTAAAACACATGTTCAACACTCCAGCCCCATTGTTTGCCATAAATCAGATTTTATTTGTTTGATTTTATTAGAGTGACAAGATGCACTCCTAGAAGCAGGCATCTTGAAATTGTGTAACCGACTTTGTTTGCAGTGTACCCTGTTCTATTGCTTATTGCCTGTACCCATCTCAAAAGTGAAACAAAATGGGTCAAATTCACCCATCCCTACTCATAATGGCCATCCTGAGTAAAGAAGGCCATCTTCCATTCGTCCCCTTGACGGATATGAATAAGGTTGTAAGCACTCGCAGTTCTAGTTTGGTAAAGACCTTGGCTCCCCTCAGTCGGTCCAACAATTCAGGGATTAAAGGTAGAGGGTAATGGTTCTTTATTGTAATCTTGTTTAAGGCACGATAATCAATGCATGGTCTCAGGGAGCTAGCTTTCTTTTGAACAAAAAAGAAACTAGCTCCGGCTGGAGATGTTGATTTTCTTATGAAGCCTTTAGAGAGATTCTCCAGGATATATTCTTTCATGGTCTCAGACATGGATAAAGGATAAGTTCTTCCTCTAGGAGGAACAGAGCCGGGAATAAGATCAACAGGACATACATAGTAACATAGTAAGTAAGGTTGAAAAAAAGACACGTCCATTAAGTTCAACCTTTTAGTTTTTTTTTTGTTTTTTTTTAATCTGCCTGCTAGTTGATCCAGAGGAAGGCAAAAAAAAAAAAACCCATCTATCTGCGCACACGAGAATGATGAGAGGCATGCCAGGTGGTAAGTGAAGGATTAGATCTCCCAGCGCATCCACCCTTTGGATGTTGCTCCCAGTGGCCTCAAAATAGATGCTTAATTTTGAATTCCAGGCTTGGAGGCAAGTTTTATTTGCATAAAAACTAACTATAGTGCCAATTAGAGCCTCCTGTAGGCTGCCAGTCCACATAGAAGCTACCAAATAGCCAATCGCAGCCCTTATTTGGCACCTCAAGGGACTTTTTCATGCTTGTGTTGCTCCAACTCTTTTTACATTTGAATGTGGCTCACTGGTAAAAAAAAAAAAAAAAGGTTGGGGACCCCTGTTCTAGAGGATACGCTATAGAACATGGATTAAAGACTAAAAAAGGACTTTTACTAGTGATGTGCTGGCCAACCCAATACCCGCGGGTTTACCTGATGGTCAGGCGGGTTTGGGCTGACCTCACATGCTTCTTTGCGGGTGAGCTCTTCTCCTGCTCTCCCCATCCGCCACCGTCAAATGCCGGCTTCCGACTTCCGGGTTTGTCTTTTATAGAAGCTGCGCCTGCATGCTGTTCTGACCAATCATGAATTGGTTGCATGACAATAGGACCCTACCTGAAATCAGTTGCAGCATCTAAATCTTAAATTAAATTCTCATCACCAAAAAAACTCTACCTTAATGCTCAGTAAGGATCTGAATTCCAGTGCTCATTTAATGCTTTTCTAGTTTCCTTTCTTTTTTTTGAGAACACTGATAAGCAGATGGAAAAACTCTGTTTATAAGTTTAAGAGGGAGACTGGAAACTGCAGGAAAGATTTTCCTGCTAGCTGTTAACAAATCTAAATAGGCAGACAACCCTATTCCATTAGCCATGGGCAGAATTGAAGAGTGAAATGATTTTGATGTGGACATGAAAGCCATTTCCCATCATATCATATTAGCGATCTATTGTATTAGCTTTCATTTGCACTGCTACAGAGAACTGCACTCGGTCTATTCAGAAATAAATAATGGAAATAGCTGATGCCACAGCTGATGCCATTTTCTGGAAATACATTTATTTGGCTGAAACTTTTTCAAACTTTGTTAAAAAATGTTAACTGTTTCTTAAATTTAATATTATACATATATATGGCTGTTGCTCTTTAATGGTAGATACTGCTGCAAACATAGAAAAATGTTCAAATAAATGTAATCTTAAACATCTTACCTAAAAGTATTTATCTCCATTTGGATTGTCAGGTGATATTGCAATGTCCATGTGTATTCATGTAAAATGGTAGATGCAGACACTGGGGACATGATAGGAGACTTAATGAGCACTTTTATTTTATGAAAGTCAATTAATTAAACTAGTTATACAGAGATTTTGTGGTTTTTGGTGTATGTAGAGACAAAACACAAAGAGAGACAGAAAAAATTCACACGCGGAAATGGAATAAATTCCTTAAATTCTTTGGTAACATAAAGCTGCATAATAGATACTGGAGATTCTGGTCAAATAAGCTACAGTAAGTAACGGAAAATCAACAGCATCAACCCCATTCCACTTGAAATAAACAATACTTTATTTTTCTATATATGTTCCAGGAACTCCATATCTTTGAGTATTCATCAACATTGTTTTTTTATTGGATTGTGACTGTTATATATGTTAGTAAAGCCATGTGTAACCAACTTAAACATATCTGCTATATATACAGTACATTGCTGAAAAGCAATCAATTACTGCTAGCAGTGTATTTAAATTCCATATAACCCTACCAAATCCAGTGCATAGAAAACCTGTAGTGACCGACAGAGGAAAAAGCAACCTAATAATATACGATCACATTACTAAGTGGTAGATTTGTCAAAATGTGAGTTTAGATTTTAATAAATAAAAACTCACTTATGTTCTATTCATTCCTATATGATTTTTAGAAGCATATTTATCAATGGGTGAAAGTTAGAACTCGTACCAAGAAAATAGGAATGGCACACAGGATCATTCAAACAGGGGACTAGCCCTTTTGCGTTTAATGCAACACAATGTCTTTTTGTCCAAGTCCCTATCTGAAGCATCTCCAATTTGCTTCAGAATGTGAAAAAAAATTCCTTGCTGACTCCAAGGACAAATGGAACAATCCCTGGATCAATTCTTTCTTACCACTATCTGTCAGGTTAAGCCAGAGCCTAGATGCTGTATAACCCGGGTAATACAAATATTTTACGTGATGAAAGGCAGGGAACATGCTGTAATGAAAAAGGTGATTTAATAATGCAGAGTGAGGAAGAGCACAACAGTTACAATGCAAGATGAAGTGAATACTTAAGTCCTTGTACCAGGCCAGTGGTCAGAGACAAGCAAAACAAGTCCATAAACTCACAGAAAGTCTTGTCAGTCAGCTGACAAGGAGAACCCAATAGGCAGGCAGAGGCCACTTTCTTTTCAATGGAACACGTTCCTCCTTTATGCAAAAGGCACTGCCACCAATGAATCTGCAAACTGCAGGCCACCAACAAATCTAAAGTAATTTGGCCACCACTGAATTTAGCAATGGCAACAAGTTAGACAGAGGGTGGGCAAGTAATATTTAAGGGGAGGGGGCTCCCTAGCCTGGCCCAGTGCCACTGTTGCATTGTCTCAATAATAATGTGCAGTCCATGGACTTCCAAAAAATATATGTCATAAATAATATGCATTTTAATGCAAAATATGCATTTATTTAGACTCTACACTTGCTAACCAAATTGTTACATGTTGTATGGGGAAACATTTTACTAGCCCGCACTTCTTGTATTTAATTGTGGGAATATGAGGCCCTCTTGTTAAAATAATCAATATGTGTTCTAGATCACCAGTCACAGCATATCTGAGACACTCTGAACATCATTATTTCCATCTCAATGCTATAAGGCATAAATGGAACATCATAATTTGAATAACATCTAGGTAAACAAAGATCTGCAACTGATCTAATTAAATTCTCGGAGGCTTTTTATGCCTAGGGCACTTGAAGCATAATTGTCTGTGTCAGTTCTCACCTGTGTAGGCATCTGAAGTCATATTGGGAGGTGATGGAAAAACTAACACAAGAGAAAATACTTATTTTATTTTGCAATTATATTTTTGATGGAATAGGATTGAAATTCGAGTGCAAAGAAGAGTTATGCCAAAACTGGACTTCAGTCATCCGTGAGTACACATCTAACAATATTGCTTTGTAAACTAATTACAGGCTAATAGAGACAACTACTCAAAATTATCATGTTAACCTGTTTATTAAAGATGTATTCAGATCATTTCATTTTGCATCCCACATGTGCCAGTATATCCTAGCATAGTAGCATCAGAAACTAAATTTGCCCAAGGGCAGGACTACATGACGCACTTGGACCCGACACGTCGCAATGCGACTAAACGCATGCGACATGTTGGATGTTTTACATAAAACTGAAGTGAAGGAGAAATCGCATGTTACAACTACATTGATCCGACTGTCGGATGAAAATGCAGAGGGAACCATAGAGTAATGTAGATATGATATACATTAGGATAAAATTGGGAAAATGCTGGTCAGTTACAACCTCATGCAAAGTACAAATTGGAGGAACAAATCACCTTGGATGTTTTCTGTAATGCAGCATTCCTTTGCACAATTGCAGCTGCTAGTGAATTCTTTCATACATTATAAAAAAAATATGGAAATACGTGTGTATATTTTTAAGAATGCAAGTTATGGTCAAAATTGGCAGGGTGGGGATTTCATGATTTTCAGGGCACAGCATTAGAATGCCACGAGCTGAGATTCATTCGGTACAAGTCTGTTGTGTTTCTTGATGCAGCTACCATAGGAACCTTGGAATTCTTGCCACGTTTCTAAGTGGAAGTGTTTAGACTCAAGTATTTAATAAATGGTGCCAATACGTGCACCTCCTGCATCTGTTTTTGCACATTTGCAATTTTGACTGTATTGGTAAAATGAGTCAGTCTTCTTTGGATTTCTCTTAAAATGCCGGTAATGTAAATACATTTTTATGATATTTCTTACATTTTATTTTCTAGTATTTCAAGGGATTTGGAATTTATTCACAACGGTATGTGACAAAATGGAAAAAGGAGTAGGGATGTAGCGAACCGCCGAGTATGTGTTCGCGAACGCCGTTCGCGAACACCGGCAAAAAATGCGAACAGTTCGCGAACTGTTCGCGAACTTCGAACATCCGAAAATCGTTCGATTCGAACGATCGAAGGATTTTAATCGTTCGATCGAACGATTTTCGTTCGAATCGAACGAAAATCGTTCGATTTTAGCGATCGAATGGTCGAATGGTCGAACGATTTTGACGCGAACGCCTATTGGCGAACGTCGCGCGACGTTCGCGAACTTGCGGCGGACGCGAACAGTCGAAGTTCGCATGAACTAGTTCGCCGGCGAACAGTTCGCTACATCCCTAAAAAGGAGTTCAGTTATTACTGTCTTATATCAGCTTAGTATCAACTAATACACTCTCATCCCCCCCCCTTTTTTTTTAACTCTCTGGAGAGAACAAGCTTAAAAAGTGATTTCTCTGCATAGCCTGCTAAAATTCCTCAGCTAGTATAAGCACTTTCCAAACCACATCACACATCAAAAATGCCAGACACATTAGATGCACCCATTACTGGCAAAGCAGCCACTTAACAATGCTCTAAAATAATGAAAATTCAAGATTATGACACAGACTGATATTTAGCAATATCACAAACAGGCAAACTCAAGTCACTTGAGATATAAAAAAAAAAAAATCTATTGTTTTGTTTTTAGATATAGAAGCTGGAACGGGAATCTTTCAGCCTGCATTATTAATAAATACATGATTCAAATGTATTAAGTAGTGAATGAGAGTACTACCTGCATAAATGGCTTGATATAATACAATGGAACTAAAAGATGAGGAACTTTTTACAAATGTTCATTTATACATTGTATGTATATATATATATCTATATATATATATCTATATATATATATCTATATATATATATCTATATATCTATATATAGATATATATATATACATACAATGTATAAATGAACATTTGTATGAACATATATATAGTAAAATATGTGTGTGTCAAAAGTGCACAATATCATGTGTATTGCTCCATCAATAGGCTAGTGAAATAAGAAACTCCAGGGAAATGTGTATTGCTGCAGCTAGTTAAGCTGTTTAAGTAGTGAACCATTTTAGTAAAAGATGGATTATGGGTCCCTGGAGTGGATGGAAGAGAGCAGGGTGGGCTTCCATCCCTTGCTCCATGCAGTGTCGGACTGGCCCCCCGGGCCCCAGTCCTTGCAGGCCCCATGAGTCCACACTCTGATCTATTTTTTGTCAGGGCTCCGGTTTTGCGCTCTGTATTTGTGCTTGCTTCCAAACGAATGGTAATTGGCCCGTATGCTGCTGCTACTCCATCTGGGCTGCCTGGCTAGTACCAAACTGGCAAGGCTGCTCTGCTCCCTGACTCTGCTGTGCGCCATGGCCGTGCACATGTTTCCCCTGTGCGACAGTACGCACCCATTGATGACGTCACAGCATTCACGTGGGGGAAGAGAGAGGTGCGCCGTGCGTCAGAGAGGGAGCGGTACTGCTGGTGCGGTGGATTCTGGTTGGTGGCTGCATAATAACCATAGTAATTTTTAAAAATGTTCTAGTAAAGCATTAACATAGATCTTCCTAGGTGAAATGGCAGGACGCAATACACTTATCTACAAGGTTTAGATGAAATAAGGTGTAGGTTGAGAATTTGGCATCGGTTTGGGCCACTAGTATGGGTACTGCCTGGTGCAGTGTCTTGTACTTGTCCTCCTACCTCATTTAATCTGATAGAGTATCCTAAAACAAGGTTGTTCTATCACAGAGCTTCTGATTTTAAGAAAATGTGTTTTTTTTTGTATTACAAATCTTTGAATGGGTAGCAATACTTATCTGTGTTCTTTTTTCAGCTGCATTAAATTGTATGACACAGTGTCTTTACACAAGACCAGGGCCTCATAGACTGTAGCAAGTTACAAAAATGTAGGTTATCAACTACAGATGAGTAATCCGCATCGGACTGGGCCGGCGGGACACTGCTGAAAACTTCTACAGGAAGTGTGGTGCTCCCCCGCATGCGTGCAAACATATGTTGTGCTGGGGGGGGGTTGCGATTGGTGGTGGTGGCACTTGCGACTGGGGTGGCAGACTGGGGTGTCTGGGGCCCACCAGGGCTGCTGACACAGGCTCCATGTAAGGGTTTTGCAGCTGCCAAGCTAAAGGCAGTTAGAGGTAATTAACTACAGGTATGTGGCAGTTAAAAGGAGGTGTGGAGCAACACCTCAGGGCTGATTCCCCCTGGAGACCTCCTGGAGTGAAGGAGGGTGAGGGGCCACGGAAGGAGTGCTGGTGAACACCAGGGAACCAGAGCGCAAGTACAGTATTCCACGAATTGTATTAGTTAGGACAGATTTTAATAGCACCCCAAACCCAGAGACTAACTGGCTATCTAAACCTGGGATGCTTCAAATGCCCAGATTGTGTTACCTGCAGATGCTTACTGACTGGCCCTGATTTCCCCCACCCACATACGGGCAAAAGAGTCAAAATCACACACAGACTGAGCTGCCGCTCAATGTATATTGTATACATCATTACCTGTCCTTGTGGGATGTACTACGTGGGGAAGACTTGTACCACACTAAAGGAAAGGATTGGAAACCATTGTTCGACAATTAGCAAAGCGCTTAAAGAGTGTAACCTGTCGCCAAACATTTTTTGTTGAAGGGACACACACTCCCCAATTTTAGATGCATGGCAATTGACCACCAACCCCCACTCCCTGGAAAGAGGGGGTAATAGGGATCAAGCCCTACTAAGAAGGGAATCTAGGTGGACCTACAGACTAGACACCGTGGCTCCATGAGGACTCAACGAAACCTTGTTTTATGTAATGAACGGCTACGTGACAAACTTTACTTCGGGAAGCAGTTATGGACTAAGATCCTTCTGGACTATATCTGTTTCCCATTTCTGTGATACACTCTGGTCTGCATTTAATTTTCATACTGCTACATTGTTGAATGTCTTCACTGGCTATATTTTGTGGCACAGTTTACGCTGTCACCTTGTTTTTATTACGCTTGGACCCATGACTCATTACACACCAATGGTAACAGGCGTACCCTTTGTCCGTTATATCATGATGTGTTATACACATTATTTTGGCACCTGCCTGGGCATGTAGACTACGTGTAAACCCGATCCTGATATGTGGGCATAGTGGGGAGGTGAGACGAACATGGGGCCGTGTCTAAGACTCACTAGCCCATTAGCTTGTAATGCACCTGAACCATGGACGATTTGTGGAGTAGGATGGTTGGTCTCCAGTAGGATTAACTCTAGCTTGAATTCGCTGCACGGTGTTGCTAGACAATAGGTGCTACGATACTGATAGGCGGGGCGAAAATGAGTACAACGTGCTGTACCGTCCCACTGAATCTCTTCAGCTAGCCCCACCTCTACAGGACCCTGGACAGGGTGCATGATACGCCCCCATCCAGCCCCTGATTCGGTACGGTGCGTATCCTGTAAATATGGGTTTGTCATGTTCGGACATCGGTGTTAACATGAGTAGGTCCGCCGCACTACATGTAGATGTGTACCCTCCTATACACAAATTATCCCTAACACTATTTTATTTCCGATTCCTCCCACACTGGTGTATTGGTTGCCTAGCAACGTCCTTTGGATATAGATATATATAGATATAGATATAGATATATATATATATATATATATATATATATATAAAACTTAGCTGAGGTATGATAAAGTTACAAGAACATATGAAACATTGGGGGACACTTATAGAAAAACCAGTTAGAGGGGCTGCGCTGATTCAGCTCCAATTAGCACAGCTCAACATATTGCACTTTTTTTTATTTACCTTAGTAAATTAGAAACCATTAGAATTGTGATTTTTTTTTTTTGTGTTTTTAGCATTTGGACTTTATTAAATAATCCCACAGGTGTATAACAGGTAGTACTTAAAACTTAATTTAAGATTTTGGCAGCACCAGGGATTTTACAGGAACAAAGTCATACAAACCAAGATTCAGAAACAAATTGGATTTTAGGAACAAACTTACTACCTTAGTCTAAATTGGTGAAACATCCTATAAAATCTCTTTGTTAAGGTGATAAACTGGTAGGGGAGGATTTTTTAAAAGCTTTCGGTAGCAGCCAATTGGACAAGGAAAAAATACCATTAACCCCTATTCCTGGCTGAATTGATTGCCTAACACTGCTATTCTCTGAGCTGCTAGTTTTGAATGCACATACCATTGAAACAATGTGCCAGTAGTCAAATGTTTTTGCGAAACTGCATTAAAAATTCGCTGAATAAAAAGCCACCGCCACAAAAGAATTGTTACGCATCAAAATGGTCGTGTGCATAAAAATTGTCGTGCATCAAAATCATTCGCACGTCCATTGATTTCAATGCATTTGGACAAAATAGTCACGAATATAACATATTTTACTTGTGTCAAAAATTGTTGCATGCCGATTGACTTCAATGTGTTTCACGAATTTTTGCTTTTTCGTGAATTTTTTTGCCGTTTCGTTAATTATTCGGCGAAGCAAAACAGGACAGATTCGCCCATCACTATTAGTCAGCTCTCCTCCAGCTTAAATTTAAATTCCCACATACATTTAAAAAGTGATTTTGTGTGAGTTGTCTAAAAAATGTATTTTTAAATATGGGTTAAGCTAAGTTACTGACAATAGGCCCCTTAACGAAACCAAATACGAGTAAAATACTGCAGGAATTCATTATGTGCAGAGAACATTCTGGCTATGCATGTTTGCATTTATAAATATATTTAAGTCGCAGCTATTTGCTTCAGCTGAAGAATTTGGCATATACAATAGCAAAAGCCAACAAGAGACCTGGGATTCTCCCATATTTGCTTAACCTTTTCTCTCCACTTACCTGTCCTCTCTTTGGGATAACTAATCCTGCTAACTTGCCTAGCTCTCATAGATCATTATTATGCCTCTTTATTTCTTCATTACACTTCATACTTTCTTTAAGAAGCATAAAAGGAAATATGCAAATGCTCAGTCAAGTCTTAATATTCTGCCTTTGATTTGCAGTTTAACTATGTCTTGAAATGCGTGTGATAAAACAAAAATCTGCTCAGTTATATACTTTATCAGCTATACAAAGGGTAATAGAAGGGTAAACTAGAAAACTTACAGAAATATTTGATGTTTTTTATTGAAGAATAAATCTCTTTATCCTATGTCATCTGACATTATAACACATAATTTGCCATGTTTATTCTCCAATTATGTAACAAATTTACTCTTTACTGCAAAGTGTGCACAGCCATGGGCCCCCACCCAACAAAAGGTCAGGAGGTGTGCTGATCCCCCGGGAGACCCAACACTCACAGAATAGGTTTTACTGATGCTTCTAACACACACTGCCAACAATTCTATTCCAATGGAAGGAACACCAACTGAAGAAACCTAGAGGTTGCCATGAATCATTGGTGTTAACAGGTATATTTGGCCCATTGTCAGTAGGGATGTAGCGAACTGCCGATTTGGTGTTCGCGAAGACCGGCAAAAAATGCGAACGTTCGCGAACAGTTCGCGAACTTCGAACACCGCTAAAATCGTTCGATTCGAACGATCGAAGGATTTTAATCGTTCGATCGAAGGATTTTCATTCGAATCGAACGATCGAAGCCATTCGATCGAATGCTTTTCATTGGATCGAATGCTTACAATCGTTCGAACGAATGGAAATCGTTCGATTTTTAGCGGTCGAAGAATGGTCGAATGGTCGAACGATCGAACGCGAACTCAAACTGCGAACGTTCCCAAACGTTCGCGAACATTCGGCGGACGCGAACGGTCGAAGTTCGCGCGAACTAGTTCGAGGGCGAACAGTTCGCTACATCCCTAATTGTCAGTTGGTATTCCGTATTGTTGTTGGCAGTTTCCCTATCAGCAAAAGCAGGGGCATAAAGAAGTTAGATGACAATGATATTAGAAACTTTAAACAGAAAATAGCACGGAAAAGACAACACAAATGTTAAAATTCTGATACTTTTAGTTGCTAACAGTAAAATAATTGCAAATGCAGGGGTGCGGTGAGGGTGAACGTCATTACATTATAGTCATTAAATACAGTATATTGCTCTGAAGGATGGAAAGAGGCACATAGCATGGCCAGTTAGACATTAGTGATGAGCAAATGGATTTGCCAGCCATGGATTCACAGCGAAATTATTTATTTATTTATTTTTTGTTCAAAACTGCGGAAATTTCCCACTGCAAAATTACCCTAGAGAAAACACCCATAAGAAAAAACACCCATTGACTTTAATGCATTTGGAGAAAAAAGTCACCATAAGATTAAACGGCCATTAACTTTAATGCATTAGAACAAAAAAAGTCGCCATAAGAAAAAATGGCCATTGACTTTTATGGTTTGCATCTATTGCCCATTAATCACAGCTAAGACTTGTTCAGTAAGAACTTTATTATTTGATCTGTATTATGCTGAAACTTTGGCATATAAATCCAAATTGTAATTTGTTAGAATATTCCAACTCAAATCTAAAAAAAAATCTCATTATTCAATTTTTATAGTAATCTATGAAATCGAGTTGAGTTTGCAGTTAAGCTCAGGGGTCTGAATGAAGTCAGATTAGAAATTAACATGGTTTTTAATACAGCCGACGTTTAAGTAGAGGTGAATACTTTAAATGCAGTAAGGCTGGGGTCCAAATCTTAATGAGGATAAATTTATAAACTAATAATATCTGACCAGTGATCTCGAAGCTGCTACATCTCACGGAACCTTCGTTTGACTATAAATAACAGAAAGATGCAATGCTAGATATACAGTATTAATATGTCCGATATACTTTGTATACTAAGATATCTAATTATTGAAACCCAATATAATAATCTTCTGTACATTTATCGATGTCCCCCTGGACATTCTAATTTTAGGTGCCATGTTAAATGTCCTTTCTACCCTATTGAGAATTTGAAAATGACAGGAAGACCATCTTCCATAGACTCCTTTTTAATAAAAAAAAAATTATTATTGGAAATTCCAAATTTCTTTTGTTGATCTTTTTCTTTTAATATTTAAAAAATGGTTTCAAAGTTTAAGGCTTAAAAAAAGTACAAGAAATATCACAGTGGAGCTAAACTGGTTATTTCCAGCAAGGTACATTAAATTTGTCTGGGTACCAGATGAATTCAAAACTCAGCTGCTTCACTGGAAACAGTGTTCTGCTACAAGGTAAATGAGCAAAATGAAGCACAATGGATGCTTTTCACAGCTCCCATCACTCGAACACTTATCCCTTCAATATCTAGAAATACTATTAAAAGATGAACGTGGTGAACTTGCGATTAGGATGGCCTCTGTTGTCTGTTTAAATTCTTAAGATTTCTGTTTTCAAATTACCAAGCAGATGCTCAGTGCTGACAGAGGTTAATAAAATAGGAAGAAACAAAGACTGAAAACAGATGTTTGGATTTCCAAGCACAATTGAAGCCTCCTTCAAAAAGGTAAGCTTAGACTTTACCATTATCACAGAACCGGATCCTTGAATTCCCTGTATAATCTGATTACATTTTCTTTAAATTTCATATTAAGTATAGACAAGTCATAAATTGGTTTGTTTTAAAGCTTCTTGCTATGTAATGTTACTTCCTCAAAAAAAGTATGGATAATAGATTCACAAAGAGTATGTTAGGTGTAGGGGTTTGTAGTATAATCCAAGCACATGAATTATAGCATAACTCCTAAAAGCACCTTTAGGGGGGTGACAGACATTTGCTATTTTCTGAAAATGGATGTTTGAAAAGATTTCAAATCTTCTAAGTATTCAAATTGTCTAGCATGTCTGAAACACAAGTGGATGGGAGTCTAAGGGCATAGGCGCTGTAACGGGGTGGGGTCCAAACCTTTTTACACTGATTTTAATTGCAGCTCGAGTTGCCAATTTGCCTAGTTGGTAAAATACCAGCCAGGGTGGTACTACAAAATTACTATGACTATGCACTTGCCGGTAACTTTGTAAACCCTATTTGATCTGCTTCCGAACCTCCCCTTACCCACCCCAAAATTTGCTCCCTACTCCACCTCCATCTTTCCAGTTACCTCATTCAACTCCTTTTTTCCAGATTCTGTCTCCCCTTTGGCCACCAGTGCCCCAGCTCATAGTCCTGCCCCTGATCATCGCTTGCTCCTTCTTTATACTGCTTTCACCTCCAAGGCATAGGTTGTTAAGGGGCCAACCAAAAGGTGGCAACCTTATTTGCAGCAGGACCCAGTGCCCATTCCAGGGCAGCAGTAGGTCCCCCAACCCTTGCAACCATCTTCCATGACTGTAGGGAAAGGGAACCACTCTCCAAGAGCTGTTTCAGGAGATTAAAACTGACCCTACAATTTAACATCCTCATGTTTTGCAAATTGCCAACTAGTTGTCAATATGCAGTGTTTTGGGGGCACTTTGCAGATATATAGCATTCATTACCTGATATAATCATTGGTGAGGTCTTTTTCTGCCTAATGTGATCAATGTCTGAACAAGAGAGATTGCTTAAAGGAATAAAGCAAACATATAGTGAAAAATTGCGTAGTCTACTGTAAGTTTACTTTATCACATATAGTGTAAACTGTGCTCTAAAGACCTTCACATAATAATTTTGAGTTCATGGGAGTTTTTTTTAAACTCCCATGTACCCAAAATATAGCTGAATACGATCAAAATGTATTATAAAAATCGAATTTTTCAAAGTCGGGTGAATTGGATCGGCCCAAAAACTAGAATTGAATTCTAATCAAGTTCGATTTGAGTTTTTCAAACTGGATTCAAATTTTTTCTGCAAAAAAAACAAAAAAAAAAACTTGAATGTCAGGAAAGCTGCAAACAACTCCAAATTGATCCCAGGGCATCTTCCATAGGCTAAAACAGCATTTCGGCAGGTTTTAGGTGGTGAATAGTCGAATTCAAGTTCTTACAGGGCCAGTATATGATAAATCTTGAAAATTTAATTAACATTTTTTAAAAAAAAACAAATCAAATTTTAACAATTCCCTAGTCAAATTTGACAGTATTGGCTATAAAAAAAAGCTCACAAATTCAAATTTGAAAGTTTGAATGGAAAATTTGAAATTCTAATTTGAATTTTCACTTCGACCCTTGATAAATCTGCCCTTTAGTCTGCATTTCTGACTATTTATTTTTGCTTTTACTTCACACCTGTAGCTTTCTGGTAGGGGTTTTGGTTACAGTCACCCCATTTGGTTTTACACACTGGCATGGAACTAGCTATTTTAGATTACTTAAAACATAATGAACTGAGTGAAAAGAAGTAATGGTTTAAAGGGAAACTATTTAAAGGCAAATCAATTGGCAAAAGTAATGACACTGAACTGAATGAAAATGGTCAAGGCAGAAATGAATTGAAAGTTTCTATTGTTTTTTTCTTTTCATTTTTTTTCTGTTTTCAAAGTATCTAGTGATGTTTTGAGTTAAGCTGGCCATAAATGAAAAGATTCCATCATAACATTCAATTGCTGACTGTCAATTAATGGTCCGAGCATTGTGTGATTTGTTCTCAACTACTTTAATCTAAATGGTTAATTGCAGGTTGGAAGATTGGCATGCTTAAGGGAAAGTAGGGGGAGATGGGTAAAAGGTTAAACACAAAGGCAAATGTGGCTGTTGGGAACTGAGTGCAAAGCTGCCGGATACTGATGATTCTAGTGGGATGCAGGGGAAAGGGGTGTAAAAAGGATTTTCAGGCAAGAAATGCCCCATCAAGTACTGGTAGGAGATGGAGCAGTATGGCTCAAAACAATGGTTATGTGGAACAGCCTACTTTTAAGAGGAGAAATGTGGTGAAAATAAAGTGAATGGGGGAGAAAGGGAAGGAGTCTGGCAGGAGGTTTTGTAACAAGAAATCTTAATAAAGGGGTTGTTCACCTTTGAATTAACTTTTAGTATGATGTAGAATGTGATATTCTGAGACAATTGCAATTGGTTTTCATTTTGTATTACTTGTGGTTATTTGGATTTTTATTCAGCAGTTCTCCAGTCTGCAATTTCAGCAATATGGTAGCTAGGGTTCCAATTACCCTAGTAACTATGCACTTATTTGAATACGAGACTGGAATATGAATAGGACAAGACAGAATAGAAAGATGAGCAATAAAAAGTAACAATACATTTGTAATCTTACAGACTGGTCCGGCAGGACACCGGGCAAAAACCCGGTGGGCCCTGGCCCTAACGGTCCACTGCCAGGCCAGACTCACTTCCCTGATCTTCTGGTCCCCATAACAATACAATGTTGTGCATGCGCAGTGCTCACCGGCATTTGCACAGGCGTGCAGGACCCCCCAAAATTTGTATGCCAGTGAAACCCCTATTGTCCAGTCCGACCCTGCCTACAAAGCATTTTGTTTTTTAGATGGGGTCAGTAACCTCCATTTGAAAGCTGGAAAGAGTCAGAAGAAAAAGATATGTATATATATATATATATATATATATATATATATATATATATATATATATATATATATATATATATATATATATATATATATATATATATATATATATATATATATAATGAAGGTCAATTATAGTGCTGCTTAGAATTAGCCATTGTGATTTAATCACGATCCCTGAAAGTGAATTTGATGTGAGCTTTGTTACCATAAACCTTAGAGGCTTTTGGTGTAAATATACAAAGTCCAGTAACTGCAGCACAGTGTCAGATAATGTGGCTTTCAGCAATGTGATTTTATTGGCTCAAAAAAAGACAAAATGTTTTTGTGTGTCACAGGACCCTTTATCAAGCTTTTGGTGTAAATATGAATAGAAAAAGGATGCAGCTGAATGGGAAAGGTTTAAAACAGTTCCTGTTTCCAAACTTGACATTATGATGTGTAAAATGAAATCTGCTGAAAAAACAGTGTAAAAAGCAGTGTACAATAAATGGCAAATTCATCAAGGTCCATGCGAACGTCAGATTTGCCTCCGTTATTTTACATTGCTTCCAGCAGAAGTCACTGTAAGAAAAATTGTACGCAGTTTTTTTACATTGTTTTTTAAACATTATTCTGCCCCCCTGGGGATGTGTTAGTCTGGCTGCAGAGGCACTGTACTGTCATCTCCCAACTTGTTAAGATGTATGATGAGGAAGTGTGGGAGTGTGGCTGCAAGTTCAGTTAAATAAGAATTTTCATGTGCCCAGGCATTTGTCAAGCTCCTTTTTCATTTGCAACCCTGAGATTTTCCAGAGTCATGGCATAATGTGCTTAAAATTGCCCAAATATTGAGAAAGACTTTTAGAATGTGTAGGTTCCCCAGATGAAAATATTGATCAGTCCATAGAGCAAGAGAACACTGATGGGGAAATGATAAGGAAATTGCAGGAACAGATAAGGAACAGGTTGTTTGGGCAAATAAAAAGGAGATGGCAAAAAGTAAAAAAAATGGGGTAACTGGACAGTGGTTGGTAAAAAGTCAGGAAAAAACAAGGTAAAATAGTTGTTACATAGTTAGTTACATAGTTAAATTGGGTTGAAAAAAGACAAAGTCCATCAATTTCAACCCCTCCAAATGAAAACCCAGCATCCATACATACACCCCTCTCTACTTTTAATTAAATTCTATATACCCATACCTATACTAACTATAGAGCTTAGTATCACAATAGCCTTTGATATTATGTCTGTCCAAAAAATCATCCAAGCCATTCTTAAAGGCATTAACTGAATCAGCATCACAACATCACCCGGCAGTGCATTCCACAACCTCACTGTCCTGACTGTGAAGAACCCCTACATTGCTTCAAATGAAAGTTCTTTTCTTCTAGTCTAAAGGGGAGGCCTCTGGTACGGTGATCCACTTTATGGGTAAAAAGGTCCCCTGCCATTTGTCTATAATGTCCTCTAATGTACTTGTAAAGTGTAATCATGTCCCCACGCAAGCGCCTTTTTTCCAGAGAAAACAACCCCAACCTTGACAGTCTACCCTCATAATTTAAGTCTTCCATCCCTCTAACCAATTTAGTTGCACTTAGTCTCTGCACTCTCTCCAGCTACAGTAACAAAAGTTATCCAGTGGTCAAGAGGTAGATATATACAGTTACATCAGGCTAGTATAGTAAGCCCCCAGCCCACCTGGGGGTGCAGCCAAATGACATTCCATTTAAACATAAGCAAAAGTAAACAGTAGGTAGTAGACAGTAGGGCACTAGACGTTCAGTACTAAGGGCGAACGTATGGATATTTCCATTGCTCTACCCCATCTCACAGGTATACAAGTTATCAGTACATAGAGGTAAATCACATATGCTCCATCCTTACAGTGGCCTCTTCTCCTAGTATTCCCCTTTTCTAAATCAAATTTAACACTTAAAGTTGTATGTAACATGACCCACCTGGAATCTTTGAACTTGGTTACCATAATATGGATAGGTTTATTGATTTAAAATGTGCTCAGAACAGGATCTTAAATACTCCATAGGCATCTGGGATCAATGAGATGAAATAGTGACACCAAGTGCCAGCTAATTAGAATACTGTACATATCTTGAGCTGCTCATCTCATCATGGAGAAATGAATATAGGCTGCAAACATAGCCTTTTTATAATAACTAAATAGATAAAACTGCAATATCATAAGTAAACATGGGTGAAGTATGGGTTCTTTAACAACCCACATGGGTGCCTGAAGATATATGTAGCTTTTGTTCCAGGATAAAACCTTTATACATGTGATTATGACATGCTTTCACTTTTTTTTATTTATTTTCATTGTTTATAATACTTTACATGTTTGAAAAATAATTATATTGCTAAAATTCCTTTAACTGAATTCACAAAAGAACTCTGTTTGTTAAATGCTGTCCTTGAGAAGCTTAATGAACATGCTAGGGACATCCAATTAACAAAAGGATTAATATATTTACGTTTACAGCTAGACAGCCTTTGAAAATTTTGAAATAGGTGACAAATGCAATTCAGAGAGAAATTATACAAAGACTCTAGAATGCAGTGACGTCTTTACTGCAAGTTGAACTAGCTGTTACTTTATGAATTGCTTCCTTATTGATTCTATGGAACTCTTTCAGAAGAAAATATACTCTTGGATAGTGATGGGCAAATAAATTCACCTGCCACAAATTCGTGGTGAATTTCCACGTTTCACCGCTGGCAAACAAATCTGCGAATTTCCAGGCAAATTTGGTGAAAACGTTCGAATTGCTGGATTTTTTCGTGAAAAGGTTTGAATTGCGCTCTTTTTTCGTAAAAACGTTTTGTATTTCACAATTTTTTCATGAAAACGTTCGAATTTCAGGATTTTTTAGTGAATTTTCTGATTTCACGATTTTTCACTAATTTTTCGGCTAATTTAAATGAGAGAGATTTGCCCATCACTACTTTTGGAACTTTTGTGGCTAATTAGAAAAGCCTCTTTCTACCACTACCATTGGTATGCAGAATGGGAAGGTATCATTCATCCCTCTAGGAAAGAAAATGTCAGCTTTCTATGAACAAATCTACATGTGAAGGGAATTTGCAGGTGGAAGAATTGTGTCCGAGTGACAAGAATGTCAACACTACACAATCAAGGCTTACCAGATCATCTAATTCTAATAAAAACCCAGCAAACCTACCATTTCATTTTGCACAGAAGATATATATATATATATATATATATATATATATATATATATATATATATATATATATATATATATATATATATATATATATATATATATATATATATATATATATATATATATATATATATATAGGGAATGAGGAGCAGAGCATAGTAATACATGTCTCTATGAATTCCAACAGGTATAAAGAATAAAATGTTTTTTCTATGATTCCAATAAATACTATTTTAAATATGGATAAGGAATTCATTTTACATAGTACCTTAAGTCTACTAAAATATCATACAAACATGAATTCAACACGATAGGATCGTTTTGCCTCCAGTAATTAATTATATCTTAGCTGGGATCAAGTACAAGGTACTGTTTTATTATTAGAGAGAAAAAGGTAATCATTTTTAAAAATGTCAATTATTTGATTAAAATGGAGTCTATGGGAGATGGCCTTTTCATAATTCATTATCCTTTCTGGATAATGGGTTTCTAGATAACGAATCCTATTATTGTATAAGAAATGCAAACAAAAGCAAAAGTGTGCTGCACCAAATCAAATATTTGATGAAGGGTTTGGACAGAACCTTATTTATTTATTTTTGCAAGATTTTAATTTGGCCAACTCCTTAGTTATTACAAAAAGATAATTGTTTCAAAAATACTTTCCATCAGTTTTTGTTAGTGGCAGTCATCTGTCATGTGGGTGCACCTGCAGTTACAGGCCAAATCCCTCCATGTGCCATTGACCTTATTATAATATGATTTTACTGTAGTGGACAGCAGAATGCTACACTGTTTTGTTCACAGACAAAGGCAGAGCCATGAACTATATCATGCTCACCCCATTATCACTGATCTTTTTCATCTTGTAATGCTTTTATTGATTACTTCCTTGGCATTGTATTACTGATAATGCATGCAAAGATAACATATCTTCATTTGATGTCACTTGAATGTATACACTGTGCATTTAGATGCTGTCTTTATTCCCCAGATAAATAACTCGACCCAAGCAAATACAAACATATTAATCAGAAATATCAGCACAGTAATTCCTAGCCATTAGATATAAAAGGATGGAGACTGATGCCTTGGGAAACGAAATAGCTTCCAACTGCAATTTGAGAAGCATGTGGTAATAAAAGACTGATAAATTAAATGCTGAATAGTCCCACTACGGCCCTTAGTTCTCTAAAGTAGATGCCCAAAAACTTATTTTCATGTGCAAGAGAATTTTTTATTGAGGATGTGGCTTACCAGCATTATGTCAGCCATCATGCTGTTATATAGTGAATAAAGTACCTCCTTATGTAAAATATAAGCATATTACAAGTTATTGATGAGTTCCATGACCATATAAAAACATGAGGCGAAGGTTGAGTGTTTTTTTTTATACAACAGGTCTTGGAACTCCTAAGTTACTAAATATCATAATATTTGGCAACAGGGGGGTGATTTATTTATTATAGTATACAAGTTTCATTGAGTCATGACAGAAATGACATTACCAAGCTCTGATTATAACCAATGCTATCACTAAGCACCATTTACAAAAATATAATTTGCAGGATATCAACATATATTTTATTGTTTAATCTATTATAGTCATGCAATGTTTGAAACAAGCCTAAATAGTCAAAAACAGAGCAATCAGGTGAAAATATTTGAACGCAAATTATTTTTATCTTTTTTTTTTATATAGCGCCATGCTAACGCAAAGCTTTTGAAAGATTTATCATCATTAATACAAGTGTCTACCCCCATGGAGCATGTCATCTAAGGTCCCCATCACATTTATACAAGGGTGAATGTTTATGGAGTTTTGGATCCCTTATAACTGTAGACGCTCAAGAAAAATGAGACGCATGCTATTTCAATGATATAATTTATAATGGAGATCTCAGTAATTACGATAACAGAAACTTGTATTACTGAACGGACATATGAAATCACTGAGAATAGCTTGTATGATGGGGGATTAAAAATAGCATTTTTAAAGTTTAAAGTTTGTGAGCTGTTTCCATCTGAAACTCTGAATAATATAAACCCACACCTTCTAGTGACTGCACCATCCTTAGGCATATTTTCTCCATGATTGTTAATATGTCCTTTCTCCTTGCTTCATGTCAGTATTTCACCTCTTTTCCATGGTTTGCATTCTCTCTTTGTCCCATAACTTTTTAATTTATTTTTAGTGATGGGCTAATCTGACCCGTTCACTTTGCCTAAAATTCACGAAACAGCGAAAATTCCCCAAAATGCAATGAAATCTATGGGCGACAACATTTTTTTTATGTGCAACAATTTTTTTCACCCTCTGGAGTTCAAGGACAACATTTTTGCTGTGAAAATTGTTGAAAAATTTTGCTCATCAATATTTATTTGCCATTAGTTCCATTTGCATGTACTGTATAGTTGCCTCCAACTCTAACATCTTACATTTTATGCATTATCTCTTCATTTACATAGGTAAAGGTGTCATCTATTTTCAGATAATTCACCTCCTCTTCTCTTTTTACAGCTTGTGTTATGTGGCCTCTGGATGATTTAATTGTAATTTATATAGCATTTCTACCTTTCCATTAACTTAAGATATACTACCTGACCATTTAGTTATGTATAGTTTTGGACCATTCTGGGATTCTTCTGAACTGCAGGTGTTCTATTGAAACTTAAAATGTAATCTGCAAGTGTGTTGCACATGACTCAAAGCACAAGGGTAATAGAGAAGTAATTAATTTTATTACATGGCATTGAAAGACAACAGGAACATTCTTTTAATCCAGTAAATGGGAACTGGTGCATCAGGTAGAAGTCCCTATCTCAGCTGTGCACATCGGTTCCATCTGCAGTAGCAGAGCAGAAAATGTTTCTGGAAACAAGGCCCCTCCTGTCATGCGGCAAGGTGAGAACCATGCCTCAGGTGTCATGGAACAGCCAGTTATCATGGCAAAAAGCCACCTCTCATAACTTTAAGAGCCAAATTTCCATTTTTTAACACAGAAATTCGTCAGCAAGCGCAATAGCACTCGGCGCACTAGCAATGCGCCTCCCCGGACCCGATCCTATGCTAAATCATTAAGCAGGTGGGATGGGAGCAGCAGCCCATGAAACACCGCTGCCTGGAAAATATAGTCTTACAGGAAGAAAAATGTAAGTTAAGTGCTGAACTTGTTTTATTGCACACATTTTTATTAGATGGGGTGCATAATAACCTTGTACCTTATTTTGTCACTGGCAGATGAGCCAGCAGATGAGAACAACAGCGGTCAGATAAGACATAGCTCTTCTTTACTACCTGTGAGAATAACAGAGATACATATGGGTTTCTGGGTGGCCACATTGCTGAATAGCCAACTGTTTTGCCTGCGGGTAAATCAATTCTCTATAAATGCTTAGTTGGTCAGTGAGTTTTTGATGACTTCTTCAAAAACTGGTCATAGTACAGTGCAATCACAACTGCATTGTGCATTCAGCTGGGTAAAGCAATTCTTGTGTGAGCGTCAACTACCTCATCAACATTTGTGTTGGCAACAGAGCAGTCTGAAAACCCTTGCAGATATTTAAGTGTGCTGGGCAGAGAGGCACAAACGGAAATCAAAATAGAAAGAGACCACAGATTGATTAAACCCAGGAACGCACCGGCAGATGCCCGAGAGATATTTTATGATGTATACATGATTTTCAGCTAAAAGAAGAAATACTCAACAAAGCAAAAGCTGTGGAAAAAATTATGCTTGAGGAAAATACAATTATCTTATTCCAAGACCTATGAAGGTACACTATAACCAAGAGAAGACAACTGAAACCCCTGACTGACCTACTTAAAGCAAAGAACATTCAATATCGCTGGGAATTCCCATTTTGCCTTATTATAATAAAAAATGGATTGTAGATAGTCCTAAGGTCACCAAAGGAAACAAAAAATATATTCACCAAACTACAACTAGATGAAATCCCTCTACCAGGATGGTTTGAAGAGGAAGATGATACCTTATCCCTTGATTGGACCCCGAATCTAGAGAGACTACAGCCCACAAGAGAACACCTAGATACAGGCTGGTTAAGGATTACATCCTAACCCCGAAAAGGGCCAAAGACTGACTTTCAAATGATGTTGCCCACTCACAGGTAGCTCATTTCTTATTTAAACGAAATTCCTTCAATTGGTCTAAGTGGAATCGCTATCAATAACCCAAATGTTTGTTTTAAATCTAGCTTCAAGAATTAATGGTTTAAATGTAATTGGCTTAAACTGACTAAGTTTGACTGGATGAGTTTGCACTGATTTACAGAGCAAAGATGTATATGGAGTAGATGAGCAGTCTTCTTCTTCTTCTGACAACAGATATTGAGCACTTCAAATGGTGAGCTGCAGCCTATCCTTATATTGGACAGTCTTGTTCTTACCCCCCCCCCCCCCCCCAGAAATTATACCTGCCACACATCCTCTTTGGTGAGGATTCATTCTTTTCCTTCTCACTGAGAGTGCCTTTTTTTATGGTAAGCATTACGGAGTTAAAGATAAAGTCGATTTATACATGTTCAGTTGTGTTTAAGTTTTATTTTATCTTATACCTTTCCAATGAGTAACGTACAAGATACCCAACAAGGTTTCTTTACAGATTGATCTATACTGACAGTGTAAATTTTGAGGTAGATATACTTCTTGAAAATGGTTAACACAATAGGTACGCTTGTATCTTTTAATGTAAATGGAATTAGTAAGTATAAAACAAATTACAATCTCAGATCATGCCCCCATTTCTATAGAATTTAAATATACCTAATACCCCAAAACTGGAGTTTTATCTTTACAAAGAGAGAGAACACAGAATTGGTCAAAAAATATATAAAACTATTTTTTCAGAAAATAACTCACCACTAACTGATCCAGGGGTTCTGTGGGAAACCCACAAATGTGTCCTCAGAAGACACCTAATTGCATTGTGTTGTAAACTGAAAAAAGAAAGAAAGATATTGGGAATCTGTTAGAAGAAATAAATGCATTAGAACAATCTCATAAACAATCATTAGCAACACAGGTACAGCAACAACTAGAAGCTAAGAGAATACAGTATAGTTAAAGGCTTTGTTAGATACAAGAACATATAAAGCATACTTGGGTTCTAGACAGAGGTTTTACAAATAACAGCAAATGTAACAAATTCTTTGTGAGAATGATTAAAAGACAACACGAAACACAACAGTAAAAGAGAAAAACCATAAATTGTAATATAGTATGAAACAAATAGCTCAGTGCTTCCAAGATTTTTTCCAGAGCTTATACAAAATAAGAAGCTCGGCAAACTCAGAGTAATTACAAAATATGAAAAAAAATGTATTGCCCAGGCAAAATTGCCAAAAATAGACAGAACACAGTCTCAACTGCTAGAGGAGCCCTTCACCATATTGGAGCTACAGAAAACAATAGATGACCTACCAAATAATAAGAGTCCAGGCCCAGACGAGTTAGGGTCCAGCTATTATAAGTTATTTAAAGAGGAGATAACAGATAACATATAACATAACAGATAACATTGAAATACTGCAATTATGTTAGTGAAGACCACCCATTTCCACAACAAGCTAAGGAAGCTCACATACAGTAACTATAATACCCAAACCAGGGAAAAAAATGTATGTGCTAATTATCGTCTGATAACTTTAAAAATTATAGATTGAAAAATCTACACCAAAATGATTGCAAACAGGATAAAGAAAATTATCCATCAGTTGATACACCCAGACCAATCAGGGTTCGTACCCTCTAGAGAAGGGAAAGACAACACGGCGAGAATGATTTCACCCATACACCATGCACAGAATGAGGCAGTCCCATGTATGATATTAACAAGATATGCAGAAAAAGCATTCACCAGAGTATCTTGGGACTTTCTAAAACATATATTAATTGCCTTTGGATAGGAGATATACTGATTAATACGATTATTGCACTATATCAAAACCCTACAGCTCGTTTGAGAGTCAACTTATCACTTTCACCAACAATATTCATAAACAATGGTACGAGACAGGTCTGCCCTCTGTCCCCTATGCTATTTATCTTAGCAATGGAAGTGCTACTATCACACACTAGATTAAATGATAGTAGCACAGGCCTTACAAGAACATAAATTGTTCACCTTTGCAGATGACCTTCTATCAATAATAACAAATTCACATATGTCCCTACCAAACCCAAGGTCAGACTGGTGCATTTGGGACCCACTGGGTTCCAAACCCCAGGGGCCACATGCGCAAAAAACTGTGTGGTGTGTGCATGCACAAGTAACTGCATGCCACTTCCATGCGCAACCATATGCACCACACATATACTAACGAAACAACAAGGTGGATTGGGGGTCCCCGATACCATAGCAGTACATCTTAATCGTATCCTCCAATGGAACCTGGAAACAAAAATTTTGGGTGGAAACAGAACAACATTTTTACCCATATACAATACAATTTGGGCGCAAACACAGAATCTTCTCAAACAGTTGACAAGACACCCACTAATAGGAAAATATGAATATATCAACCAAAGCATCACCTATAATGCCTGATTTCAGGAAACTTAGACGTTCTCCCTCTTCCTAGAAAAGAGAGCATTTGCTCATTGGGCCTATAAGGAAAGCAGACCCTCCATATCGGCAAATGTTATACAGGGAGAGAAGACTCTAGACAAATACAAAAAACTAGGCAAATGCACCCAAGAGACATATGGAGTCACAATCAATTATGTTATTATATATTATCACTGAATAGTGAGTCCTCACTGAATAGGAAACTTACTTGGTGGAAAAGAATAATGTTAAAACCTTATAAGGTTAAAAAACCTATTTCAGTGCTCTAAGAGGGTTGTGTAAAAAAATGCTTTAGCCTTAGACAGAAATAAAGAAGAACAATGGGAAAAAGTTCTAAATCTAAACAAGAATGAGGATACATGGCAAAATATACATTGATCTATGCACGAAAGTTCAGTGACCTCTAAAACGCATGAAGCAAAATATAAGTTAATTACACAATGGTACTATACACCTCAGAGATTAAATAAAATGTCTCGGATAAATGTTGGCGTTGTAAAAAACAAACAGGGTGAACAATGCATATATGGTTTGAATGCTGTAAAATTAAAAAAAAAAATGGAATAGCTTTAGACCTACAGCATACAACAGATAACACCCCTACAGGCAAAGATAAATATACCATCTCTGGTAATTCTCCATTATAATACCGCTATACACCAGTTGGTGTACAACCACCTAACACTGTTTATGATTCAAGCAGCAGAGGCATTCATTTAAAAAAAATGGAAAAACACTGAGCCTCCAACCATGGCTGAATGGAAATCTTCTATGGAAGAAATCAAGAGATATGAAGAAATTAGAGCAATGAGACAAGGACCCTTTAAGAAATATAGGAGTGTATGGGAAACATTATAAATAATAATAAACAATAAATAATATAGAATAAGTTAAAATGGAAGTACAAATGTAACTTAAGTTTCCAGAGGATAAGGGTTAAATATGTGACTCATTTTTTTTTTACCCCCCTCCCTCCCTTGGGTTTCCCTTGTTTACCCCCAACCTCCCTCACTACTTGGGGTCTCAATCCATAAAGTAAAATTGGATATTATGCTCACAACAAGGTATATATGTTTTTATTTTATATGTTTTATTGTATATGTTTCACTATATTGTTTGATTGTATTATGGATGTTCTCCCCACTCTGTTATCCCCCCTCCCCCCTTATTCCTTTCTGTATCCTCCTCCCAAAAACTAAACAAAAAAATAAAGATTTGTAAATAATAGAAGACTTCCCCCAGGCATCTATAGGATTTATTTACGTGCATAATTGCAGAGGGCTATTTCAGCAAGTCACCATGTATTTTTTGCTAACAATGCAATTTTTTCTGCCACAATTCCAGCTTTATTGTTGCCATGAGATGGTGATATGCCTGACACAATTGTAGTTACACATGAACTTTGACACTAACTGAATGCAACTGTACTGAAAATCTTTGGTGTTTGGATGTTGTCATTTCCATATCTTATTGTGAAACTAACTCCTCCACCCAATTCTTTAAGAGCAAATTTTGCTAGGTCAATTAAAGCATGTTCTGTGGGAACCCTGGAGATACCACCACCTATCTCCAGGGATTTATTGAGTCAATAAGCACACTTGTGCATGATTTTTATAGCAAACAAATGGGCAACTATGGGGAAGTGCAAGGAGTGGGTTTGCACTCAAGTAGCTTTAATGATTTATTCTGATTTGTGCAGAGACTGAACCTTTTTTTCCTGTGGTCACAAATGACACCTTATATCTGTATATATATATTTGTATATCATCCTCATTGAATTCCAATAGGGGTGGTATGATATACTATAGAATGTAAACTAGAATATCTAAATACTAGACTGACACTGATTTGACTAAATAACTGACTCTTCTGCTGGAAGCCCTTTAACCGCAAACGGCATTACTGAATATTTTAAGGCTTTCTTTAAAGAAAATTAAGCAGTAATCTTTCCTGTTGTAATAATATAACTTTACTGAAGCTATAAAAACACACATTACCAAGAAGTTAGAACAAGTACTAATTTAACAATTGTTTTTGCATATAAATAAGAAGCCCTAAAATTGATCTGTTATGCTCAATTACACTTTGCTTCTGCTGTTTCCTGAGGGTAATTTATAATACGGAGCTCCAACTGAAAAATGCATTGCATTTTAGTTAATCTTATCACATTTTTGCTGATTTCCTGTGACAGTCTATTTATCATAATTATTAAGACTTGTCAAGGATAATAAAATCATGAACTTTATCCAAAAATTCATGTTATTCTTTTGGAGGATTACATCAGTATTTGTCTTAAAGTGGGCTGCATCTTAGATGAGATTATTATAAGTAAGCAGAGAATGGATATTAATGCAGCTTTCTGTTACCATCTCTTATTGGTTTGATACTTATCACTCATTAATTTTAAACTTTTGAGAAGGTGATTTATAAGACTGTTTACCTATTTTAACATTTTAGTCTTTAACGATATTTTGCTTCCAACTTTTAAATTTGTTAGGCCCCAAAAGAAATTTCTTATTTTCGCTCATAACAAAAAGCCATTATTTACATTCTCTTGTGTCTGATTAAAGAATAGCAGATCAGCTGAATCCATCATCATTATCATCATCAAAACTATTTTCAAGATGTTTTCATTTTGTTAATCTAAGAGGATATCATTGGGGAAAAAGGCACTTTACACTCATACAATTGTCAATAATTAGTTGTTCATTGTTTTTCTATTAACGTGTCAACCAAAGATGTACAAATGTATTATATATTGTTTAAGCTTATTATATGATGTGCATCATTGATTTTACAGCCAAGCTTTAAAACCATAGGCTGACATAAATCCAATGACCTAGTTGTCTGCCTATGACTTATGCTGAGTCTTATCTTGGACTAATTTCATGGCTTGGCTGGGTTAAATATAACTTATGGGGGCAGATTTATCAAGGGTCGAATTACGAAGATAAAAATACTTTGAAATTCGACCATCGAATTAAAATACTTTGAATTCGAATATTGAATTCGAAGTTTATTCAGCCAATTTGGGTATCCTGCTGTCTAAGTAAAATTGTTCGATCGAACGATTAAATCCTTCGAATCAAACAATCCGAAGTATTTCAGCGATCAATCGAACGATTTTTCTTTGACTTAAAAAAAAACTTAGAAAACTGCTCTAGAAGGTCCCCATAGACTAACATAGCACTTCGGCAGGTTTAATTTGGCAAAGTATTGAATTCTAAGTTTTTTTTAAAGAGACAGTACTTAGACTATCGAATGGTCGAATATTCAAACTATTTTACTTTAAAAAAGTCATAGTATCCTATTCGATGGTCAAGTATCCAAAAAATTACTTCAAATTTCTCATTTTTTTTACTTCGAAAATTCCCTCAAATTCACTTCGAGCCTTGATAAATCTTCCCCATGGTGTCTAACTGCCTCCTAAGCATGCAGCTAAAAGCTATAGAGATAACCTGGCATAGCATGAGGTACCCCAATGGCAAAATATATTCTTATGAATGGAACTTAGCAATGTTAACAGTTAATGCCATATCATGTGTTTTATTAACAATAATGCACCCCTTAAAGGAGAATAAAAGGCAACAATAACTGGGGTTGCCAAAAGTTAGGCACCCCCCCCCAGTGATTGTATTAATTTTACTGATACCCCAGTCCCATGCTCTTATCAGCAGACAACTATCCCAGCCCCGGGTTCTCCTGGGGCCACCACAGTGTGATCCTCTTCCTGGTTGTTCTTTCCTCAATTAGATGTTCCTACGCAGTTAAGTGAGAAGCTGAAAAAAATCCGGCATTTTCATTTTACTGTACATTAATCTGCCCGGGCATTTTGAAGAAAGACAAAGTGGAAGAAGATGATCACTCCATGGTGCTGACTGTTAATTTTGTGCTAACAGGAGCACCAGCCCTGTTAGCACTGGCACCCAAGTGGCACCCAAGCGATTATGACTTTCCTTATCCTTTAACATTAAAATATGAGAATAATAGAAGTTACATAACATATTAAAAAGTATTTGGCCTGTGATCCTGGAATTCCTGTAGCATTCTTATATTTTACAATGGAAGGTACATTATTCCCCATAAATCTATTCGTAAGATTAAAACATGCAAATATGAGCTATTACTGCAAAACTCCAAAACTTCCTTTTGCAGGGTATTTTAAGCATCATTCGAGTTTTATACACTCAAACAAGTTTAATTCCTGTTCAGCTACTGTTGTAAGAATAAAATTAAATTACAAAGATTTTGCTTGGTACTCGGCTGCCTTGTGCATAAGTGCAAGTGCTCATATTAAATGTCAACATTTGCTGAAGATAAGTTTTTGTTCTCATCTATTCTGCATAAAAGAAATTAAGTCTCAGCTGTTCTAGAAAATCCTAAGGAACAAAGACTGAATGTATTTTTTCCTACATGAGTTTGTAACAAATGCTGTCATATAATATAGGCAGGTTATGGGACAATGTTGTAATTTGTTAATTCCCAGCCCATCCAGATATTTCCCTATGGTTACCTTTATGAGTAGCAGATTTTAGGTAACAGAATATTAAATGTTTGGGAGCTGGTGTGCTAATTATCTTGTACAAGTTACTGTTGGAGAGCTAGTGCAGTATTGATTAACTAATGTTCTCAAGGGCATATTGATGGGCAAGCCAGGGCATTAAAAACCCTGCCTAATGCACTGCAATTACATTGAAATTACTTTAGCAGTATAGGCACCTGATAAAAGTCCATAGCTGTTTATTGGATGGTGCTCTCCAATGCACTACAGATTTTTTTAGGCAGAATGCCTTGCTCAACCGCAATCTACACCTTTTTCTCCAGTAGCATTAAAGATTGAATCCACCACTAAAGGTGCTGAAAACCTGTAATAAAGTCTTGACACTACTTCCTCTAGCTGATTGACCTTATAACTTTGCTATCTTTACAGGAGTCCAATCTTTGTGTCTTGGAACCTTTTATGGCTGGTGGCACAAGGTAAGATTCGGGGGAGATAAGTCACCAAGAGACAAATTTCCTCTTCTTTGGGCGACTAATCTCCTCAAATGCCTTCCCGCCGGCAAGAATTCAAATTTATCTTCTGGACAGCATAAGAAGTACCAGGTACGCTCAATATGCTAGGAAAAAAAGTACACCATTCAGTCAACCAAATGGCTTTACCTACACCTCCCTCTTTATCAAGGGAAAATCATGGAACATGTTTTTGCTTGCTGTAAATCTGGTAATCCTCAATTCCTCCTGTATTACTTATCTAAGGAATGCAGACTGCAGTTGGAACAGACTGTGGATAACAATGAAGGTAATAAATAGTGATGGGCGAATTTATTCGCCAGGCGCGAATTTGCACGATTCGCCACCAGTGAATAAATTCACGAAACACCGGCGAAAATTTGCCTGAAAAAAACGAGACGCCGGCGCTGTTTCGTGAATTTTTCGCCGTTTTGCGAATTTTGCGAATTTTCAGTCAAAGCAAAATGCCGCAAATTCGCCCATCACTAGTAATAAATATTGTATGCGTTTTAGAGGGTACTATATTTTTATAGTGTAAATGGCTCACAAGTGACAAGTTGACGAGTAAGCAATATGCGTTACAGTCTAGCCTGTATTCTTTGGGTATAGAAACAGGGTTTGTGCTACTGCCACATTACAAAAATATCTATGGTACCACTCAACAAATGAATATTAAATCAAAAATACAAAATTATAATAGAGATAATAAAGGAGAATACACTCACAGTTCACCTCAGTCCCAAGGTGCAAAGTCCAAAAACACTATGTCCAATAGGTCTTATGTCCTAATACATTTTTCTACTTTTTACATTTGTTTCTTTATTATTGGAGATCCTCACATCCTTTTTGGACATAGTGTTTTTGTATTCTTTGGGTCCCTAAAATTTAGCTTGTTCATAGGTGTTCTGAACTGAGTGTAAATATATACTGTAGCTCTAAACTGGAAGAAATGAACACAACAAATAATCATAGTTTCACAGATCCAGGATTATGGTACAGCTGATCAGAAGCATAACCTTCCTTTGTCATGTACTCATCAATACCAATTAGTACTGTGTTTCCTGAAAATAGAGTAGACTGATATTTTGAAAATACAGTCAATATTGGATTATACAGAAATTAGGGAGACACAGGAAAGGGTGCAGGTGTTAATAGAATAGGTTCTTTGTTCTGGTGTGGGACTTTCAATTTAACTAACTCCATGCAAAATATGTGTGTGAACAAATCTAAGGATAAATATTTAGTTTCAGTCGTCGTTATAAACTGGGAATGTAGGCAGGTCATTTTAAATCAAGTCATGTCATTTTATTGGAAATTATTATTATGTGAAAATTCTACAAGATAAGTAATGTACACTAGAATCTGAGGTGCAATATGACCAAAATGAATGTTGTGTATAAGAATCAGTATGGGGGGGGGATGCCAGAAAGATTTTTGTCTACTTAAAATCAAAGAATGTTTACCTTGTTAAAATAATTTTCTTGCAGTGATCTAATTTTACATGCCAGTAATGATGAGGTTTACTGCATTTTAGGGAGAGAATGGAATCCCAAATTTTATATTTAATCCAAATATTTTTATTTTCAATTCATAGGGGGTGATTTATCAATGTTTCAATCCAAACTTTAGCCACAATTCAATTTTTTAGAACAAAAACTCACAAATTCAAGTTATATTTAAAAAAAAAATGAAAATGTTTGGTATTTATTAAACTCGAAAAACATATCTATATAAACTTCGGCATATAAATGCTTTTAAGTTCAAGTAGAAGTCAATGGGAGTTGTCCTAGTCAAAATTCACGAAATTATTTTAATTTTAGGCTTTCAAGTTTTTTTTATATTTGGATTTAATTTGGATTTAATAATCAAGTAAACATTTACATTTTTTTTTAATTTGAAGTAGAAAAAAAACCCCTTGAAAATCACATAAATTCGATAAATAATCCTAATAGTATACGAATTCACTTGCCCATGAAACAATTATGAAAGAAATATGAAAACGATGTTCATTTATAGTGATGGGCGAATTTATTTGCCAGGCGCGAATTCGCGGCAAATTTGCGCGTTTCGCCGCCAGCGAATAAATTCGCGAAACACCCGCGAAAATTCGCGGCAAAAAATCGCCGGCGTCAAAAAATTTTTTTAAAAAAAAAAACAGACGCCGGCGCCAAAAACGGACGCCGGCGTCATAAAAAACGGACGCCGGCGCCGTTTCGCAAAGTTTTCGGCGAAGCGAAACGGCGCAAATTCGCCCATCACTATTCATTTGTTGCAGCATATTGGATATTTTACATTACAGTCTCACAATACAAACAAGCAGCACATGTTCTGATATTAATACCAACACAAGACAAAGTTATTATCTCTATAACCTAGTTGTTATTCCAGGGATAAACTACAGTTCATTTCTGTTAGCAAGGTTTCAATGGCAGATCCACCCACAGATAGATGTAGTTAGTTTGTTATTTCAGTTTAATATATATATATATATATATATATATATATATATATATATATATATATATATATATATATATATATATATATATATATATATATATATATATATATAGATGCTAACCTTTTGCCACACGTGCCTCTGTATTAAATTCTGATTTCTGGGAATTTTCCATGGCCATCAATTCTGTTAGCCCTGAATGAATGCTGCAGGCCATATTACTTGACTGTCACATAAGTCATCTTGACACATGCTTTAGGATAAATACTGATCTTTTCCCTGATTTGTTCCCCTTGGCTGAATATGGTGCTTTTATCATTGGCTGTTCCTTAGTCGCCACCTTTGTAAATACACAGCAGAAAAACCAATACAACACTGAATTATTTGCAGGCCAGTCTTGTATACGTTTTTATATTGGACTATTATTTTTGCATTAGGCTATAGATAGGGCATTAGTTATTGCAAATAACTGTGCACCGTGAGTGGATATTCATTACAAAGTGATATCACAGTCCAATAAATACCTCCATGGAAGTCAAGGACAGGAGGTGTGAAGAAATGGGATTATCATGCTGTGATAAAGTGCCCGAATGGTAGGATAATTTATCATAACTTCCATAGCTAACCATCTCTATGAACAAGAAAAGCTTTGCAATGAAAGGAACTGACAATTCATCAGGAACCTGGATTACTTTATGGATGTACCCGGAATGCATGACAAATGTAGAAGACAATTATTTTCAGAATATCATGTTCTACAAGTTTGTGCCAAACATCAAGTTGAAATGAGTTCAAAGCTGCTTGTATATGCAGAGCAAGAAATTCACCCAGACACCATATTTGTGATACTGGCATAGCAACCAGGCAAATATAATGGAACGATTTATTGGAAAAAACTGAAAGACAACTAGCATTTTGGTGGGAAATGTAATAAACATTGTGGCAGGAAAAAAACTGCATAAATAAAAACAAAAAAATTTTTAGCGCACAGCTTGTGCACTGTGAATGTTAATTTCATATAGCATAATATTAAGGCCTGCTTAAAGGTGGTGTATTCCTTGAACATATTTAGCAAGAGTTTTTATTATATAGCGCAATGGTGTAATCTATACAAACAACAATCTTTCCGCCAGTGGTGGATGAGGTTGAAAAATACTTTGGCCTCTAAAAAGATATACATTTAATTCATGCAAAGGTATAATTATTTGTGCAGAGGAATCATTTTAATTATTTAATTTTGCTTAAAGCATTCTTCAGCTTTCCCAAAACTAGATGGATATTTTGACACTTATGGGGGTTATGTAATAAAAAGCACTACATTTGCCTAGGTGCAGTAAGCTACAGATATTTTACAATGTTGGCAATATTGTGAAACATAAAGCAGGAATCTATATTGCTAATGAAAAGGGGATTACCTGCACTTTAAAACCTGTATCTATTTTTCTAAAAGTGTGCTTATTTATTTAAAGAGAAAGGACTCCCCACCAGTTCTTTAAGGGTAGAGGTCAGTGGCTACTTATTAATGTTAAAGTTGCACACAGCACTCCTCTAAGCTCTATTTCCGACGTGTGTATTTTTTGTCTCATTTTATTCTATTAAAGTTTATGCAGCTACTTTACCGGTTAGAAATAGAAGCATTCCTTGAGGGATAAAAGTCTTTCTGAATGTCAATCTCTAGGCCCCTTGGGCAGAGGAAAGGAATTACTTCTCTCTTGTATAACGCAGCTTTTGAAGTGTCACATCAGCTATAATAGGTCCTGTCAGCTATCCAACATGGGCTGGATACTTTCATTTACTTACACAACATTGAGAAATGGTTCATTTGCTAATGTGTGTGTGATTGTGTGTGTGATTGTATGTGGTCAGTCGAAGACAGGACTCAACACTCATCAGTGGCAGGGGGCAGTTAGAATCCATGCTGTGCAGGAGGGAAATAACTGTCTCAGAGGTTGTCAGCACAGTCATAAATTGCCCTGGGCTGAGAAGGAGATAAACAGTGGGGCTTGTAATTGGAATACCTGAATGCATATTGAATTAATTCCCTAGCCACTTGTATAGGTTAGCTAAACACTAACAAAAAAAAAAACAAATAAAGGCATACATTGTAAATCGTGCTTTAAAGGAGAAGGAGAGGTTAAAACTAAGTAAGCCTTATCAGAAAGGTCCATCTAAATATACCAGTAAACCCGCAAAGTAATGCTGCTCTGAGTCACCTGTCAAAAGAAACACTGCATTTCTTTCCTTCTATTGTGTACTCATGGGCTTCTGTATCAGACTTCCTGCTTTCAGCTCAAACCTCATTGCCCTGGGCAAGAGCATGCTCAGTTTGCTCCTCTTCCCCCCTCCCTTCTCTACTGTAATCTGAGCCCAGAGCTATAAGTGAGCAGGGAGAGACTCAGGCAGGAAGTGATGTCACACCACATTAATACTGCAGCTCCTATTCTAAACAAACAGAGAGTTTCTAGAGCTTTTTACTCAGGTATGGTAAAACATTCTACAGAATAAATATAGCATTCTAGCTTGCACTATTGCAGCTAATCTATTGGCAATAAAATCCATCCGTAGCTTTCCTTCTCCTTTAAGTAAATTAAGTAAATTGACTTAAATTCTTGTTTTTAAGGAAACACTGGATTCATAAAATGGACTGACAACTTCCACGTTTGCTCCTACTGTCCACTGTCAGTGGCAGCTGCTGATCTAATCTCAACTCTTCTGATTGCACTCCAACTTCCATATTTAATAAAAGGCCCTAAGTTTGCCCAGAAGCTGTAACCCATAGCAACCGATAAGAGGTTTACTTTTAAATATGTGCCTGAATGGTAGGATCATTTATTTTGTTTATATTCTCTTTGTTTTTAAACAGCAACTGCCCCCTACTGTGCTTTAAACACTGTAAGTTTAACCTAAAGTGAAACTTTTTATTAGTGAAACCGGGAAATTGCATATAATAGAGGTTTACTCACTCAAAAGTGTTTTCATCATAATTCAAACCTATAAAAGCATTCTCCGGTATCTCAGGCATTGCGAACACCTCTCTATAAAAAGAAGCTTGATTTATAATGGCTTTTCTGTCACTTTCTGGTATTTTTTTTGCAAATCTGCTTTCATGTAATTCCAGATTTTCAATTATTTAACAGTGGGCTTTATGCTTAACAGATGAGATCCAGTTTGTGAATAAACATCATTTTGCTGTTTAGTATTAGAAAACCAAACGCTATTGTACATTTTCATTTACAAAACAGATGGTTTGCAATATCACTGAAGACACATTTTAGAATTTTTACAAAACAATAAATAGAAATCTGTGAATGGCACTGATATTTGCTCTTCAAAACAGCAGTATACTGCAGTATTGGGCAAGAAGCACGACAGAGGTTCTCTCTTCTATAAATCATGCATAAACACATCGAAGAAAACATTAGCCAATAAAGTATCCCAACAGTGTTGAACATAAAAAGCAATGGCCTAGATTTTTCAAAGTGGGATGAATATTTTAGACCCGTATTACATCATTCTTAGTGACACAACATAAGGAATGTTTGGAGTGTGATTTAAATATTTATTCCTCTACGTAAATATAGATGTGTTATGGTTAGTGCGTATGATGAGACAAGGATGAAATTATGATTGCCTGCAGAATAAGGTATAGGTGACAAACGAGAATTTTTTCCAATTTGCTATTTTTTGTAATACACTAAACAACTACCATACCTTAACTGTCTCCTGCAAATGGGTTGTATCTTATAATTCTAGATTTCATTTCAAGTAAATAAAGGAGGCTAATCAGTTGCATTTCCAAGGCTGACAGTACATAAAGGATTCATTTATGTGCAGAGATATTACTAGATTAGTAAGTAAGATACCCTTAATGTTACTATTAGGGGCAGATTTATCAAGAGTCAAAGTGAATTCGAGGGAATTTTCGAAGTAAAAAAATTCAAAATTCAAAGTAATTTTTTGGATACTTCAACCATCGAATAGGATACTACGACTTTGAATTTACTTCGACTTCGCTTCGAAGTAAAAATAGTTTGAATATTCGACCATTCGATAATCGAAGTACTGTCTCTTTAAAAAAAAATCGACTTCAATATTTCGCCAAATTAAACCTGCCTTAGTGCTATGTTAGCCTATGGGGACCTTCTACATCCATTTTCTAAGTCATCGCAGTTAACAAATCGAAGTAAAATTGTTCGATTTTACTACAGAGGCAATTGAGACTGTAAGAAATCGACTGCAACAAGATAACACCCTAAGCAGCAGAACAAAGCTCAGTCCCAACCAAGTATGTTTGTTGCTAGATTTGTGTCTGAACACCACATACTTCATGTACAAGAACCTTTTTTATAGACAGAAACATGGTTGTGCAATGGGTTCTCCAGTCTCTCCTATTGTAGCAAACCTGTACATGGAGGAAGTGGAAAGGAGGGTCTTACTTACTTTCCAGGGAACTACACTGATTCACTGGTTCAGGTATGTGGATGACACTTGGGTTAAAATCAGATCCAATGAAGTGGCGGCCTTTACTGAACACATTAACTCAGTGGACAATAACATCAAGTTCACAAGGGAAGATGACCATGAGAACAAACTTGCCTTTTTGGACTGTTTGTGCCAAAGGAATGGACGGCACTCCACTTGAAGAGGAAAAAGGTCTTTATTACAAGCTAAAAGTAGGGATCAAAGGCCCTACGCGTTTCGGGATACAATCCCTTACTCATAGTTTGATATGCATCCAAGAGGGGGGTAACTTGAAGACGGAAGTATACAGGAAACCCACTCATACGGATCAATATCTGTTCTTTGATTCCCACCATGGAACACAAACTGGGTGTCATTAGAACTCTGCACCACAGGGCGGAAGTTGTGGCAACTGATACCGAGTCCAAAGACAAAGAGCAAAAACATCATAGAGGAGCTTTGAAAGCGTGTGGCTACCCAGACTGGGCCTTTGTCAAAACAGAAGCAACCAAGCCCAACAGGAACACCAATAGAAATAACTGCCTGGAGACACATAGTAGGCAAAACATAGTCATCCCATATGTAGCTGGAGAGTCTGAGAAACTCAGGAGGATTTTAAACAAACACCACGTCCCTGTGTTTTTCAAACCTAGCAACACACTGAGACAAAAAACTGGTACATCCAAAGGATCCAATCCCTAAAGAAAAACAAAGCAATGTGGTATACAGAATACAGTGTAGCGAGGAGTGCACAGATCTATACATTGGGGAGACAAAACAACTGCTCACCAAGCGAATGGCTCAGCATAGGAGGGCGAATTTTACAGAGAAAAACTCAGATGTCTTTCTCACCTGGCGATTCATGTCAAGGTGGAGCAACCATCCCTGAACAGAAGTGGGGGCCTTCGACACCACCTGTCTGCTACATACAATGCTGTTCTAACATCTGTACCCGGCGGTTTTAGAACACTTCACACATCCATTCACACATCCATCCATTCATGCAACTCTCACAAGTAACACCTGTTTCTAGGAGTTGCATGACACATTGGATAATCCTATCACAGTAACTACACAGAATCAACACCTCTGTGAATTTCAGATGTCACCTCTTTGAAGAGTTACACTGCCATTGTGATTGGATTAGTGGAAGAGTTGATATGCCGAGAACTTCCCACACCAGTCAATTGAACTGGAATAGATGCTCGGATGAGTAGTGAAACGTCTTCATTGATTACTCAGCAAGTCCAGTTGTTTTTAGATTTACCTATACTAGATATACCATGACCTGGATGAATGAAAATCTTCATAGTCATAAACACATAAAGATTGAAAAAAAAATCTTATGTTTACATGTTGCCCCTACTTTAAAAGCAAGTAACTTACAATGGCACTAAGTAAAGTAGCACTATATGCTCACAACATGTAAAAGGTAGCCCTCAACAGTTACAGCTGCGAACAGCTTACAGTCGGAAGTCAGAAATGGGTTTTCAAAGCTACCAGCAGCTCAGTATTTCAATGTTAAAGGGGACATATAGCATACATTTTCACAATGCTTTAAACCATTTCAAATAATGTAAAATAGAAGAGAGTGTTTTTATTTCAATACCTTTTGCATCAAAAAACGCCTGTATTAGCTTGAAAACTGTTCTCAGCCCTCCCCCTTTGAAACTTCCTGTCTCAGACTCTTCAGTATCTGAACTGCAGCCGACGGCTCTTTCTGTATAAGCTATAGAGCAACAGCCAATGAGAGAGGAGTGGGCGTGTCTGTGATGTTTCTCTCAGTCCTTCCCTGCAGACTTCTGTTAACCCTTACTGCTGGTTTTCCCTTCCCTGCTCCTTTCTCTCCCTCTCTGTCCTATTTATGTAACCCCCTCTCTGCCCTGTTTGTTTTCCTCCCCCTCCCTTCACTGCTTGTTCCTTTCTCTTGCCCTGCAATAATTGTGGAAAAGAAAGAAAAGCAAATTTCTGTATAAATAAAACATAATCTGCTGCTAAATGTATTTTATTCTTTTCTGGGGGCAATGAGCAGTATGAGCAGTTAGTGTAAGTACCATAGTCATTTTCTACCTAGTATTATGTTGTATACAACCAGCAATCAACGTCTTTTTGGGGTTTCCTTTGTAACTCCCTGAATCTGTTGTTATATGTTATACAATTCCATCAGCTGCATTTATTCCCTTGCAACTCCCTGCACCTGATCATAAATTATCCCAGAACAGCTGCATTTATTCCCTTGCAACTCCCTATAAATTGTTCCATAACAGCTGTATTTCCTCTTGCAACTCCCTGCACCTCCCTATAAATTGTTCCATAAAAGCTGCATTTCCCCTTGCAACTCCCTGCACCTGATCAAAAATGATCCCAGAACAGCTGCGATTATTCCCTTGCAACTCCCTGCACCTCCCTATAAATTGTTCCATAACAGCTGTATTTCCTCTTGCAACTCCCTGCACCTCCCTATAAATTGTTCCATAACAGCTGCATTTCCCCTTGCAACTCCCTACACCTGATCAAAAATGATCCCAGAACAGCTGCGATTATTCCCTTGCAACTCCCTATAAATTGTTCCATAACAGCTGCACTTCCCCTTGCAACTCCCTCCACCTCCCTATAAATTGATACACAACAGCTGCATTTCCCCTTGCAACTCCCTGCACCTGATCATAAATTGTTACACAACAGCTGCATTTCCCTTGCAACTCCCTGCACCTGGTCATAAACTGTTCCACAACAGCTGTATTTCCTCTTATAACTCCCTGCACCTGATCATAAACTGCTCCACAAGAGCTGCATTTTACCTTGCAACTCCATGCACCTGGTCATAAATTGTTCCAGAACAGCTGCATTTTACCTTCCAACTCCCTGCACCTGGTCATAAATTGTTCCAGAACAGCTGCATTTCCCCTTGCAACTCCATGCACCTGGTCATAAACTGCTCCACAACAGCTGCATTCCCCTTGCAACTCCCTGCACCTGGTCATAAATTGTTTCAGAAAAGTTGCATTCTACCTTGCAACTCCCTGCACCTGGTCATAAATTGTTCCAGAACAGCAGCATTTCCCCTTGCAACTCCCTGCACCTGGTCATAAACTGTTCCACAACAGCTGCATTCTCCTTGCAACTCCCTGCACCTGGTCATAAATTGTTCCAAAACAGCTGCATTTAACCTTGCAACTCCCTGCACCTGGTCATAAATTGTTCCTAAACAGCTGCATTTTACCTTGCAACTCCCTGCATCTGATCATAAATTGTTCCAGAATAGCTGCATTTCCCCTTGCAACTCCCTGCACCTGGTCATAAACTGTTCCACAACAGCTGTATTTCCTCTTATAACTCCCTGCACCTGATCATAAACTGCTCCACAAGAGCTGCATTTTACCTTGCAACTCCATGCACCTGGTCATAAATTGTTCCAGAACAGCTGCATTTTACCTTCCAACTCCCTGCACCTGGTCATAAATTGTTCCAGAACAGCTGCATTTCCCCTTGCAACTCCATGCACCTGGTCATAAACTGCTCCACAACAGCTGCATTCCCCTTGCAACTCCCTGCACCTGGTCATAAATTGTTTCAGAAAAGTTGCATTCTACCTTGCAACTCCCTGCACCTGGTCATAAATTGTTCCAGAACAGCAGCATTTCCCCTTGCAACTCCCTGCACCTGGTCATAAACTGTTCCACAACAGCTGCATTCTCCTTGCAACTCCCTGCACCTGGTCATAAATTGTTCCAAAACAGCTGCATTTAACCTTGCAACTCCCTGCACCTGGTCATAAATTGTTCCTAAACAGCTGCATTTTACCTTGCAACTCCCTGCATCTGATCATAAATTGTTCCAGAATAGCTGCATTTCCCCTTGCAACTCCCTGCACCTGGTCATAAACTGTTCCACAACAGCTGCATTATCCTTGCAACTCCCTGCACCTGGTCATAAATTGTTCCTAAACAGCTGCATTTTACCTTGAAACTCCCTGCACCTGGTCATAAATTGTTCCTAAACAGCTGCATTTTACCTTGCAACTCCCTGCACCTGATCATAAATTGTTCCAGAATAGCTGCATTTCCCCTTGCAACTCCCTGCACCTGGTCATAAATTGTTCCTAAACAGCTGCATTTCCCCTTGCAACTCCCTGCACCTGGTCATAAATTGTTCCAGAATAGCTGCATTTCCCCTTGCAACTCCCTGCACCTGGTCATAAATTGTTCCAGAACTACCTTGCAACTCCCTGCACCTGATCATATATGAATATGAAGGAAAACAAAGCTACAGCTGCTGTTCTGCAATATCATAACAGTGAATACTAATGGACACTGTTTGTATAAGTTTTATAATGTAATAGAGGCAGGGAGTTGCACAGTGTATAACAATATATTATGGACTATAGATTATGTCCAGGGACATGTGTGACTGATGCCTATTTGCTGTGAAAAACAGGACAATACTGCTGTACTTTAAATAAAAGAAAATACTATTATATTACTATTACAGTTTGTATTAACCTTCACATATATTGATTAATGTTGAGCATTTCAGGGATGCTGTTAGAAGTGAATGATCAGGCAGCAGCATAAGACAGTTATGTGCAGGCTGGACACACAGGACAGAGGGTGGGAGGGGAGGGGTTTGGCTGCTAAAGCTCAGGAGTTCAGCCTGTCAGTCAGAGCTGTGACCACTTCCTGTGAGAGAATGAACAGACACTCCCACTCTTCATTTCAGCCTAGCTTCTGAGAGGTTCTCTCTGCAGCTCTGATATAATGACAGTTTTAGCAGGTAAAATGCATTCAAAACGTTTTTCTTTCTGCATCATTACATGTTTTGAGGAAGGATGTGCAATATATCTGAATATGAAGGTTATATGAAATGTCCCCTTTAAATTCTAATTACTGTATAGAATTGGGGTGTTTAATTTTCTGTCCCTCTATTCTGTCCCTCTGCAGAATAGAGGGACAGTCCTCTAAAAAGGACAATGGAAGCCCTGTTCCAAATACATCATCTAAACAATTCTTCCAGAGATCACAATATTGTTCCAATGGAACTGGTATTTATTGCTAACCTATGGAGAGTACAGCCTGCATAGAGGGCCACATGGGTGATAAGCACAATTTGTGACCAAGACCAAGATATTATAAACTGTATTACAGGTATGGGATCTATTGTGAGAAGAACAATGCAATTCTTTTTTTTCTCAGTCATAGTTACATAGTTACATAGTTACATAGTTACATAGTTAAATTGGGTTGAAATCAAGTTCAACCCCTCCAAATGAAAACCCAGCATCCATACACACACCCCTCCCTACTTTTAATTAAAATTCTATATACCCATACCTATACTAACTATAGAGTTTAGTATCACAATAGCCTTTGATACTATGTCTGTCCAAAAAATCATCCAAGCCATTCTTAAAGGCACTAACTGAATCAGCCATCACAACATCACCCGGCAGTGCATTCCACAATCTCACTGTCCTGACTGTGAAGAACCCTCTACGTTGCTTCAAATGAAAGTTCTCTTCTTTTTGTCTAAAGGGGTGGCCTCTGGTACGGTGATCCTCTTTATGGGTAAAAAGGTCCCCTGCCATTTGTCTATAATGTCCTCTAATGTACTTGTAAAGTGTAATCATGTCCCCTCGCAAGCGCCTTTTTTCCAGAGAAAACAACCCCAACCTTGACAGTCTACCCTCATAATTTAAGTCCTCCGTCCCTCCAACCAATTTAGTTGCACGTCTCTGCACTCTCTCCAGCTCATTTATATCGCTCTTAAGGACTGGAGTCCAAAACTGCACTGCATACTCCAGATGAGGCCTTACCAGCGACCTATAAAGAGGCATAATTATGTTTTCATCCCTTGAGTTAATGCCCTTTTTTATGCAAGACAGAACTTTATTTGCTTTAGTAGCCACAGAATGACACTGCCCAGAATTAGACAACGTGTTATCTACAAAGACCCCTAGATCCTTCTCATTTAAGGAAACTCCCAACACACTGCCATTTAGTGTATAACTTGCATTTATATTATTTTTGCCAAAGTGCATAACCTTGCATTTATCAACATTGAACCTCATTTTCCAGTTTGCTGCCCAGTTTTCCATGTAATATATACAAAATATTTTGTTATTCAATCCACCAAATCCACCACATACATACAGTTCATGGTTCATTCATTGATGTTTGTAAAGGATACAACCCATATTATCTGTTTCTATAGGATTTTTTATTAGCTATAATAAACTATAAACGGTCCATTTCTGTTAAACAGCAAAACAGTAGTAGTAGTTATCATGATAAAATGTCAATCACCACCATGTTTCAAGGTAATTGTCAATATGGGAGAATATTTTTTTTTTTTCCTAGAAAGAGCATATTGAAAAAGAGATTCACTAACAATGTAGGGCAATGCAAATGCTATTGAAGAATTAGACACCTTAACTGCAATTTAAATTTTACACAATGCAAAATGCAGCAGATTACTTGGTTAAATATATCTCAGCGATACCTAATGATTCTTACAGATGACAAAAAAAGTTAAATTACCATTACCCCAGCAATTTATATGGTTTACACTAGCTGTCTTGTTTTAATGATATTAACGTGTAATGTTTTAAAGGGGTTCTGTCATGGGGAAACATGTTTTTTTTTTTACAAAATGTTAATAGTGTTCCTCCAGCAGAAAAGAGCATACACATTATTTAATATTTAATTTTAAAATCTGATGAAAAGCTAAACATGTTATTAGTTTCCCAGGTGCCCTCAGTCATGTGATTTATGCGCTAATGAATTTCAGTCAGTCTTAACTACTGCACTGCAAATTGGAGTGACATCACCCCTTCTCTTTCCCCCTGAACAGCCTATCAGCATAACAAAGAGAAGGTAACTAGTGATGGGTGAATTTATTCGCGGCAAATTGTTTTTTGGACGCCGTCACATTTTTCGCAAAAATGACAGACACTGGCAGCAAAAATGGATGCCGGCGTCAAAAACTAGACGCCTGCGCTGTTTTGCAAATTTTTCGCCATTTTGCGTGAAATTCGCAAATTATTCGGCAAAGCGAAACGGCACAAATTCGCCCATCACTAAAGGTAACCAGATAACAGCTCCTTGATACTTGCATTTTAATGTTCACTTTCGATCCGGATTTTCCTCAGTTATATTGATCTTCTTTGTATGTAAAATTATTTCCTTATCTTGGAGGGAGGCATGTCTCCTAGCCCTAATAATTATAAATTTCTCATATCCCTTTTCTAAAGTGAAGTTAAAATATCAGCCTCTCTCTCTCTCAAAATCACCCAGAGAGGAATTTCTTTTAAGAAACTGACTGTAGGAAATATTGGAAAGCTATTTAGGACGATGATTACTTGTTTTCTCTATAACATTGTATTGATATATCTTTGCAATAGGTATGGGTTTCAATAGACCTCTCAACCCCCTTAAGAGTTGGGTCCAGGAAATTTATTTTGTTAGAATTAAAAGACAATGTGAATTTTAATCCTATGGAATTAGCATTCACAAAGTAAACATTCTTCTAATTTTTCCTAAAGACCTTTCCAGAATGACAATATCATTGATAAAACTCTTATAAAGCATTACATTTGACGTCCACTGACGATGATGATGATGCTCCCAGTACCACAAAAATAAATTAGTGTAACTGGGAGCAAATCTGTTCCTCATCGCAGTACCTCACATCTGTAGATAAATGGTGTCTAAAAATAGTTGTGAGTCAATATAAAATTAATTGAATCCAAAATAAAATATAAATAATTTCAAACTATATAAATAATTTGTTCATAAGGCATCCCCATACAGGAAAAAAACTAACCGCCCTAATTCATGTCTAACATTAGTATATAGTGATTGTGCATCATAAGTGATCCAATTGTAGTCTTCATCCCATTCATATCCTTGTAGTATTCTTAAAATGTGCTGTGAATCTTTAACAGAAAATTAAAATTTGTGACATACTTTTGCAAATGTAGATCCACATAATGTGATAAATTAGCTGTGATAGATTCCATTCCTGCTATAATAGGACAACCCCGTGGACTGGTTATGCTTTTGTGAATCTTCGGAAAATAAAAAAAATATGGCATGTAGCATTTAGTGTTCAATATAAAATCTCTTACACCTTTTGTGTTAACACCCTCTTTGTAACGCTTATCAATGATTAAATTAAAAGATATTAAATAGTCTTTGGATCCCCTTTAAGAATTTTATTAAAGGACTGATCCCCTAACAGACGTTTTGATTTTTCTTTTTTAAAATACAATTTTTTATTTAGAATACACAATATAAAAGAAGATAGAAAAGAACCCCCACTTGATCAGTTAAACTAAAGGAGTCACAATATGTTCTTCACTCGCCTATTCGTTCACAGGTAAGTAATACGCACTCAGGTAAAAACCACAAATTAGTACATTGGGTTAAGTATTTCTCTAGGTAATTGAATTGTAAAATGCTGTGCAATAAGTTATAAAGTGCTGTGCAATAAATTAATTGGATTTTAAAAAAGACTCCGAAACCCAATAGGGATCTATATTACAATAAACCATAGGAAAGAGAGGGGGGGGGGAAGTCCCTCACGAAGATTTATACCCTCCTTAATTGATCTTATATATTTTTTATCAAAATAAATTAAAGTGCTACCCCAAATAGTGACTAGTTTCTTAATTAATTGGTTGCTGTGTTGCAAAATAGAATTACATATATTTTAAAATGTTACTTAGATAGAAGAAATTAATTCATTATATTTTATATATTAATATAAAGTGCTGGAGAGTGCTATGTTCATTAGTACTTATATGTGGGCAATGAAGATTCAATTAATACAGTTAAATAGACTGCCAATGCATCAGATACAAACTAGAATCAATGCTCAAATTCATGAAAAAAGGAGGAAATTGAACTAAGAGGAGGTGGAGTTGTCCTAAAACTACTGCCTGAAATTTTTCTTTCCCTGGGACACCGCAAAGATGGAGAAGGTAGAGTAACTGGGACTGTGGTCTCAGTATTTAAACTAGGCCCTAAGATGGATAAAGAGGCTAATATATCCTAAAAAAACACAAATCCACGGTCTCCTGGGAGTTCAGTTTACAGAGAAAGAGAAAGGATCTTAACCGAGCAAAGATTAGACAAAGAGGATACTCCAGTAAGCTAGTGAAGAAAGCTTATCATAGAGCATTAGTGGCAGAAAGAAGTGAGCTTCTGGTTATAAAAGGATAAAATACAAGAACCTAACAACACGGTTAGATTTATAACCACCTATAATACCAATAGCTCCCAAATACAAGCAATTTTGGACAAACATTGTCCAATACTCTTGGAAGATAATACCCTTGGATCCATACTGCAAGAACGAGCATCAATATGTTATAAGCAAAGTCCCAATCTGAGAGACATGCTCACAAGGAGTCATTTTCAAAACTCACGGAACAATAGTCAAAAAAATTATGGGTGCTTTCCCTGTGGGGACTGCAATATGTGCAATAAGTTACAGAAAATGACTACTTTTGTAGATCGGTTTGGTATAACCCATAAAGTTAATGATTATATAAATTGTAGGACTCAAGGTGCAATTTATTGCATCGAATGTCCCTGTAGCAAACAGTACATACAGTAGGTATGACCACACAGATGTTGAAAACAAGAATGCAGCAACATTGTAGTGCTATCAGAACTGCAGGAAATGAAAAGAAAAAAGAAAAAACTATTTCTACTGATGCTCAACATTTCAAAAAAGTACATAATATGGATCCAGCAAGAATGAAATTCTGGAATTGGGAATTCGAAAAGGAAATCTGGAATAAGCCCTGTTAAAACGAGAAAGCTACTGGATCTTCAAACTAAACACGGTGTCCGCGAATGGGATAAATGAAAATAATTTATTTACATCATTTATTTAATAATTACAAAAGAAACAGGATTTGTTTTTAATAATTTAAATTTTTATTTTTTATGGAAATATTATGAGCTCGCATGAGTAGTTATACATATATGATTATATTGAACCTCTTTTAATTAATAATTAATAAATATGTTTTTAGGAGTTAATCATATATACACTAAATAAGAGCAATTAATGGTTTTTATAAATACGTAAAAAATAAAATACAAATATCATAGGTTAAAAACTGATCTATATACATTGGTGATTTGTAAAAAAATAGAAATGTTCCACAATATTCCTGTCTATATTGAAACTCCCCTTTTAGGATGATAAGAGCAATACCTGCATGTAGAAAGTTAAAATTTAGACAACCAGGGAGAATGACTGGGATGTTTTATGTGTTGTATGACACAGAGTTGCGGCGTGGGTGTCATGACAACGGCGGAACCAATGGGAGAGAAGAACACGGGTTCTAGGAAGTCCTCGCGATGGGTGTGGGAGGAAAGATGAAGCCTGTGCGGTCTCGCGATAACTTAACCACGTGACGTAGGACGCGGAAGTGATTTAAATCACGCGTCCGAGGGAACATTTTGTATCCCCTTTAAGAATTTTATTGAAGGACTGATCCCCTAACAGACGTATTGCTTTTTTTTTTTTAATACAATTTTTTATTTAGAATACAGTAACTAAACCCACTACTCTTACAGTGTCCATAAGGTCTCTTGCTTTTGCTATAGTAGTCAAAATATTATACATTAAAAATGTTATGTTGAATGCTTACTTGACATTAGAACCACATCTCTGTGGAAAACCTCACTTTCAAAGTGATTTGTATGTATCTCACCTAAATATGTACTAAAAAACTAGCAATTTCCAACACAAAAAAAGGTCACAAATGAAGAAAAAAAAGCAGTTACGCACAATAATTTTGAGCATCACTGCACAGTGTGTTATTTAAAACTCAATTAATAGTAACAACTTCTCTACATACTATTAATCTGTCAAACTGGGTACATTTAAGTGTATATAAATACTTGATTTTACAATTGCTATGTTCATTTATTCTAGAGTTCTGGAATTCTAAATGTAGAAAAAAGTTGAAAAGTTGAAAGAAAGTACAAAACGTTAAATGTTAAAGGGATTCTGTCATGATTTTTATGATTCCCTGAGGAAGTAAGGGTAAAGCCTCACACAATGCATTGGAAGCCAAGCGTAGTCATCTTTTTAATAATCTTTCCACTTGTATCATCTCTATATTTGTGAGTAGACATCTGGTTTCAACTATTTATACAACAGTAAATGGATTAATGCACAATTGAATCTTTTATTCTTTCATCCTTTACACCACCTGAGTAAAAGTAATGGTGGAATTGTTGTGGAAACAAGCTGGTTGTTGATGAGCAGTTTTTAACATTGTGTCTGTGAGTATATAGGTGAGAGGGGGAACACAGCGGTGGACCTTTACGTGCAAAGTTTTATTCACTTTCCCTGCTAATTGGCAATAGCTAACAGACAAAATTTATCTAATAACTTGTTGACACAGTATGGGAGTTTTCTGTTGTGTGCTCTCATTTCTTTTTAAGATTTCGTTTTTTATGGTATAGCTTTTTTTTTACTATATTACACTGGGTACATTGCAAGTAATTCATTCTGCTGTTTAAAATGTTATTCTTCAACCAATAAATGAATTTTTTTTTCTTTACTTGTAATATCGGTGTGTAGGCAGTCATCTCAGGTCATTTTGCCTGGTCGTGCTTTCAGAAAGAACTGATTTCAGATAACCTATTGTTTGACCTACTCAATTTAATTGAAAGATTTTTACTATTAAGCACTATTCTCATATCTACCACTTTTAAAATAAAAATAATAATAGAAATTAGAAGGAACAACAACAGAAGGATAAAACTGGATAAAGGATAAAACTGATCCCATTTTTTGCACTACTTATAATCCCCACCATAATGAGATTGTAACCACTTTAAATACACATTGGATTGTTTTAACGTTAGATCCAGTGTTGAATAGTCTGTTAGGTGAATACACACAAGTATTTTTTCGTAGAGCTTAAAAATTGAAAAACATAATAGCTCCTAGTAGATTAGGGAAAACCTTCACTGCAGGTGAAGTTTACCAAATTAAACAACATATTACTTGTTCAACTCGTGTAATTTACCTAATAACATGTAACTGTGGTCTACTTTATATAGGACAAACAAAAAGAAAACTTAAAGATAGGTTTAGGGAAGACAGGAGAAAGATATTAAATAAAGACAAAACGTATGGCTTCTCCAAATATTTTTTTAACAGCCATGGAGGGGATCCCTCAAGTTTGAAAGTCTTCAGAGATTGAACAAGTAAGCTCCGCAATAAACAATCATAATATATTAAGTGTGTTATATAGAAAAGAAAAGTATTGGGTATATAAAATTCAGACTTAACTCCATATGGTCTCAATGAGATGTCGGATTTTATGGTTATTTAATTGATGTTGAACTGATAATTCATTATCTGTTAAGATTTTTGTGTATAACCACCATCATTTTATTTATGCTTATATGTAATCCATGGCTTTTAATTTGATACATAACCGCTTCCCCATTTGGTCGGAATTATGGATAGTTTGGTCTCCATGGTAACATTCCCCTGGTTCGGCTGATTCTGTTCATGGCGGGTGGAGATAGTGCCCCCTTTTTCTTTTTTTCACTGAAACTCTTTAGTTTAATACTATGCATGAACAATGGCAGTATGAAGATTGGCTAGCATAATAAATATTTTTTTGACACATATGCCAATTCCTATATGCTATATCCTATACAATTACAGGAACCATCTTGGTTTTGGGCATCCAGCACTACATAAGCTACTGGGCTGGTGTATCATCATCATGGAATCCAATTGCTAACAGAGAAGCGGTGTGTTTTTTTAAAAAAAGATTTCTTACCTGACTGTAATCATGATAAGGTTCCCCTGAGGAAGTCACAAAGGAGTGATGAAACGAATTGGGCATGATTATCACTATTACACTGCTAAATGATAAGCCATTCATATTCGTCAAAATTGTAAGTGCAATATATTCTAATAAAGACACATTTAAGAAAGGATTACTCAAGGGGAGTGTGCCCTTCTTTCATTTTGTTTTTTAACTGTAAGAGTAATGACTGCTGGCAACTTTTAAAATAAGCTCCCAGAACAAGGACAGGTCATGTTTCACAAGACTTGATGTTTTAACAGGAACATGCTTTTAACAGAAAATGCTTTTTTATCCCTTAAAAGTAGAAATGGTAGATTCTCAGTGTTATCATATAACAACCTGATCTTCTTTAAAACAATGTTTCAGTGACAACTTTATAAAGGAATGATTAGCTGGCCATACATGGGTCAATATAGGCTGCCAATTTGGCCATTCCTGCCCAGGCTGTGTATAGGCCTTTCCTGATCTCCTGCTCCATTGCTATTTGACCAAAGTTTTGCAAAATATTCATTGGGTAGGTTTAAAAAGAACCTATTGGCAAGGACCACATCATCCACCTGATGCTGTCCTCTCGGGAAGGTTCTTGGATTTTTATCCAATTGTTGGCTCTGGGGCTATTAATAGAATGTTTTTAAAAAACTACTTAAAATATGCCACTGTAAAGCTTAAAAACACATCAAAGTAAAATTCTTATAGTTACATAGAAAAAGTTTAGCAATGAGAATAATATGGGCATTTAAGGCATTTAAATTAGCTGCAAATTAAACCAGGGACCACGCGATATGTCTGCTAAAGCAGGGGTGCCCAAACGTTTTGCAACGAGGGCCAGACTTGGTGAGGTGAAAATGTGTGGTGACCGAACATTCAGCCCAACATTCTTTGAACCATTAACATTAAATTACAGGAATCGAGTAACTGTAGCAGAAATATTTGGTCACATTAGTGAAATTATCTGCCACTTGGTCTTTACTGCTGCCTGTGTGCTGAAGTTGTTACCAATAGACATGAACTGGCAAGTAGTGATGCCATATTTCTTCAGTTTACTGTACTGGCATGTTAGTACGTCTATTGACACTTTCAGCCCTAAAGAAGAATGCGAAAACAACGCGTCTCTACCTGTCACAATGAGCGCTCGGCGCTCCCTACCTTTCCCCCGGCGCGGCGGATCCAAGATGGTGGCGCCCAGGACTACACGTGGGCGCAAGGACGCCGGCGCCGGAGCGTCGGCGCGGTGATGTCACGCGTTTGGCGCCAAATTCAAACTTAAAAAGACGCCGGAAACCCGGGTTCGATGCCCGAGTATAGCTCAATATTATATTGTGTTCCTGGGTCTCCCAGCTTGCCTGTTTTTCCTGTTATAGATCTTCTGCCTGTTTCCTGACATTTGAACCCTGCTGCCTGCCATCTCGAACCCGTGCCTGAACTTGACCTCTCTTTTGGATTCCCTTGAATTGTACCCTGCCTGGACTCACTGGAAAAGGACTTCCTCCTTGATCATTACTACACCCCCCTGTGGGTGCCGCAGGCCCCCGCTGACATTATACTCGGGCCATGGATCCTACTGAGGAAGCTACGCCTGACGTCGGACGTGCGCTCCGCGGACTGGCATCCAGCATGGAGGAATATGAAGCCCAGCAGTATCGCATAGGGCAGGCACTCGATACCCTTCTCTCTCGTGTGCCTCCAGCGCCCCCTGCTTCCCAAGCTGCTGTAAATCCTCCCTTGGCGGTCGCTTCGTCCAACGCAGGATTCTCGTCTGGTGAGCCTCGTATTCCACCTCCTCCTCGCTTCAGTGGGGACCCACAGGCCTGCAGAGGTTTCGCTACACAGTGCCAGATCCAGCTCGAGTTTCAACCTTTGCACTTCCCCAATGAACGTTCCAAGGTGGGCTATGTAATGTCTCGTTTGATGGGCAAACCACTTGAGTGGGCAACATCTCTTTGGGAGAAGAATTCTCCACTGACTTTTGATGCGAAGGCTTTTCTTCAAGCATTTCGTACTGTGTTTGATGCCCCAGGTCGGGTCACTAATGCTCCTTCTCGTTTTCTGCAACTCCGGCAGGGAAACCGCAGTGTCAGTGACTATGCTATTGACTTTAGAACTTTGATGGCTGAGACTTCCTGGAATGACGATGCCTATAAGGCTGTATTCTATCAAGGACTGTCTATTCGCAATAAAGATGATCTTGTCTCCAGGGAGTTCCCTGACCTGCTAGAAGATCTGATTGCACTATCCATTAAGGTGGACACTCATCTCAGAGAGCATCAAGTAGAGAAGGAGCATTGTAAAAGATTTCAACCCTTGTTGGCACCCCGTTTCCAAAGGCCTCTCTTGTATACTCCAGCTTCTCAAGCTTCTACTTCTCCTCCGGAGGAACCGATGCAACTTGGAAGGGCTCGTCTCTCTGAACAAGAAAGGCCCTGTAGACGTACGGCTGGACTTTGTCTCTACTGTGGTGGGCAATCCCACTTAGCTGTCTCCTGTCCTGTAAAGTTGAAGAATGTTCCTACTCAGAGTAAGACTGGAATTTCTTTTATCAGTGGTGTCTGTTCCAAGTCCTCTGAAAATCAGTTTCGTGTTCCTTTGCAGATCCTGCTGACCTCCAAGTCAATTCCTGTTTCGGCCTTCCTTGACTCCGGAGCTGCAGGAAACTTTATGGACTTGGCTTTTGCTAAAAAGATTGGAGTTCCTCTATCCTCCGTGTGTCCTCCCATACGAGTTTTCGCCATTGATGGCAGACCCCTTTCCACTGACACCATCACTCTGTCTACTGGTGAAGTATCTGTTCAAACTGGAGCATTACATCGGGAGAAGATGTCTTTCCTGATCATCCCTTGTCCCTCCACTCCGGTCGTGCTAGGTTTACCATGGCTATGACTACATAACCCTTCCATAGACTGGTCCTCCGGTCAAATCTCCCGTTGGAGTCTACATTGCCAAGGACATTGTTTAATTTCTCAGCCCATCCAACGGGTTACAGTTTCCTCAACGAACTTATCTTCATTGCCCTCTGTCTACAGGGACTACTCCGATGTTTTCTGCAAAAAATCAGCAGAATTCCTTCCCCCGCATCGGCAGTATGACTGCCCCATTGACCTCCTTCCTGGAACCATGCCTCCCCGTGGGCGGACTTACCCTTTGTCTTCTGCGGAGACTATTGCCATGAAGGAATATATCTCTGAGAATCTCCAGCGAGGTTTTATTCGTCCTTCCACATCCCCAGCCGGAGCTGGTTTCTTCTTCGTGGAAAAGAAGGACGGTGGTCTCCACCCCTGTATGGACTATAGGGGTCTCAATAAGATAACTGTCAAGAACAGATACCCCTTACCCCTTATTTCTGAACTTTTCGACCAGCTAAAAGGGGCCAAGGTTTTCTCCAAGTTGGATCTGCGCGGGGCTTACAACCTCATCAGGATCCGAGAGGGCGATGAGTGGAAGACAGCATTCAATACTCGTGATGGGCATTACGAGTACCTTGTGATGCCTTTCGGCCTCTGCAACGCCCCTGCTGTCTTCCAGGAGTTCGTTAATGATGTCTTTCGGGACCTGCTGGGGAAGTCGGTTGTTGTGTATCTGGATGACATCCTCATCTTTTCTCAAGATTTGAAAACCCATCGCTCCCAAGCCAAAGAGGCTCTTTCTCCTCTCAGGGAGAATTCTCTCTTCGCCAAGCTGGAGAAGTGTACTTTCGAAGTCCCTAAGATCTCCTTCCTTGGCTATATCATTTCGTCTGAGGGCTTCGAGATGGATCCTGCCAAGGTATCAGCTATCCAGAAATGGCCACTCCCCCAGAGTACCAAGGCGATCCAGAGGTTCATAGGCTTTGCGAACTATTACCGCCAATTCATTAAAGGCTTTTCTTCCCGCATTGCTCCTATCCTCTCCCTCATCCGCAAAGGAGGGAAGCCCAATTGTTGGCCTTCTGTGGCTCTTGAAGCCTTTCAGTCCCTGAAGGATGCCTTCATTTCTGCCTCAGTTCTTCGGCACCCTGAGCCTCACCTGCCCTTCTTCATTGAAGTTGATGCCTCTGACGTCGGGGCAGGTGCTATCCTTTCCCAGAGACATTCTGCAGATGGTAAGCTCCATCCGTGTGCATACTTCTCCAAGAAGTTTTCCTCCGCTGAGCAGAATTACGACATTGGGAATCGTGAGCTTCTGGCTATCAAACTCGCTCTCGTGGAATGGCGTCATCTCTTGGAGGGCGCACCTCATCCAGTCACGATTTACACTGACCATAAGAACTTAGAGTTTATACAATCCCTCAAGAGACTAAACCCCCGTCAGGCAAGATGGTCTCTCTTCTTCTCTCATTTCAATTTTGTCCTGACGTATCGTCCTGGGACCAAGAACCGGAGGGCAGATGCCCTGTCTCGAAGTTTCTCCCCAGAGGACCGCCTTCCTATAGAGCAAGATCCTATCATCCCTCCATCCAGGATCTTCGCTGCTGTATTTCCCCAATTCGCTGAACAAATCATGTCTTGCCAGTCTGCCGCTCCTCCAGATACCCCCATTGGAATGGCGTTTGTGTCCCCTGAATTACGCCTTCCTATCCTCCAGCAGACTCATAGCTCCAAACAAGCCGGTCATCCTGGTTCAGAAAAGACTCTTGAGCTCCTTCTGCGCCTAGTCTGGTGGCCGACCATCCGCAAGGATGTCAGAGACTTTGTCGCAGCTTGTACTGTTTGTGCCACCACTAAGGCTAGCCACTCTCGACCCTGCGGTCTTCTACAACCTCTACCAGTACCCTCTCGTCCATGGACTCATTTGGGTATGGACTTCATTGTGGAGCTGCCGCCCTCTTGTGGGAAAACTGTCATTTGGGTGGTAATAGACCGCTTCAGCAAGATGGCACACTTCATTCCCTTAAAGAAACTCCCCTTCGCTGTGGAACTGTCTCTTCTCTTCATACAGCATATATTCCGTCTACATGGCTTCCCTGTGGAAATTGTCTCCGATAGGGGATCCCAGTTTGTCTCCAGATTTTGGCGTTCCCTATGTAAGTCTTTGGGGGTTTCTCTTCAGTTCTCCTCTGCCTATCACTCTCAGACCAATGGGGCAGCGGAGCGAGTGAATCAAGCACTGGAACAGTTTCTGAGAAACCATGTTTCCCTCTGCCAAGACGACTGGTCAGATCTACTCCCGTGGGCGGAATTCGCTCACAACAATGCCAATCACTCTTCTACTGGAAGATCTCCTTTCCTGTCTGTATATGGTCAGCATCCTCTAGCCTTTCCTCAGGACTTTCTTCTCTCCGACGTTCCCGCTGCTGAAGTTCATGCAGCTCACATGTCTGCCATCTGGACTGCTACTAAGTCTAATTTGGAGAAGAGCTCCCTGGTGCACAAGACCTTTGCTGATCGTAGGAGAAAGCCTTCCCCTCCTTACAAGGTTGGTGATAAAGTCTGGCTTTCTTCTAGGAATATCCGCCTGAAGGTTCCATCTCCTAAGTTGGGTCCTAAATTCGTGGGTCCTTTCTCCATCTCCGAGGTGATCAATCCTGTGGCTGTCTGTCTGCAACTACCTCCTGCATGCATGCTCCCCGCCTTGTGAATATCTTTCATAGTCGGTTTCCCCAGAAGCCTCGTCCTGGTGGTCCGGTGGCCCCCCGTGGAGGAGGGGGTAATGTCACAATGAGCGCTCGGCGCTCCCTACCTTTCCCCCGGCGCGGCGGATCCAAGATGGCGGCGCCCAGGACTACACGTGGGCGCAAGGACGCCGGCGCCGGAGCGTCGGCGCGGTGACGTCACACGCTTGGCACCAAATTCAAACTTAAAAAGACGCCGGAAACCCGGGTTCGATGCCCGAGTATAGCTCAATATTATATTGTGTTCCTGGGTCTCCCAGCTTGCCTGTTTTTCCTGTTATAGATCTTCTGCCTGTTTCCTGACATTTGAACCCTGCTGCCTGCCATCTCGAACCCATGCCTGAACTTGACCTCTCTTTTGGATTACCCTTGAATTCTACCCTGCCTGGACTCTGTGGGTGCCGCAGGCCCCCGCTGACACTACCTTCAGCACACAGGCAGCAGTATAAACCAAGTGGCAGATCATTTCACTAATGTGCCCAAATATTACTGCTATGGGATTCTTGATCGCACTGTGCTGGGGGGCCTCAATATTATTCATTTCATGATGGAGGCTGAGGGCCACTGTAAATTTGTAAAAGGGCCGCAATTGACCCCCGGGCCGCACTTTGGACATGCCTGTGCTAAAGCAATCACCAGTTATATATAATGACAGCTCTAGGTGCTTCTACAGTTAAAGAGAGAAGAAACCGGATTGCATATACACACATAACTTGTACATGTTCTAAAGCTCCAACATGCTTTACACATCTGGTATGATGGATACTATATCTTTATAGATTTGGCAAACCTCCCCATTCAAAATAATTCTATCCCTTAAAAGTATCACAGTTTAGGGTACAGATGTATCAGCTCTCACTCCATAAATCTGCATATTAAAGTGATGGCATACATCAAGGAGAAGTTGTGATGAAAATGTTTTTTTTTTTTTTTTTTTTTTTTTATTACATAACCCCCAAAGACTTGTTGCTGCAAGTGCAAGTGTGGCGAGCTAAATGGGTGCAACATTTTGCATGTATTGATACCATTCATCTTGCCGCCAAACATGCTCCTTGCATTTCCATGTCTGGTGGGAGTGTTTGTCAAACTGCCCTGCTGGCCTATTGACAATAAAAAAAAAGTGCTCCCCACAATTCTTGTACCAACATTGCTTCCAAAGGCAGTTTGGAACCTGGAGTCTTTAAAATGAGGGGCGCCCAAATACTTTTGGTCATAAAGAATATATATTTTTCCATTATGCCCCAATACTTTGCAGTATGACACAATAAAACACAGGGGTGGACCCCCATGCACTTGGTACATTGTTCTAGTTTTCCTTATTATTATATTTACATGTGAAATGCAGTAAAAGCTTACATAAGCATTAAAAAGTTGTATATATTTATTTGTTGTGCCCAAAAATAGGAATAACAGCTTTATGTTTGCAGCTTTATGACAGTCTGCATTATATATGGTAGTTCGTTGTATGCACAAATAAACAAACTGCATATTTAGTCCAACATACAGCTGATTAATTTTTTAACTAACTATTCAGAGAATTAATATATCCACTTACATCTAATTCATACAGAGGTGCATCTCACAGACAGACATTTTTGGTTATTACATATTGTAACCTTATTTTAAATATATTAGTCTCCCTAAATTGCTGAAACATATGTTTTATCAGGTAGACATTAGTCTTTTGTGTAAGTAACAAAAGACTTTGGTTTACCTGATAAAACTTATATTTGAGCAAAACTGCTTACTGATATAGGGTAGAAAATAAGTTGATGCATTATTGTCTTGATAAACAATACTACTGATGTTCTGATTGATATATGTCATAAGCCTTTACAAGACAGCATTATGTTTTTGAAAGATATACTACTGTATATCTTTTTCTACAATCACTGATCTATAATTTAAGAGGAAATTGGAAGCTGCTTTCACTGCATTTAGATGCTCTGTTATTGGAAAGTTGAATCTTGGAACCACACACTGATGTTATTTATTAAAAAAAATAGAAAGCAGGAAACTAATGTTTTAGCTTAAGGTGACTGATAAAATGCAGCCAGTAGAGGTTATATTAGCACTTACAATACAAAAAAGTTCTGGTGTAGGAATGTGAAGGGGCATGAGAACAGAATCCAAAGCAATCAATGAAATGCATGACGTTAGACAGAATGTCACTCAGATAAGTCATTGGTTAAACTACATTTGGTGGACCAACCATCAGGTTTAGCAAGTACTTAAGAGTAATCAACCTGATATACTGGGAGTGTGAATACTGCTCATTACCCTGAATAATATAAAACAATCTAGTAATACAAATGGTAGGCAGTATCATACATGAACCATTTATTTGGTGCACAAAACAATCAGAGATGTGTCCAAAATTTTAAAAGATCAATTATATCAAAAGGATAAAGGTGTCTCAGTGCTCCATTGTCCCTGAGTTCCTCGCCCCTAGTAAGTTTTATGTGACTGAACCAGTAATGTAACTAGAGTCTTCCGGGCTGGGTGCAGGATGTGCACCCAGGCCCCCACTCCTCCAGACGCGTGGAACACCGAATTGCTGCACGATCTCTGGCGGGCCCTAAGGGGAAGCGGCCCCTGGTGCAATTGCAGCTCCTACTCCCCCGGTAGTTATGCCACTGCACTGGACACTTCATTAGAGGATGAGAGCTGGACCAACTCTGATCACTACCCGCAGCTAAACACTAGATTAGCAATTAACAATGATATTAATGTGATTTGATTCAGAGATTTACTCAACTTTTTCAATTAATTTTCTAGACTGCAAACCCCAGTTTCTCTAGCAAATCTGTTTCTAACTAAGAAATTAAAAAACAGTTCAGGGGTATATGTTTAGAATGCAAAATATGTCTTTTTTTTCTTTTATTTTTCAGTTCTACTTAGTTGGTAAAGATATTTGTCTGTTAACTGTCCAATAAACTGTCTTTTTAGTGCCTAGTAGACAGCGCTTATACATTTTATATTAATGTTAAGTGTTAATGTTAGTGTTGATTCAATGCAAGGTCCTTGTCCACAGGCTGGAACTATTCCGTTTTATAGGTAAATTAAGTTAAGTAAAATGGGGTATATGTCAGGTAGACTTGAAATGTGATAAATTCTTTATGAAGTAGATGTATTTATTATAGTGGGAACCCACAATCAATAGGCTCTCTTGCATACAATTCTTTAGGATAGATTATACAGGGGCAATTGTGTGACGAGTAAAGACACATAAGGAGCTTGTTTAGATTCAAGTACCTTTAGTGAATGGCTTTAATGCATGCAGTGAATTGGAACCATTTTTGGGAGACCACAGTGACAGAGTTTAAGGCTAATGTTTTCCTTCAGTGTAAAGTACCAGACTGATCAGTGACTTTGCATGAATTTAGAGATTCTATATTCATTTTTTCAAATATGTGTATCTGTTCCAATTCCATTTTCCATTACCCTAATGAAGGTAGAGCCAGTTGCTTTTGGAGAATTAGGATTTTAGAAGTATTCAAAGCATTTTGCACTTAGGATTTCTTTTATATAAAACGTTTGTAATTAGATTGTGATGGAGGAGTGCCACAGCAGGATGTTTTCTAACATTTAATTTTAAATCTTTTTTGTAAACATCCACAATTTTGTACAGATATGCAGAATGCTCAGGACCTGGGGCTTTCCAGATCATGGGTCTTTCTGTAATTTGGATCTTCATACCTTAAGACTGCTAAAAAATCCTGTAAACATTAAACGGAATCAAGTACAAGATACTGTTTTATTATTATAGAGAAAAGGGAAATTATTTTTAAAAATTTGGATTATTTGATTATAATGGAGTCTATGGGAGACAACATTTCTGTAATTAGGAACGTTCTGGATAACGGGTTACCGGAAAACGGATCCCATACCTGTAATTGTATTTAGTACAATTGTAAATAGAACATTGTTATTGTTTTTACTAATTTTAACAATATTATGTTTACTTTTGGAGCTTTTGACATTCAGTAAACACAGGAATGCTTTTATATCTGCACAGAGTAGTTTTAGTATAACGATTTACCACAACTTCAATTTATCTACTTTTTTACATGAAAATTTGGATCGTATAACTTTTTTTGAATTTGACGCCCGAATCGTGCGATTTTTTCGAGTTGTCGTCTGAAAACCCAGACTTTTTTAGATTATCTAGCACAGATCACAATGTCAAAAAATATCTTCAGCGACATCTGCCATTGACTTCTATATGACCTCGACAGGTTTCAGATGGAATATTTTCAGATTTTCAGCTGTTTTAGGGTAGAATGAATCTCTAAAAGAGTTTTTTCCTCTAAAGATTTAAAAATGTATTTCCGCCTGTAAAAACTCCACCAGAAAACAAATCAAGATTTAATAAATAGGCTCCAAAGTTTTGATTTGATGCCGTGAGGGGATGGAGCTGTTAGGCCATGAGTGGTAGATTTGAGACACGGTACCTTGTTTCAATATGGGTAAGCATCCTCATTATTAAAGAGAAAAAGGAAACAATTTTACAAAATGTAAATTATGTGCTTAAAAATGGAGCCTATGGGAGATAGCCTTCCTGTAATTTTGAATGTTCTGCATAATGGGTTTCCAGATAACAGATCTATTACCTGTATAAATTATTTATTGATTAATAGATTTAAAAAAGTTTAAACAATATAAAACCAACCTAGTATGCTCAGTCCAAATGTATAAGTTATAGTTGCCTTTATGTGCAGGTAATTGCAGAATTTAGTGTGACATAAAATAAATGTCTAAGAATATGACTTGATGGTTTTACTTGAGCATAAGATCTATTTGTTTGCCTGAAGTATCCCATCTGTAATGCAACAGTTTCTTGAGTGCCACACCCATTAGCCACTAAAATACTGCATGATGGTGAGTGTCATGATCAAGCAGGGTGCGCATTTCAGTAAGAGCAGGTACTTTACTGTCATGCTGACACTGTAACTTTTATAATAGGTTCTTAATATGTCTAATGGGTTCTTAAATAGCTTTAGCTTTCATCCCTCTAGTGTAAGAAATGAAAATCTTGTAAGAGCTTCACTCCTAAAGAAATGTAAATGCAGCTCTCTGAGTACTGACATTTCAAAAGACTGCAGTCCCACCAGCCGAGAATCATTTTCTTTTATCAGGTTTCCTGTCAGTCATGTTGATTAAGCTGATAAACAGTGCAAGTCTCCTGAGCCAGAAAAAAGGACACAAAATAGTCATAAAAAAAAAGACATAAAAGCTAGTCGGTAGAAGAAATAAAACTTAATGCTTAGTATGTTTTTAAAACAGAAGTGTGTATTTTATTGGGAATAAAAGCAGAAACCTCCAATCAATAATTACGGTGCTCTCCTTAAAGTCTGCCGATGTATTCAAATAATTGAAAATGCATATACAGTGTTTTATTTATTGTTATTTATTTATTTTTTAGATTATGTCTCTTTTTACCCACTGTAGGTACATGAACACTATCCAAATATAATGTAGGTGTCATATAAAGGTCTTGTTGTGCTTATATTATTTTATAAGAGCATTAATACCCCTTGGGTCGTATGACTGGATTTTGATCAATTTGGTTCTACACTGAGCTAAGTTTAGTGATCTACGTTATTGACCTGAGGAGGTAAGTGATTGGACCAACTCATATGCTGTGGGTTGACTGGTGGCCCCTTAACAAGCTAGTGCTTAAAGGGATACTGTCATGGGAAAAAAAACATTTTCAAAATGAATCAGTTAATAGTGCTGCTCCAGCAAAATTCTGCACTGAAATCCATTTCTCAAAAGAGCAAACAGATTTTTTTATATTCAATTTTGAAATCCGACATGGGGCTAGACATATTGTCAATTTCCTAGCTGCCCCAAGTCATGTGACTTGTGCTCTGATAAACTTCAATCACTCTTTACTGCTGTACTGCAAGTTGGAATGATATCACCCCCTCCCTTTTCCCCCCAGCAGCCAAACAAAAGAACAATGGGAAGGTAACCAGATAACAGCTCCCTAACACACAATAACAGCTGCCTGGTAGATCTAAGAACAGCACTCAATAGTAAAAACCCATGTCCCACTGAGACACATTCAGTTACATTGAGAAGGAAAAACAGCAGCCTGCCAGAAAGCATTTCTCTCCTAAAGTGCAGGCACAAGTCACATGACCAGGGGCAGCTGGGAAATTGACAATGTCTAGCCCCATGTCAGATTTCAAAATTGAATATAAAAAAATCTGTTTGCTCTTTTGAGAAATGGATTTCAGTGCAGAATTCTGCTGGAGCAAGACTACTAACTGATTCATTTTGAAAAAAATTTTTTTTCCCATGACAGTATCCCTTTAAATTCAGTCTAGCTGCAAGGAGGACATAATGCCTTCCAAGTCAGTGCAAACTAGCCAAACTGTTCGTGTTTGGTCAACTTAAGTAAAACATTATTATATAGATGTAATATGTTTAACTCTGGGTTTGTATATTCTTCAAATGGTTTACAAAGTGCATATACGACATCCTGTCCCAAACTGCATTGCTTGATGGTATTGGAAACCAATGACCCAATCTTCAACACTTAGGGGCAGATTTATCAAGGGTCGAATTTCAAGGTAATGGGAGTTTTTTAAACACCCATCAACTCGAAATTCGAATAAAAAAAAAAATAGAATTGTTTTAACTTCAAGTGAATAGGCTGTATTCGATCTAATCTGGATCGTATTCGATCAAACTCAGTATTTTCAAAAAATATTTTCAAAGTCCACCAAATTATTTAATATGGGTTATAGGAGGTCCCCCAAAGGCTAAAACAGCAATTTGACAGGTTTTTGATGTCGAATAGTCGAAGTGGAATTTTTAAATTAGATTTTTCAATTCGACCCTTAATAAATCTACCCCCTATTCCTCTGCTTCTTGAAAGTTTGAGCCTAAAATTCTCCTATGCCAAGGTGGGGACCTTATTTTAACATTTGACCTGTTTATTGTGGGTCTATAAGTCTAAACCAAATTTAAGATAAACTCGAAAAGGTTGCTATGTAGACTGTTTTTAGAAGCTGTGTTCATGCCCAAGGCTTTAACCAAATCTATTTTATCACAATAAAATATGCCAAGATGGGGACCGTATTTTAACATTTGACCTGTTTATTGTGGGTCTAAAGGTCTGAACCAAATTTAAGATATGCTATGTAGGCTGTTTTTAGAAGTTGTATTCATGCCCAGGGCTTTAACCAAATCTATTTTATTACAATAGAAGTAGTGAAACCTCTATGCAGTTAACAAATTAGAAGCAAATATAACCAGTTGCTAAATCAACATTCTCAACACAATGCTGTAATTGCGACAACCATATTTTGAAAGGTTTAGTAAAAGAGAATCAATATCTGATGTGAGGGCTGCAGCTATTACTAGGTCTTCCAAGTAGCCTTTTTATCCTTATACTTCCCTTAAAGTTTTAGCTATTTTTTCACTGTCTGAGTAGCTAGAGTATAACTATATGAAGGTGAGTCCTAGACGATAGACAGTTGTTTTTTGTTTTTTTCAAAAACAACAATTACTTTTGAGGGGTTGTCGCTTTTTGCTTTTTCTAGCCTATCTCTTACTATATTGGGATGTAAAGTCCCCTAAAAACATTCAGAAAACAAAGGTTCACTGGAGAGCAATTGTATTCAATTTAAATTGTGCAGTTGAACATTCTCCTTCCTTGTCTAAGAACTAACCTGTCTTTTGAGTATACTGTAGAAGAAGTTTGACTCCCAGGATTTAGATGGTATTGCAAAAGGAGGTGTGCAGACTGGCCATGTGCACATTCAGGCCCTCCACAACTGTTTCCGCTTGGTGCTCAAAAGCTTAAGGGAGACGGGACTCCCAATTTCCAAGTAATCAAACAATACAAGCTGGCACACAAAGCGAGTTAAACCGGGGTCATACCCCTGGTGCGTTTATTGCGTCACAACGTTTCGGGAGCGTTCCCCTTTTGTCGGGTGACGTATCTTTGCTTGCTTTGCTTTGTGTGCCAGAATACTCTACAGTTTCTTTTTTGCTTGTAAGACAAAGAATTGTCATCGTTTTTACAATAACTTGTGACCAGTTTTTAAACAACTTTTCCAGTATGTTGGATTGTCACTTCCATCTGTACGTGCTCTTTTACGCACGGATAACTCACCAGTATTAGCCATCTGACACAGAAAGCACAGTATCTTCAAGAAGCATATGTACTATCGCAAGGCTAAGATAAAACCTTTCCCCCAATAACTTGATTGTAGTGCAGTATTCCATCTGCAAATTTATGACTTCACTTGCAAAAGCATTATTATGCTTAGAAAAATACATAATTGTGTTTTTTTCTAGCGGGAAGCACTAGATGGGTTGTAACAATGTTGGTTGCCAAAACCAGCAATGCCATAAATCTGAAAGCAAAATATGGTAGAAAAGTATTGTGCTAAGGACTGGGATGAATCATATGGTAAGCAGGCAAACAGAGTTTTGCTCAGGTCAGTTATCAGGGACCTGAAATACACAGGTGAAAGTCCTTCAAGGAAGCTACATTGTATACAAAATTAGTCCATCAGGACTAGTTTCAAAATAAGAAATGGTTTAAGTAGGTGGGGGAATCACTTATGGAGAGGTGGTGGAAGGCGTTTTGATATGATTTTTTTCACTGACCCTTCTTAGGGAATATGTTTTTATGTCAATGTTGCCTTTGTTCAGGAAGGAAAGGAATCCATTTAAAGTTTAATAATGGCTGACAGTTAAGGAGAAAGAGAATTCTAAAATATGCTAAGCTAGAAACAGCACAAATACATTAATTTTGAGGGGGGGGGCTCTTAGATATAAACATGCACAGAAATTAAAAAAATGTTAAGTGTGGCAACTTTCAGTCTGTAATTACTATTGTCTTACTTGAGCCTTTTACAAAATAACAAGACTCTTCAAAAAAGCAGTTGAACAAAACAAATTGAGAAGGCTTCTGTGGATGAGTGGCCTCCCCAGATTCTTATTCTTATTGCATTACTGTTTACTTGCGTTGTGTCAGTTCCAAACAGCTGCTTTTACTGTTGCCATGAAGTGCAATAAAAGTCTGCATGAAATATTATTTACACTTAACACTTTTGTCTGCAAATGAAAACAGTTATGCTGACTCCACTGTTATGATTAACTTTTAACTGATAATGACCTCCAGGAAGCCTGCACGCATAAAGTATATAAATAAGTAGAAATAATAGGAATTTGCTTCATCATAATACTTGTAAGGGGCATTTTTATTCAGAAAGTAAGGAGCTGGGGTTTTCCAGATCTGTAATTTGGATCTCAATAACTTAAGTTTGCTAAAGAATCATTTAAACATTAATTAAACCCAATTAATAGCAACAAATGGAGCAAAATGCAGACAGTCTAAGTGTTCACCCTTTCACCCCCAGCAACCCAGTTCAGATGGCTGAATCAACAAAGTGTTTTCACTCTGACATAGCTGGATAATGTTAAATATAATAAGTGTTTGGCGAATCTGCTACGTTCCGCTTCCCCGAATAATTAGCGAATTTCTGGAGATATTCGCGAAATGTCGAAAAATATACGAAACTGGTTTGCCATGCACTTCGATTTTGACGCACGTAAAAAAAATTGCTGCATACTGTTTTTGACAGCTCCCTAATACCTTGCAGACCACCCCTCCCACACCACGCCTTCAGTTCTACCATTGGCTGGCTTGCCGGTAACCCTCCTTCCTCCCCCAAACCCTCACCCGCCTCAAACTTTCAGAACTCCGAGGCAGACAATATTCAGTTACATTGTAGCAAGATGGCGACTGTCATTCACAACCCACTCAAACCAGCACAATCTGCAAGTTTCCATATGAAAAAAGGCGCTTTCCCGGCTGGTGCAGAGTTTGTGTGGAGAGAAGTGAGATTTCCGCAGACACCTGGCACAGCTCCAGCACGGACTCTTCCCATGACACTGACCGCTCTCTGTTCCTCTCTTTATTCTATCACTGCACTTGTTACTGACATGGGGCGCCGGGAGTTGCACGGGGGGACTTCAGGGAACGTGGATATTAAAGGGGCACCACACAGGGGTTCCTGGCATGAGTAATACTCAGAAACAGAGTACAGATTTTTTTGGACGCACATTTTTTTTTTGCCTCACGGAGAAATGAGTTGCGTGGCGAATTTTTGTTGTGGTTTTACGAAATTCTAAATTTGCCACAAATTCAACAGTGGCTACATTTTTCTCCCATCACTAAATATAATCTTTATTGTAACTAATAAATAATAAACAAATGCACAACACCATACAAATATATAACAAACTCACTGCCTATGAAATGTCCACAGACAGTGTCCTTAAAAATACATTTATATTAAAAACCTGCACAAGGTGGACAGTGGACATACACTGATTATCCGCCAAGTCTGGCTGGTGTGTACTAAACAGCTACAATTCGGCCTGTATATAATAAGTTTAAAGAGTCCCCCTGCCTTCCATTCTTTCCTGTTCGGCAAAAACTTGCCTGTCTACGATGGGAACGTGTAGGAGCTGATCTCGCCACCGTCCACCTTTGCTGCCCTATGTGTTTCGCTGGGTTACCGGCTTCATCAGGGGCATAAGTGGAGTGGGCTCGTTTCCTTAACGATTAAGTACGTCCGCTTTGGTGTCCTTTTCAGGGTGGTACTTCCACCTTGGACCAGTTACTAGATGTTCTTGTGGTTCAAATCTCTCCTAAACGTAGTGCGCATGCATTGCCATATCTTCCACATCGCTTCCTTTGCGCTGGCGTTGGATGTACCTGTTTATTTTTGGCTGGTACCTTTGCCTTACCTATGACTCGAAGCTGCAAATCCAACTACAACAGTTATTATTTTATCTTAGGATAGAGTTTCAAATTGACAGTCCATTATACCTAATAGGGATGTAGCGAACTTCAGAAAAAAAGTTTGCGAACATATTCGCAAACTTGCGTCAAAAATGCGAACGGTTCGCGAACGTCCCGAACCCCATAGACTTCAATGGGAAGGCGAATTTTAAAAGCTAAAAAAGACATTTCTGGCCAGAAAAATGATTTTAAAGTTGTTTAAAGGGTGCAACGACCTGGACAGTGGCATGCCAGAGGGGGATCAAGGGCAAAAATGTATCTGAAAAATACATTGTTGACACAGCGCTGCGTTTTGTGCTGTAAAGGGCAGAAATCACACTACATTTCTAAACCTGTGTAATAAACTGCTTTAAAACGTCCAGCGTCTACATGTAAAGGTTACAGCCTGTTCACACGCAAAGACGAAACGCGGCGCTTACTGCAACGCAAAAAAACACAAAGAGCTTTAATGAATGATACCGTCAAGTGAGCAAATAATAGTTGTTAATTACTAGTTGAGCTTGTCACCTCCAGGATGTTCGTCCTGTTGGTGGCAATATTTCTGTAGTGGTGTGTTTAGCAGTCACCGTGCTTGTGCGCACGTGCACGGTCAGGCAGAGGTAATTCAATGTACAGTGAAGTGAACCAAAAAACACTGATTCTGCAGTGTGGGCCGAGTTTTGGTCTACTTTATTGATCACCTGCGGTGACCATAAAAGATGCGATTTTGCCACTGTTGCAGAACCCTGAAAAATTAGGCATGTGTACTTTCCTGAAAAATTATGTTTTTTTTTTGTCGCAGCCACTGAAGCACAGAGGCCAGAAAAAATATGCCATATAAATGCTGAAAATATTCTTTTTTTTTGTCGCAGCCACTGCAGCACAGAGGCCAGAAAAAATATGCCATATAAATGCTGAAAATATAAAAAAAATTTGTCGCAGCCACTGAAGCACAGAGGCCAGAAAAAATATGCCATATAAATGCTGAAAATATTCATTTTTTTTTGTCGCAGCCACTGAAGCACAGAGGCCAGAAACAATATGCCATATAAATGCTGAAAATATTCATTTTTTTTTGTCACAGCCACTGAAGCACAGAGGCCAGAAAAAATATGCCATATAAATGCTGAAAATATTCATTTTTTTTGGTCGCAGCCACTGAAGCACAGAGGCCAGAAACAATATGCCATATAAATGCTGAAAATATGAATTTTTTTTTGTTACAGCCACTGAAGCACAGAGGCCAGAAAAAATATGCCATATAAATGCTGAAAATATTCATTTTTTTTGGTCGCAGCCACTGAAGCACAGAGGCCAGAAACAATATGCCATATAAATGCTGAAAATATGAATTTTTTTTTGTCACAGCCACTGAAGCACAGAGGCCAGAAAAAATATGCCATATAAATGCTGAAAATATTCATTTTTTTTGGTCGCAGCCACTGAAGCACAGAGGCCAGAAACAATATGCCATATAAATGCTGAAAATATGAATTTTTTTTTGTTACAGCCACTGAAGCACAGAGGCCAGAAAAAATATGCCATATAAATGCTGAAAATATTCATTTTTTTTGGTCGCAGCCACTGAAGCACAGAGGCCAGAAACAATATGCCATATAAATGCTGAAAATATGAATTTTTTTTTGTCACAGCCACTGAAGCACAGAGGCCAGAAAAATATGCCATATAAATGCTGAAAATATTCATTTTTTTGGTCGCAGCCACTGAAGCACAGAGGCCAGAAACAATATGCCATATAAATGCTGAAAATATTCTTTTTTTTTTGTCGCAGCCACTGAAGCACAGAGGCCAGAAAAAATATGCCATATAAATGCTGAAAATATTCATTTTTTTTTGTCGCAGCCACTGCAGCACAGAGGCCAGAAAAAATATGCCATATAAATGCTGAAAATATTAATTATTTTTTGGTCGCAGCCACTGAAGCACAGAGGCCAGAAACAATATGCCATATTAATGCTGAAAATATTCATTTTTTTTTGTCACAGCCACTGAAGCACAGAGGCCAGAAAAAATATGCCATATAAATGCTGAAAATATTCATTTTTTTTGGTCGCAGCCACTGAAGCACAGAGGCCAGAAACAATATGCCATATAAATGCTGAAAATATGAATTTTTTTTGTCACAGCCACTGAAGCACAGAGGCCAGAAACAATATGCCATATAAATGCTGAAAATATTCATTTTTTTGTCACAGCCACTGAAGCACAGAGGCCAGAAAAAATATGCCATATAAATGCTGAAAATATTCATTTTTTTTGGTCGCAGCCACTGAAGCACAGAGGCCAGAAACAATATGCCATATAAATGCTGAAAATATGAATTTTTTTTTGTCACAGCCACTGAAGCACAGAGGCCAGAAAAAATATGCCATATAAATGCTGAAAATATTCATTTTTTTTGGTCGCAGCCACTGAAGCACAGAGGCCAGAAACAATATGCCATATAAATGCTGAAAATATGAAAATTTTTTTGTCACAGCCACTGAAGCACAGAGGCCAGAAAAATATGCCATATAAATGCTGAAAATATTCTTTTTTTTTGGTCGCAGCCACTGAAGCACAGAGGCCAGAAACAATATGCCATATAAATGCTGAAAATATTCATTTTTTTTGTCACAGCCACTGAAGCACAGAGGCCAGAAAAAATATGCCATATAAATGCTGAAAATATTCATTTTTTTTTGTCGCAGCCACTGCAGCACAGAGGCCAGAAAAAATATGCCATATAAATGCTGAAAATATTCATTTTTTTTTGTCACAGCCACTGAAGCACAGAGGCCAGAAACAATATGCCATATAAATGCTGAAAATATGAATTTTTTTTTGTCACAGCCACTGAAGCACAGAGGCCAGAAAAAATATGCCATATAAATGCTGAAAATATTCATTTTTTTGGTCGCAGCCACTGAAGCACAGAGGCCAGAAACAATATGCCATATAAATGCTGAAAATATGAATTTTTTTTTGTCACAGCCACTGAAGCACAGAGGCCAGAAAAAATAGGCCATATAAATGCTGAAAATATGAATTTTTTTTGGTCGCAGCCACTGAAGCACAGAGGCCAGAAACAATATGCCATATAAATGCTGAAAATATGAAATTTTTTTTGTCACAGCCACTGAAGCACAGAGGCCAGAAAAATATGCCATATAAATGCTGAAAATATTCATTTTTTTTTTGTCACAGCCACTGAAGCACAGAGGCCAGAAAAAATATGCCATATAAATGCTGAAAATATTCATTTTTTTGGTTGCAGCCACTGAAGCACAGAGGCCAGAAAAACTCAGGATTTACCTGGATTCAAATGAAACCAGTAGGGTTTGCACCATAGTTTGTAACGGTGGCGGATGGAGGAGGACGCTAAAGGACAGCTGTGTGTGGAGTCATGAGGCGTGCAGAGAAGGACAGCTGCATGGGGAGTCAGAAACTCAGAAGTCTTCCGGCGTGCAGTAACCCTCCGAGATCCACCCCTCATTCATTTTAATAAAGGTCAGGTAATCCACACTTTTGTGACCTAGGCGAGTTCTCTTCTCAGTTACAATCCCTCCTGCTGCACTGAAGGTCCTTTCTGAGAGGACACTTGAGGCGGGGCAAGACAAGAGGTTCATGGCAAATTGTGACAGCTCTGGCCACAGATCAAGCCTGCGCACCCAGTAGTCCAGGGGTTCATCGCTCCTCAGAGTGTCGATATCTGCAGTTAATGCCAGGTAGTCCGCTACCTGCCGGTCGAGGCGTTCTTTGAGGGTGGATCCAGAAGGGTTCTGGCGCTGCCTTGGACTGAAAAACATTTGCATGTCTGACGTTACAGAGTGGCCAAAGTGCTTTGTCCTTGCAGGTGCGCTCGTGGCAGGATTACTGGCACCTCTGCCCCTGGAATGTTGATGAGTTCCTGAAGTGACATCACCCTTAAAAGCATTGTACAACATGTTTTGCAGGCTGGTTTGTAAATGCAGCATCCTTTCGGACTTGTGGTACATTGGTAACATTTCTGCCACTTTATGCTTGTACCGAGGGTCTAGTAGCGTTGCGACCCAGTACAGGTCCTTCTCCTTAAGCCTCTTGATACGGGGGTCCTTCAACAGGCATGACAGCATGAAAGACCCCATTCTCACAAGGTTGGATGCAGAGGTATCCATCTCCGCTTCCTCGTTATCAAGGACTATATCATCCACGGTCTCCTCCCCCCAGCCACGTACAAGACCAGGGGTCCCCAAAAGGTCACCACCAGCCCCCTGGGAAGCCTGCTCCTGTTGGTCCTCCTCCTCCACAAAGCCACCTTCCTCCTCTGACTCCACTTCTGACACCTCTCCCTCTCCCGTTGCAGCAGGTGCCTGGGTTCGTTCTGGTGATTCCGACCAGAAATCGTGCGCTTCCTGCTCCTCGTCACGCTGGTCTACAGCCTCATCTGTCACTCGTCGCACGGCACGCTCCAGGAAGAAAGCAAAGGGTATTAGGTCGCTGATGGTGCCTTCGGTGCGACTGACCATATTTGTAACCTCTTCAAAAGGGCGCATGAGCCTGCAGGCATCGCGCATAAGCACCCAGTAACGGGGGAAAAAAATCCCCAGCTCTGCAGATCCAGTCCTACCACCCAGTTCAAACAGGTATTCGTTGATGGCTCTTTGTTGTTGCAGCAGACGTTCCAACACGAGGAGCATTGAATTCCAGCGAGTCTGGCTGTCGCAAATCAAACGCCTGACTGGCATGTTGTACCACTGCTGAATGTCAGCAAGGCGTGCCATGGCTGTGTAGGAACGTCTGAAATGGGCCGACACCTTCCTGCACTGCCTGAGAACGTCCTGGAATCCTGGGTACTTCGAGACAAAACGTTGGACTATTAAATTCAGAACATGTGCCATGCAGGGCACATGTGTTAAATTGCCCAGTCTCAGTGCTGCCAACAGATTGCTTCCATTGTCACACACCACTTTTCCGATCTTCAGTTGGTGTGGGGTCAGCCACCGATCGGCCTGTGACTGCAGAGATGACAGGAGTACAGATCCGGTATGGTTTCTGCTTTCCAGGCACGTCATCCCCAAGACAGCATGACAACGGCGTACCTGGCACGTCGAATAGCCTAGGGGGAGCTGGGGGTGCACAGGTGTGGAGGAGGAGGACCCAGCAGCAGAGGAGGAAGAAGAGGAAGAAGACGAGGTAGAGAGCGAAGGAGGAGTAGAGGTGGTGGCAGAACCGCGTGCAATCCGTGGCGGTGACACCAACTCCACTGTCGCTGTTGAGCCACACATTCCCTGCTTCCCAGCCATTACCAAGTTCACCCAGTGGGCAGTGTAGGTGACATACCTGCCCTGACCATGCTTGGAGGACCATGCGTCAGTAGTCATATGGACCTTTGGCCCAACACTAAGTGACAGAGATGCGGTGACTTGGCTCTGCACATGGTGGTACAGGTGTGGTATTCCCTTTTTTGAAAAAAAATTGCGGCTGGGTACCTTCCACTGCGGTGTCCCAATTGCTACAAATTTGCGGAAGGCCTCAGAGTCCACCAGCTGGTATGGTAAAAGCTGGCGGACTAAGAGTGCAGACAAGCCAGCTGTCAGACGCCGGGCAAGGGGGTGACTCGCAGACATTGGCTTCTTACGCTCAAACATGGCCCTCACAGAAACTTGGCTGGGGGCAGATGACTGGGAATGGGAACTGGTGGTCAAGGTGGAAGGCGGAGTGGAGGGTGGTTCAGACGGGTCAAGGACAGCAGAGGTAGAGCAGTAAGATGCTGGACCAGAAGGAGGGTGGCTTTTAGTTTGCCTGTTGCCTTTGAGGTGTTGCTCCCAAAGTGCTTTGTGCTTGCCGTTCATGTGCCTTCGCATAGAATTTGTACCTATGTGGCTGTTGGGCTTCCCAAGACTCAGTTTCTGACTGCACTCATTGCAAATTACAACACTTTTGTCAGAGGCACACACATTAAAAAAATCCCACACTGCTGACCTTTTTGAAGCTGGCAATCTGGCGGTAACAGTAGAAGTTGGCGGCGTTGACGGCAATGGCGGGTGCGTTGGCCGGCTGACCACAGGTACCGATACATGTTGTTGCCCTACTGTTCCCTGCGAGCTGTCCTCCCTGCTTCTTCTAAGTCTTATTCTCCTCCTGCCTCTCTGACTCTCCGTCTCTCCATCTGAACTATCCTCCTCTTGCTCTCTTCTACTGGGCACCCACAAAACATCAATCTCCTCATCATCATTCTCCTCAGATGCATCAATTTCTTCTGACAGCTCACAGAAGGAAGCAGCAGCGGGGACCTCCTCATCACTCATTATGTCCATCTCTGTTGTGTTCTCTGCCAGAATTAAATCTGGTGTAACGTCCTCATCTCCTTCATCTTTTTCTGCCAATAATGGTTGCGCATCACTCAGTTCAAGAAACTCATGTGAAAATAACTCCTCTGACTCCAGTGAAGAAGGGGCGCCGGTGGTGGAGGAAGTGTTACGTGGGGTGGCCATAGCAGTGGAGGATGAGGATGTTGTGGTAAAGTTAGAAACGGTAGAGGATGGGGTGTGCTGTGTAAGCCAGTCAACTACCTCTTCAGCATTTTGGGAGTTCAGGGTCATTGCCTTTTTAAAACTGGGCAATTTCCTAGGGCCACAGGATAGCATAGCAGCACGGCCCCTAGTGCCTCTGCGTGGCGGCCTGCCTTTGCCTGGCATTATTTTTAAAACAACAACAACTCAGGTGGTGTTTCTGGAGACGGTATTATTATTGATATTTAGACAGTATGTGAACATGCTCACACAGCTAGATGGCAGTTGTTTGAAGAACACACTGGGCAAACAATGCCTACAAGGTCAACGTATACACTACTACAGCAGTGGATACGGAATATATTATTGCTGCTTGAAAAACGTCACTCAGGTGGTGTTTCTGGAGACGGTATTATTATTGATATTTAGACAGAATGTGAACAAGCTCACACAGCTAGATGGCAGTTGTTTGAAGAACACACTGGGCAAACAATGCCTACAAGGTCAACGTATACACTACTACAGCAGTGGATACGGAATATATTATTTCTGCTTGAAAAACGTCACTCAGGTGGTGTTTCTGGAGACGGTATTATTATTGATATTTAGACAGAATGTGAACAAGCTCACACAGCTAGATGGCAGTTGTTTGAAGAACACACTGGGCAAACAATGCCTACAAGGTCAACGTATACACTACTACAGCAGTGGATACAGAATATATTATTGCTGCTTGAAAAACGTCACTCAGGTGGTGTTTCTGGAGACGGTATTATTATTGATATTTAGACAGAATGTGAACAAGCTCACACAGCTAGATGGCAGTTGTTTGAAAATGAAGAACACACTGGGCAAACAATGCCTACAAGGTCAACGTATACACTACTACAGCAGTGGATACGGAATATATTATTGCTGCTTGAAAAACGTCACTCAGGTGGTGGTTCTGGAGACGGTATTATTATTGATATTTAGACAGAATGTGAACAAGCTCACACAGCTAGATGGCAGTTGTTTGAAAATGAAGAACACACTGGGCAAACAATGCCTACAAGGTCAACGTATACACTACTACAGCAGTGGATACGGAATATATTATTGCTGCTTGAAAAACGTCACTCAGGTGGTGGTTCTGGAGACGGTATTATTATTGATATTTAGACAGAATGTGAACAAGCTCACACAGCTAGATGGCAGTTGTTTGAAGAACACACTGGGCAAACAATGCCTACAAGGTCAACGTATACACTACTACAGCAGTGGATACGGAATATATTATTGCTGCTTGAAAAACGTCACTCAGGTGGTGTTTCTGGAGACGGTATGATTATTATTGATATTTAGACAGAATGTGAACAAGCTCACACAGCTAGATGGCAGTTGTTTGAAAATGAAGAACACACTGGGCAAACAATGCCTACAAGGTCAACGTATACACTACTACAGCAGTGGATACAGAATATATTATTGCTGCTTGAAAAACGTCACTCAGGTGGTGTTTCTGGAGACGGTATTATTATTGATATTTAGACAGAATGTGAACAAGCTCACACAGCTAGATGGCAGTTGTTTGAAAATGAAGAACACACTGGGCAAACAATGCCTACAAGGTCAACGTATACACTACTACAGCAGTGGATACGGAATATATTATTGCTGCTTGAAAAACGTCACTCAGGTGGTGGTTCTGGAGACGGTATTATTATTGATATTTAGACAGAATGTGAACAAGCTCACACAGCTAGATGGCAGTTGTTTGAAAATGAAGAACACACTGGGCAAACAATGCCTACAAGGTCAACGTATACACTACTACAGCAGTGGATACGGAATATATTATTGCTGCTTGAAAAACGTCACTCAGGTGGTGGTTCTGGAGACGGTATTATTATTGATATTTAGACAAAATGTGAACAAGCTCACACAGCTAGATGGCAGTTGTTTGAAGAACACACTGGGCAAACAATGCCTACAAGGTCAACGTATACACTACTACAGCAGTGGATACGGAATATATTATTGCTGCTTGAAAAACGTCACTCAGGTGGTGTTTCTGGAGACGGTATGATTATTATTGATATTTAGACAGAATGTGAACAAGCTCACACAGCTAGATGGCAGTTGTTTGAAAATGAACACACTGGGCAAACAATGCCTACAAGGTCAACGTATACACTACTACAGCAGTGGATACAGAATATATTATTGCTGCTTGAAAAACGTCACTCAGGTGGTGTTTCTGGAGACGGTATTATTATTGATATTTAGACAGAATGTGAACAAGCTCACACAGCTAGATGGCAGTTGTTTGAAAATGAAGAACACACTGGGCAAACAATGCCTACAAGGTCAACGTATACACTACTACAGCAGTGGATACGGAATATATTATTGCTGCTTGAAAAACGTCACTCAGGTGGTGGTTCTGGAGACGGTATTATTATTGATATTTAGACAGAATGTGAACAAGCTCACACAGCTAGATGGCAGTTGTTTGAAAATGAAGAACACACCGGGCAAACAATGCCTACAAGGTCAACGTATACACTACTACAGCAGTGGATACGGAATATATTATTGCTGCTTGAAAAACGTCACTCAGGTGGTGGTTCTGGAGACGGTATTATTATTGATATTTAGACAGAATGTGAACAAGCTCACACAGCTAGATGGCAGTTGTTTGAAGAACACACTGGGCAAATAATGCCTGCAAGTGCACTACTATTGGTGCACTACTATGAAGAACAGCAAACAGCACTGTACACGTTAAAGAACAGTAAGATAAGTAAAATAAAAAAAAAATTATATGTATATTAAAAAAACAAAAATTCTCGGGTTGGTGCTGCTGAACTACTAGGAGCAGCACAGTAGCACACCAGTCCCACTCCCCAACACTGCTAGACTAATAGCACTGGGCTCTTATAGTAGCAACTAGCAAAGTAAAAAAACAAAAAAGAAAATAAAAGCAGTCCTTACAAGGACTATTGGGTTATTACAGCAGTCAGCAGATGAGATCAGAAGAGATCAGTGCCCACAGCAGGCAGCTACATACAGAGCACTGCAGTAGAAGGTAGATTACTAGCCAGCAAAGCTACCTAACCTAAAATGTCCCTCAAATCCCTGCAGACTTCTGTCCCTCCAATACAGAGCAGTATCAAGTAGATTACTAGCCAGCAAACTTACTATCAACTGTCCCTCAAATCACTAACAGCACTCTCCCTACACTAGCACTTCCAAGCACACACAGGCAGAATGAAAAAACACTGCAGGGCTTCAGTTTATATATGGAAGGGGAGTGGTCCAGGGGGTGTGGGGGTGGTCCAGGAGGGAGAGCTTCCTGATTGGATGCCATGTATCTGCTGGTCTGGGGTGAGAGGTCAAAAAAAAGCGCCAGGTAAGGCGAACCCAAAATGGCGAACGTCGCGCGGCGTTCGCTTACATTCAGCGAGCGCGAACAGTCGATGTTCGCGCGAACAAGTTCGCCGGCGAACAGTCCGCGACATCCCTAAATTACCTAATAAAATTTATGTTCCCTAACAACAACTTGGTTGGTGAGGGTAGTTTGGTTCCTGCTATTTTTTGGTCTACAGAAATGGGGTAAAAGTGAATCTTGGTACATCTTACAACAAGATAAGCAACTTAAGGAAGTCAATGGTATAAAACCATTAATCACTTTCAAATGTAGCAGAAACTTACAAGATCTACTAACTCAAGTCATTACACATGCTCCACAAAACCAGTGTGGCTTACTAACAATAGAAAGGGTTGCTATGCCCCTGATGAAGCCGGTAACCTGGTGAAATGCATAGGGCGGCATAGGTGGACGGTGGCGTGATCAGCTCCTACCTGTTCCCATCATAGACAGGCAGGTTTTGCCTAACGGGAAAGAATGGAAGGGTGGGGGGCTCTTTAAACATATTATATACATGCCGAATTGTAGCAGTTTAATACACACCAGCCAGATAATCGGTGTACTGTATGTCCACTGTCCACCTTATGCGGGTTTTTAATATACAGTACATTGACTGGTACTACATGGATATTTCATAGGCAGTGAGTTTGTTAAATACTGTATTTGGATGGTGTTATGGTGCTGTGTATTTGGTTTTTATCTAGTAGTTACAATAAAGGTTATATTTTAACATAATCCAGCTATGTCAGAGTGAAAGCACTTAATTGATTCAGTCATTTGAACTGGGTTGCTGGGGGTAAAAGGGTGAGCACTCAGACTGTCTGTGTACTACTTTTTTGCTTCATTTGTTGCTATAAGATGGATTTGTAATACAACCGTAGGGACGTGCTACATTTTTGATACTTTCTTACTTAAATGCTCACTTTTTGTAGATTTTTGTTAATTAATTAAACCCAATAGGATTGTTTTGCTACCAATATGAATTAATTATATCTTAGTTGGGATCAAGTAAAAGGTACTGATTTATTATTACAGAGAAAAAGGAAATCTATTTTGAAATTTTTGAGATTTTTATTTTTTTAAGGTTACAGGAGAGCAAATTACCCCTTCTTAAACCAAAAATAAACTTGAGACTGATCCCTCCACCACCAGTTTTAGCCTCACAGATTGGGATCCTATGCCCTAAGCGAGAAGTGCCAGTGTGGAATTACCTATTCTATACACAGAGTTTATGTCATTCATGTGAACTGAAAGAGGTGTCAGATGAGGAAGAGTATTTTGACCACGCAGTGCCTTTGTAGTCAATACACTCGTGTACTGTAGAGTATGTATTTTTTGCTCTCATATTTTACTCAAGTCTTTGTCAAGGGCAATTCTTATAGTCATATGATTTTGTATGTATTGAATTATTCTCCCTGTGAGTAAGACAGTGATATGTGGTATTCTTGCAGCACGAGTTTAATTACATTGATTCATACACAAATCATATTGATAATTACAGAAAATGTACAGTGGCCATATTAGGACATCAACTGTCAGGAGCAAGCATCTGATCAAAGGTTCCAAAACCTTTCTTGCTAGATCATACATCCTTACATTTGTGCTTATACAAAATTACCTTTCACGTGGATACTGATGATCTTCAACTACCAAGTCTAATTTGTTTTAGCTCTGGGGACAAGAATATGTTTATTAAAGGAGAAAAAACTACAAAAAAATTATTTTTATACAAAATGCAACATTCATTCTTAGAATTACAGTGTATTTATACACTATACACTTATATACTAATAAATATTTGCACATACAGATGAAGCCACTTGGATTTGTGAGTTAAATGCGTCATGACTCAGGGTTAATTGAATAAACTGTTATCTAAAGTCATCTTAACTCATTTAATGCATTTAACCTTTTCATTAGCATACCAAAGCACCATTGTTCACAATGGTGAATGCTTTAATTAGATGGGATGCTGTGACACAATTTTCTGTGTTAAATGAGATAAATGGGATATCTGTGTTTAGTTATTCTGTGTCAAACAGACAAACCAAAGTGGCTGTCATCTGTATTAGGTGAATTATCTCAGAGGCATCACATTATTAATGTGATTCAACTGGTATTAAATGAGGTATAATAAGCAAAATATGCTAATAAAGGCCAATACGTACAATATAGTCTGGTCAAGGCAGAAGTTAACTACAAGGCTCTCTAGCTTTATTTGTGTCTACTGCATTGTACATACTATAGAAGTAGAGGTGGAGTACCCACAAGCTTTTGGGTTAAAGGCAAGTCAATTGTAAGTCAATTGTATATGCTACTATGCAGTAACTGTTAAACAAAACAATGAGGGAAATGTTTTGGGTAATAGTTATGTGTATGTTGCTTGCACTAAATACAAAGTTAGAGAAAGTAACTAAAAGTTAAATGAAGATACATTAACCATAAATATAAGTTAAAACAAGGAATTGGTGCAACATAAAATACATGGACAATATCTTTACAAAGTATTAATACGGAACTATAAAAACTCAAGGAGATGAAATGCAAATTATTGTATATACTGTATATTATGCATCTGTTTTTTGTTCTCTCTCTTGCTTAGAACATTTTATACTTTTATGGATCGCTGGAAAACAGTATGATGTATTCAAAATGACTGTTCTGTAACTGATGACAGGTATGGTTGCCTTAACCTGGATACAATGAACAAAGATATTCCTTAATACCTGTGAATTATTAAAATGTCTTTCTTGAGCCTTCTATTGGCTTAGTCATAATATTCTACCAGGATAATTTATGTATCTATTTCATGTCAATTGAAAATTATTTAAACTCTTTATAAAATAAGTCTCCTATAGATAGGTATTTAACTTAAAGCAGAAATGCAGAACAATTCATCTTTTAGAGAAAGAAACCATAATTACAGTATATATAGAATGAGTAGCTAAAATGCTTTGTATTATTTTACTTTATGACTTTACAAAGATTTTATTAATATTTTCAAACACAAGACCTGGTGCTGCCCCTGACACAATTTGTAAAAGTGATACCCTCTAAAACAATATAATATTAATTTTCATATTAATATGAAAACTTGTTATTGAAATAAATGGAAAGAAATAAAGATATCTGATTATTTCTTATTAGGAACGATAAGAAAAATATTTTGAAACCTGTAGACTACACAATCCATTAGGAGAAAAAAAACAATGCATGGTTTCAGTTGACTAAGGTGCCATTTTGGAAGCAAATAATGGAGCCTACAGTTTTAAACACAAGTCTTTATTTAGGGGTCAAGCAAATTAGATTGGTACCTTGCTATATGAATATGTAACGGTTGGCACCCTAAATCTAGAACCGATGCCAAGTACCTGGTCTCGGCTCGTGCTTCTGCCTGTAGCAGCAGCCTTTGGCCTCGGGTGGAGCCCTCAGCTACTCAGATGCCGCCAGGTCTTATAATGAGAGGTGCAAGGCGAGGGGTTCTACAGAGGCAGAGGGGCACAACTGTAGGCAAAGTCTTTGGGCAGAAGGTCGTGGTACAAAACGTTAGGCAATAGAGTAGTCAGATCAGGCCGGGTCGGGGCAGGCAGAGAATAAACGTAATCAGGCAGACAAGGGTCAAATCAGGAAGTCAATCAGAAGGGTTAAGCAGAATCAAAGTCAGTTATCAGGCAAGGGTCAGGATTCAGAAGTCAGTATAGTGAAATAGCCAGGCAGGGGTCACAACAGGAATCAGTAATACAGAATCAGAAGCTTAACAGCACGAAAACCACAGGAACAAGATCCTATAACGGGCAAGGTCTGAAAGCCCAAATGAGTCTTATATAGGGTTCAATTTTTGCGCCATTGCATGCCTTTGCGCAACTGCGCAACTGCGTCAGCGCGTCTGCATCCATATAACAAACGAGATGCGGACACCCTAAGTAACCAAGATGGCGGCTGATGAGGAGCGGCGTGGCAGGCGACCCCGCCGCACCACTGGACCACCAGGGTGAGTGCTTTTTATTACAGAATACTTGTGACATCATCAGTTACATGGACAAGACACAGAATACTTGTGACATCATCAGTTACATGGACAAGACACATGTCCATTGTCCATTTAAAAAACAGGCACTTATTAGATGTTGGTTCAAATGGGCTCACACTGGGTAATTATTTACCTAAGTGATCCCATGTTAGTGGTCCTAACATAAAACAATGCCACATTAAAAACATGGTTTCAATGAAGTGTATGATTTGGTAATCAATAAAATGAAAGCATGACTCGAGGGTCTGAATCATTTTTAATCCACTGTATTTGTGTCCATTGTTGTAGTTGGTAGTTTAATATAGTTTTGCTTGTACCAGACTATTTTCTATAAATACCTCTAAAAATTAGAATTTTAGACACTTACTAGAGAAAAAGAAATCGGATAACTTTTTAAAGTCTGAATAGCTACAAAAAAAGGTCCAATAGGATCAGCACAGCTCCCTATGATTTCTATAGGGCCTCAACTACAGTACTTTTACTTGGTAAATTTTTATTAGAGTTTTCCCTGGGTTTACGCTCAATAAACCTCACATTTTTAGAGAAATTTAAAAAAAAAAAAAAGTTTTTAGAGAAAAATCCATGAAAAAAAATATATAGATTCGAATGTTAGTAAATAGGCTCCTTAATCTTTATAGAAAACATTAGAATTCAGAATGAATATGTGGGGGTGACAGCAGAAGCAATTGACCAGGGATGATTTTGTCACAGCTGTTCAGATTTAATAGATTGCAGTATGCGGATATTTTAGAATTTAAAAATGCTTACCTAAGCATACCCCATGACTAAAAAGAATAAGCTCTGTCCTCAAACAACAATATAGAACCAACACAGTCCTACATGGAGGGATTGAGGGATATGGGTAAATAGAGGAGGTGGTGTTAAGAAACTTGGAATGATTCAGGGCATGGTTACTTAAAGGGATCCTGTCATCAGAAAACATGTTTTTTTCCAAACACATCAGTTAATAGTGCTACTCCAGCAGACTTCTGCACTGAAATCCATTTCTCAAAAGAGCAAACATATTTTTTTACATTCAATTTTGAAATCTGACATGGGGCTAGACATTTTGTCATTTTCCCAGCTGCCCCTGGTCATGTGACTTGTGCCTGCACTTTAGGAGAGAAATGCTTTCTGGCAGGTTGCTGTTTTTCCTTCTCAATGTAACTGAAGGAGTCTTATTGGGACATGGGTTTTCACTATTGAGTGTTGTTCTTAAATCTACCAGGCAGCTGTTATCTTGTGTTAGGCAGCTGTTATCTGGTTACCTTCCCATTGTTCTTTTGTTTGGCTGCTGGGGGGGGGGAAGGGAGGGGGGTGATATCACTCCAACTTGCAGTACAGCAGTAAAGAGTGATTGAAGTTTATCAGAGCACAAGTCACATGACTTGGGGCAGCTGGGAAATTGACAATATGTCTAGCCCCATATCAAATTTCAAAATTGAATATAAAAAATCTGTTTGCTCTTTTGAGAAATTGATTTCAGTGCAGAATTCTGCTGGAGCAGCACTATTAAAAAAAAAAAAAAGTATCCCTTTAAATAGTAAACTGGAGGCAGGATGATATATTTTACTGAACCTCCTGTAGTAATGTCACTTTTTATGCATGCAATTATGAGCTTGCTGTGCTCTAGCCCCTAATGTTTTTATAAGAACTGCTAGTAAAACTTTGCTCATGTATTGTGCCATTCCAGTTTCACACCAAGTTTCATAATAATCCCTTTTGTGTTTACCCAGGGACCACAACATTATTTTAAATAGCACTTTTACAAATTTCCCTGTGCTCTGCTTTACTATGCCTGTTCAGTAAATCACTGTTTTACAGATTGCTTCTTTTTTGCCTGGAGCACGATTTAGAGGTTTTAATATAATTTAGTTGTATTTAAGATCTCCATCTTGGCAGTCATAGTTTTACTGATTTACTGTGCAAATTTCCTGTTGAGTTTTTCTATGACACTTGATCTCCCCTGAGGTGTTTCTTTACTTCTGATTGGCTCATGCAAATTTCCAGTGGAGATTAAGCATAAATGAGCTTGAAATTGATTTATTATAATGAGTGAAATTGAGGTCTAAGGTCTTTTCTTTCATTTTCAAAAATCAAATCACTCAAATAGCTATAATATTTTTCAGCTTCCATGGGAGCGCTGTAAGCAAATCTAAATTTTCTAAAATATTTTAAAGACACAATTGAAAAACAGAATGTAAAATTAAAGGAACAGTTCAGTGTAAAAATAAAAACTGGGCAAATAGATAGGCTGTGTAACATAAAAAATGTTTCCAATATAGTTAGTTAGCTATAACAGAATAGAACCCAACTGCTTTTCAGCTAACTATGATTTAGTCCACGACTATAAGGGGCACATAAATTTAGGAAGCACAAATTCTTTGCATACGGGGACAAGCTTACCGCTTTCCACGTTGGGTCCGGGTGCTCATGCCCCAGACCTTCAGCAGAGGGGAGCAACACACAAAACTTGAATAACTGGGAAGGCACCACTACAAAACACCAAAATCAGTCAGTCAGTAGAATCCAGGAGCCCACATTTTTAAATAGTACAAAAAGTCTTTATTTTACATTATGTATAAAAGATCAAAGCCTGACGTGTCCTTGAGGGAAATGAAACGCATAATGTAAAATAAAGACTTTTTGTGCTATTTAAAAATTTGGGCTCCTGGATTCTACTGACTGATTGATTTTGGTGTTCAGGAGTGGTGCCTGCCCATTATTCAAGTTTTGTGTGTTGCACGACTATAAGGAGGGCCACATGGGTAATTACTGTTCATGTCACTGATTGGTTAGTGACTGGTAACCAATCAGTGGAAACCAAGAGAGCTTCCAAGCAGGAAGTAGTGTTCTGGCTATTATGTTAGACATCCAGTCACTTTATACTTTACAGCCTTTACATTTTTGGCTAACTAACTATATTGAAAACATTTTGCACAACCTATTTACCCAATTTTTATTTTTATACTGAACAATTCTTTTAAGAATGAGGTAAAGAAAAGTCAAGGATATTAAAGTCATGGTAAGACTGCTGTTGACCAAGGATATATTTATGTAAATATGTATATTTATTCTCATATACACATGTACATAAGTATTCCTGGTTATAAGAGTTCTTTAATGAAAGAGATTGTTCAATCAAAATGTATATTTATTTACAAAAACTATTGACGCATATCTACAGAAATAATACACATAAAACAAGTTGCACTACACAGAATGTCTAACAAATAATTACAAAGACAATTACAAATATTAATATATTGGATCTAAATCCACTGCCTCTCTGATACTCATCCTTCCATTTGGTCTGGCATTTGTCCTCACTGCAGGAACTCTCAGGACTCTCGGTCTATCTAAGCCTATTGTATTCACCTAAAGACTGACCATAGATACATGTCAGGTTCTGATTGTTCAGTGACCAATAAATTAATCTTGGGGAGTAGGACATGGATTCCTGAGGCAGTTCATTCAAGAATCAGGAGAATGGGAAGGGGGAAAGGCAGTGTGTAGACAGGAAGGTTTGCTTTTTCAGCTAACCATGGTCAAAGGGGAGGAGATTTACCAACTGTATGCTAAATAGGGTGTCTCTGAAGCTTGCCTCTGTTATGTCCTGATACTATCTAATATGTAAATTACACATTCTAAAGGTGGCCATAGACGCACAGATAATATTGTACAAAGAAAATTGTTGTATGATATTCAGTGCGTGTATGGTGGGAAAAGAGCCAACTGATATTGGCAGAAGACTTGGATATCGGTCGGCTCTTCGATCAGGCTGGACAGAAATTTTGATCGGGTGACTTTGAAGGAATCCAAACATCGACTATTGTTAGTGCTGAATCATCAGACACAGGTAGAATTCTATTGTTTCTACCTGTATATCTGACAATTCAGCTCTACACACGTGTATTGAAAAGATCTTTTCCAAGAAAGATCATAATTTTTACGTCTATGGCCACCTTTAGATACAAATCACAATGTATATATACAATATACACCTATTGCATATAACAAAGATATAACACAAGCAAGTCTCCCTGAGGTAACAACTGAATCATGAATAAAAAATTCTGATCCCGGAATCAATCAATTAAACCTAGATGTTTTTGAGTTGCTGTATGTAATGCACCTTGCAACCAATTAGCATCATCGCGTAACTGCATCCATTTTGACACAACTGGTATCAGAGCATGGCTGCAATTACACTGGAATTAGAGGAAAATGCAACATTGTGGGTCAAGAAATTGACAATTTGAATTCAAAATTGCCTTTTGTGCTTTTCTTAATAAATAACTACTTATACTCAGAAGCAAAAACTTAAGGTTGGGAAGGAAAATACATGGGGATCGTATAGCATATGATTATTGTGATGACAGACTGAGACATACTTCATAAAAACCTTTGACAGAAGGCAGCATATGGAACTAAACTCCTACATTAGGAATAATTAATTTGTTTTGTAACATTACTATAATACCATATGTTAAGGCCAAGGAGCTAAAAGACAAGAACAAGTTGAACTCATAACAGTGATTATAATGGATCTCTCATTGTGTAGTGACCTGTTCTCATTATGGATTTAAATTATTATTAAAGGTTCTGTTCAATGTCTATCTTGTGTATTTGATTCATTACAGGTTGAAGGCAAAGCTTAGTAGCATGTTGTTATAAGGACTTACCCTGGTGGTCTAATGGGTGGCGGGGTCCATCGCCGCTCCTTCAGCATCGACGTCCGCTGCGTTGTTCCTTTCTCCACTGTGTCGGCATCCTCTAAGGCGCACATGGCGCGCACTTCTTAAAGGCGCAGTGACGCTGGCATGTGACGTCAGTGCGCAATGGTTACATTATGTTTACATAAACATAATACTTTTTCAGAATTGTTGGAGCCTGTGGTCCAGACACTGTTCTAGTCATTGAGCAATATGGATTGTGATTCTGCTGAATGTGCAGCAGTACTCACCTTTATTCTCGCTACTTATTAAGATGTCTTTAGAATAGAGCATTTGCTTGGGGTGAGTATTTGCAAGCATGATTTGTTCCAAAATTATTATTTTACAAGTAATCTAGATGAGTTTAGCAATTAGTTCAATAATTTTTTTATTTTTTTTCTATTGCTCTAAAACATTTGTGTCTCAAATCTACATTAATCCATGATCTGTTTTAAGTCATCTAATCTTTTTGCGCAGAAACTTGGCTTTCCCAGGATGATAATGCCATTGAAACTGCATTTTCTCCAGGTGGTTTCTTCTTCTCTCACCTCCCCCCCCCACTCCTTTGGACATGATGGGGAGTTGAAATTCTCTTGTCAGTTTAAACATATTCATATTTCTCCAGCCTTCTCATTCAATGTTTCTGAGGTGCTTGCCCCTCAGATCTTCCATCCTCTCTCTCTCTCTGTCGGAGGCTGTCACTTACAGACCACCTTAAGCTGTTTCCTCTGATATTTTCCTGTCTGACTCTAAAATCATTCTCTATCTTCCTGATTGACTCTAAAATCTGTCTTTCTTTATTCCTCTGTACTGACAGCTCGGTGCTTATCCTAGTTAATTAACTGCCGCAGTCATGATCCTTTATAACCTTGGCACTCTTGTTTTCTCCATCGAACCTTCTCCTTTGAACTCTTCCTTTCTGGATTAACCTGGATGTTCTGAAGTTACCCTTCTTTTCTGATCATCATCTGGTTTCTGTCTCACAGGCTCCCACCCCATTGTCCTAATTCAGAATACAAGTGCTACAGACTAGGGATGTAGCGAACGGCGGAAAAAATGTTCGCGAACATATTCGCGAACTTGCGTCAAAAATGCGAACGGTTCGCGAACGTCGCGAACCCCATAGACTTCAATGGGAAGGCGAATTTTAAAAGCTAGAAAAGACATTTCTGGCCAGAAAAATGATTTTAAAGTTGTTTAAAGGGTGCAACGACCTGGACAGTGGCATGCCAGAGGGGGATCAAGGGCAAAAATGTATCTGAAAAATACATTGTTGACACAGCGCTGCGTTTTGTGCTGTAAAGGGCAGAAATCACACTACGTCACTCAGGTGATGTTTCTGGACACGGAATGTGAAAAAGCTCACACAGCTAGGTGGCACTTGGTTAAAGACTGGGCAAACAATGCCTGCAAGGGCAACGTATACAGTAGTGGGTACGGAATATATTATTGCTGCTGTAAAAACATCACTCAGGTGATGTTTACGGACACGGAATTATTATTGTTATTTAGACAGAATGTGAAAAAGCTCACACAGCTAGGTGGCAGTTGCTTGAAGAACACACTGGGCAAACAATGCCTGCAAGTGCACTACTATTGGTGCACTACTATGAAGAACAGCAAACAGCACTGGACACGTTAAAGAACAGTAAGATAAGTAAAATAAAAAATATATATATATATATTAAAAAAATTACTCTGGTTGGTGCTGAACTACTAGGAGCAGCACACCAGTCCCACTCCCCAACACAGCTAGACTATTAGCACTGGGCTCTTATAGTAGCAAAGTAAAAAAACAAAAAAAGAAAATAAAAGCAGTCCTTACAAGGACTATTGGGTTATTACAGCAGTCAGCAGATGAGATCAGAAGCAGTGCCCACAGCAGCTACATACAGAGCACTGCAGTAGAAGGTAGATTACTAGTCAGCAAAGCTAACTAACCTAAACTCACTGTCCCTCAAATCCCTGCAGAGTTCTGTCCCTACAATACAGAGCAGTATCAAGTAGATTACTAGCCAGCAAAGTTACTATCAACTGTCCCTCAAATCACTAACAGATCTCTCCCTATACTAGCTCTTCCAAGCACACACAGGCAGAATGAAAAAACGCTGCAGGGCTTCAGTTTATATATGGAAGGGGAGTGGTCCAGGGGGTGTGGGGGTGGTCCAGGAGGGAGAGCTTCCTGATTGGCTGCCATGTATCTGCTACTCTGGGGTGAGAGGGCAAATATAAGCGCCAGCTAAGGCGAACCCAAATTGGCGAACGTCGCGCGACGTTCGCGAACATTCGGCGGACACGAACGGTCGATGTTCGCGCGAATTAGTTCGCGGGCGAACAGTCCGCGACATCCCTACTACAGACCTCCCAGTCCTAGCTTATTTTCTCAGGTCTAGTCTCTTTCTGTTACATCTGACCCGTATACCCTTGGTTAGTGAGTATAACAAGAACCACATTCTCTCCTCCCCTTTCTAAGTGTACTTGTGCTTGAAACCTCTGGATGAACTAATAGCCAAATCTGTTCTCAATTTTGCCCAGTCAAAGACCAAGCAAGAGTACTACAGTAAATTTATAAGAAATAATGCACCACTCAATATTGTTTTCCACCTTAGACCCTTCTATATTGTTGCTCCATATATCTGGAATGCAATCCCTTAATATCTCTGGAGAGAATCTTCCATCAGTCTCTTGAAAAATAAACTCAGATTCCCTCTTGGAGCACATGCATAACATTTGCCCCATTTCTGGTACTTATAGTGCAGTGACAACCATTTTAAACTACAGAATTAAATAAGCTTCTATTTGTGGCTGTAAGTTACCCACCGACTTAGGGGTCCGTTTACTTAAGTGCGGTAAATCTGACTTTAAGTTTCCGCATGTTATCGATGAGAATATTTTTACGCCAGAATATTCGCAGCGACTACGTTTACTAATCAGCGATACGCTCAGAAGTCATTGCGATCACTTGCGGTAACTACATTAAGGAACCAGCTTACGTTAGTGGTAATTTTAGCGAGTTGCGAATTTTCTGGCGAAAAATTACGTTTTTGTGAATATTTATGCTATAAAATAGTCTTGTTTTATGGCAGTTATTATGGCAATTTTTACTGTGACATTTGTAGCCAGAAATGCATCTTCAAAACTCAAACTTTATTGACTGATGATTATACCATCCAACAACATCACCAGAGTAACACCAATCAAACATGTATGGATCATATAAACTCTTCTGCCAATAGAATCATAGGAACAAGAAATGATACCAGTCAATCTCTTTGCTTCATAGAAATGCACAGTTTAATGTAGCCAATCACAATGAAACCAAAAAAGCGTAGAGGCTGACGAATCCTTGGACTGTGATGCCCGCTGCCAATAATACGACTCTGAGCTGAAACGGCTGCTGTTGCAACAGATAGAAGCAGAAGCCAAAACATCCTGTCAGCAATAGCTACAGATCTCTCTCTCCTGTCAGCAAAGAATGATGGGTAAAAAAAAAACAGTATTATGGGCTATTTCCTGCCCCTTGAGAATTTTCTGGCGAAAAAAATACTTTTACGCCACTACATAGGTGGCGGTAAAAGTTTGCGAATATTCTGGCGTTAATTTTGTCTTTAGCACATTTTGCTGTTTAGTAAACCAGGCGTTAATGTGTACGTAGCATTATTTTCTGGCGAACAATTATTCTTGCGCAAGAAAATTCGCAAATTTATATTTACCGCAGTGTATATACAAAAACACATACATTGCTGGGGTTTTCTTCCCCCACTTGGTTCCACTCCAATAACAGGTGCCACCAGCACCCCAGCTCTGCCTTAGTATAGGAACAAATAGGTGGCACTCTGGATAAAATGAATAAGGAGTATTTGTTCCAAAAAGAGATGGATCCACATTGCCTTATGCGTTTTGGGAAAAAGTTCTCTTAATCATAGGCTTGTTTAGTTTTAATATTATAAGAAGCCTAAAGTTGGTGATTCCCTGAGCAGGCTTAGTCAAGAGTTTATTGAGATTGTGGTTAGTGAAGGGTGCTGAGGATTGTGAGAAAATGTGAAGATATAGAAGATATCTGGAAGGAATAGATTTTTCAGGGAAATCTTAAATAAGGAATTTGTTCTGATGGTCAAGTAGGGTGGCATTTGAAGTGGCTTCTAATTTGATGGAGGTCCTAAATAAGGCAAGTTAGAAAAATATGTCCTCCCAATTCTTTTCCTGTTTCATACTGTTCTATGTTAAATCAGCATTAGAGCTATGTGAGCATATAATTTTGTGTTCAACACTTTACCGCCAATGAGACTTAAACCCAAAATGTAAGGATTCCACACCTGCAATGGAAACATTAATATATTTGGAAAGAAGTCTAGAACCCATAAGAACCATTGTATCCTTAATATACAGGTTATATCACGCAAGGTTATATGCGTGATATACCAGACAATGTATTCACTTTAATGGAAAATGCACAGAGGAACAAGTGTATAGGAGGTGGGCTCTTGTGTTTATCCACCAGATAAAATATGCCAATAGAATACTAAGGGCTGTGGCAAACCAACCTTTTCCATAGCCCTTCTAGCAAAATTAGTCCTAAATTAGATTCCTAAATTATCTTATATGACTAATTACTATTGTGTAGTTTATAATGGCATGCATACAGTATATTCTCTGTAATACATTTTATGATAAAAACAGGGCAGCATCTTTTTGTTTTACAGTATTAAATGTATAATTCGTTTAACTGACTGTAATCAAGAACCATGTTATAACATTATTACCTAGAAACTCAAGCATATAAACTTAAGTCAGATGCTTGCTTATAATTTGGCTTCACTTTATACTGATCCCATAGGATGTAACTGAGGCATAACGCTGCATTAATTCAAAATGGCAAGTTGGGAAGACTTGGCACATATTGTTTTGCAGAACAGACATAAAACCACATAGTGTGGAAGAGATTACACTTTAGTACCAATAATCATTTCACAATTTCTGTTTATATTTTTCCTGGTCACATAAAACAGACTTTCCCAGAACAATACAAGAACATTAGGATGACATGCATTATAAAATAAAGAAATAAAACAAAGTGGTACCCAAACACATGGTACAGTATGGGATGCTGAGACCATGTTCTAAAATAAATCACCTTTTTCATGAGTGCTAAAAATATAGCCCACAAATGTAAAATCTACTGATTTCTTTTCAGCTTCCATTCACTGTGCTGTCCTGAAAAAAAGTAATGTTAAGAAGAGGACTGCCTTACACCAATCAGCACCTTGCTTTGGATTTTTTCAGGCTGTTCTTGGGTCAGTTACAGCATGATGATCTTGAAATTTATTAGATGTAATCAAGTTGTGTGTGGAGGTGCAACATGCAAATGGAACCCTGGTAACAACACCTAAAGGTATCTGTTAATGTGAGCTACAATTTCAGCCAAGATGAACTAGTGTAGGAGAACTAAAAATGTCTTTTTATAAAATGTCAGTTCGTAGGGGGTAAAATATATTTTATTTCAACTGTAAATAGTTCTAGCAATATTTGGAGCAGTCAGCAGAGCACGCTAACCCATAAGGTTGGCCTGTAGGGGAATTCCCACAAAATATCCTATATTAGGAAGTGCAGGAGCTGTGCACTTCCTCCCATACATCTACGTGCCCTTTACTTTGTATCTTTTTCAGTAAAGTGAAATGATGTGCAGTTATGACACAAGGCACAATGTAGAGGAGCATGTATTAATGCAAGTACGATTGTGAATGACATTTAAGTGCATGCAAAATAGCAAACAATTTTGTGATTTGCTCTTAACCTTGTGTTCAGAAATGAGACATTTATTATGTCAAGGATTCAGTCTCTCCAAATAACACTGAACAAAATTTCCGTGATTGCTGATAAAGGTCTTCATATGGTGCATTTCTGAGCATTCGTTTGGGGGTCTGAATGACCTGTATATACAATGCCAATCATGTAGAGCAAGTAGTGGCAATTTGATCAACACTTAGGAGGTTATTATTTTTGAGGGTCTGTTTTTTCTAGGGGTCCAAAAACCCAAAAAGTAGCAGTGAAAAAAGATGAGATTTTTTGAAATTTATTATGCCCCAAACTGTTTCAAGTCTGAAAAAACGGCATCTAAAACCTGACATATTCATGTAAAAGTCAATGGCAAATGTCTCCTTAACCATTTGAAAATGTTTTAACCCTCATGAAATGTTTTCAGGGTTTGATGCAGATTTTTCCACAAAAACTGAAATTTTTGGAGGTTTTTGGGTAACAAGTGAGAAAAAATTGCCTTTTTCACACAACAATCTGAAAAAGTAGCATTTTTTTGATCCAATTTTTTTAGTTTTTCATTCATAAATAAGGGCAAATTGTGGATTCTAGTTTGGCCTGTCTTTTTAATTTAAAAAATCAAAAAAATTCAGATTTTGATTAGTAACCCCTTAGAATAATGGCTCAATGAAAAAAGTAACAAAATTAAATTTTGTTTAGGTTACCTCAATGACTATTTACTGTATTTATACTTTATTGCATGAGGTTCTACTGTATGTCCTCTTCTAATGCAACAAATGTCATGTTAGTTTCAAATTCAACTGAATGAAAGCAGCAGCAAGTACCTTACAGTAATTCTTGTCATTATATTGATATGTTGTGGGTGATTGGAATTAGGGATGGGCGAATTTGACCCGTTTCGTCAAAAATTCGCTGCTGGCGAAATGTCGCCAACACCCATTAAAGTCTATGGGCGTCAAAAAAATGTTGTCGTGCGGCTACATTTTTTTGACGCGCGTCTTTTTATTTTGAAAAATTAAAAAGAAAAAAAAAAGTGATGAAAAAGAAAAGACATTTTTATTTATACTATAACGTATAGTTTTCTTGATGGTGTACTTTTTTTATCACTTTTTGGTGGCCTTCTTTGGATTTCCGGTGTGCCTGACTTATTTTTTCCTTTGGAATAATAAAAAACAGAATTGATGGACAAAACTTTTCACCAGGTTTCTCTGAGAAAAAAATAACCATATACTCCAATGTGTTTTAAAAGTTGTGCGGCTTGGAAAAAGTCGCTGCAAAAAAAAAAAAAATTACTGCATTTCGCTAAGCAGACAGATTCACCCATCACTACTTATTTCATGTTCTGAAAATAACTTACATTAGAAATTTACATTTAATTTGCAGACAAGGTCCTTGCACAAAGAGTACTACGCAGAAGACTCACATGAATTATAGGCATTTATTTTGTGCATTATATTCAAAATGGAGCATCAGAAGCAGCATTTCTGTTGTATTGCATTTTAATGCTGCTCCCCTCCCCTGTGAGATTAAAATCATACTGCATTGATCTAATTATCTGCTATAATTTAGTTTAATCAGCAGATACCGATGTGCAGTTTTCAATGCCAACTTCAAGATCATAAAAGGATGCTTAACTAAGAAAAAAAAAAATACACAACCGAGAAACTGAAACATGAGGTCAGGTATTACACTTACAACATGAGAAGAGCTTAGCAACCTCATCTTCTGTTTCAGGGTGAAAGTGCTAAGCAGAGGATTGTATGATTAAAGAGAGGGAGGCCAGTCTTGCAAAGCTTGATGCTTGATGCCTTTATGAACTGTGTCTTGGTTTCAAAGTATGTCAGCTTCTCATTTTCTCCTGGCTGAATATTTTAGTTAAGTGCCCCTATTATTTGTGTTTTCCAAGAAGTGATTTCGATTTTTTGATGCTTCCTGTTGTAAATCTTTGCTTTTAATAAAACATGACACCTCAAATGAAATGTTATTTTCCAAAGCAAGAAAAACTCTTCAACCGTGCATTCATAATAACATAAATGTATTCATAAAGATATATATGTATATTCCATCAGAATATCATCTATATTAAATGCACTTCAGTGAAATACATTACTTTCATGGCTGACTTTAAATATTACCAGACTCAGGAGTATGACATAAAATAGACCATTTCATCCAGGATGGTTTAAGCTGGCCCGAGGAGTGACACAAGAATACAGCAGACAGTCAGTACTAATGACAGAATACCTTTTTATAGACTAAAGGTCAAGCAATGAATTTCAATTATAGTGTGTCAGGATGCTCCAGTGTAGGTAGCTGATAACAGCCTGGAGCTTCCAGCTTCTGCAGATTTGTTCTTTAGAATTTCAATAAAACTCTTGGCCTGTGGCACAGATCTTGATATAAACCAACAGCAAAAGTAGCAATCCTATAACTATTTCTGTGAAAATCATAAGTTATGTTATGTTGTCAACTTAGTTTGTTTGTTGCCTCAGCAGTATTGGAATGTTGGGTACATTTTTGTATATTATTGAATAAAAAATGGAAAATTATTTAACACTGACATTTGCTTCACAAAGCAATGTGTAAAATGAGCAAATGTTAGGTAATTCATATTTTCATGTTAAATAGATGGATGAATAGATAGATGATAGATACATAGACAAAGAGAAAAAGAGAGAGATGATAAATAGATGATGGATACAGTAGATAGATGCATCCCAAGTAGTGACGTGTGGCTTGAACTTGAAATCCATGGTGATCCATGGGTTGACCATCGGCTGGGCAGGTTTGGGTTGAAATTTGGCCAACCACTGCAGGTGGTCTTCTAATCAGAGGTGTGCAGTAGGAGAAGACGCAGGTACGGGTTGGGCAGTTTATGTTTTTGGTCAACTTTAGAACAAGGGGATGTAGAAGAATAGTTTTGTGGAGGGTTTAGATCCCCTGTAACCAGAAGACTTCACTTTGTGCCATTTACATTAGTAAATCAAATGAAGCTCTGTTTCTAATCCATTGACATATCAATGCAGGTTCTTAAAGAGATTATATTTGATGTTAGAACAGGAAAAGATCAGACGTCTTCCATGAGATTAATATTACAGGTTTGGCCTATGAAAGATTCTTGTCAGTATGTATGGAAAGTTTGGCCTATGGTAAAAAAAAAATTAAAAAATATATGGAAAAAGACCCCTATTAAAAGCATCTATGAAAAGAACACTGCTTAGGTCAATGAATTTCAAGAGAACTAAAATAACAACTTAACAAGTAAATGCAGTTTAACAAGGAGTTATAAATTTACATTTTCTTTCTTCTGTGTATTTACAGCTAATTATTGTACTGTTTTCTTGTATTGGACCCTGAAGTGTGCATTTTTACACTTATGGGCACATTTACTAAGGGTCGCGTGGTAAAACTTTCAAATTCAACCATCAAATTGTAAAAATTCGATAGTCAACGTTTTTTTTTCCTGATCGAATTCAAATTGTTCGATCGAACGTAGAAATCGTTCGAATCAAACGATTAGAACAATGTAATCGATCGTACGATTTTCAAAAAAAAAAAAAAAAAGAGATTTGACTTCTAAAAACTTAGCCAATACTGGCTTAAGGTTCTAGGAGGTCCCCATAGGCTAACATAGCAATTTGGCAGGTTTAAGGTGGCAGTCAAAGTTTTTTTATAGAGACAGTACTTCTATTTTTGAATGGTCAAATATTCTAAGTTTTTTCAATTTAAAATGAATTTTGGCCTATTCGATGGTCGGCGTACCCAAAAATTACTTTGAAATTCGAAGTTTTTAAATTCGAAAATTCACTTCGAATTCACTTCGACCCTTAGTAAATGTGCCCCTTACTGTATATAGGTAATATACTTATACACTTATATTTGTAATATACTTTACATTACCATCTTGAGCTCTGGCAGCCTCAACATGACCCCTTAAAACCCACACTCTAAACACACTTTATGGTTAAAGGACCAGTATCATCAATTTTTTTTAAAAAAAATGTTAGTACACGTATACGAGAAAAAAAAAAAACCACAAGAACAAATGAAACTTTTAAATCGCTGTCTTTATTAAGAAATAACTTACCAAAACTCAGTTTGCTCTCCTCTTCAGAAAAGGTGATCCAATGATCCATTGTGTGGCGCTCAATTTCTCCTCCCTGCTTTCCTTATAGGAGATAGCCAGGGAGGAGAAATGGAGCGCTGCATGATGGATCATTGCTGTGTCACCTTTTCTGAAGAGGAGCGCAAGAGGAGTTTCGGTAAATTATTGCTTAATAAAGACAAATTATTTTTTCAAAAAAATTAGGTTACTGATCCTTTAAAATACACTGCTATCTTTCGCTCTTGTCTTATTTCATCCTAGTGACACAACTAGGTAATTACCTTGTTGCCTAATTAGCTGAAATCACTTCTCATTCTCTAGTCATGTGTTTAGAACTTTGTCAGATCTGTTTACCTATATCTATACACATAGCTATGGGGAGAACTGTGCTGGACTGAATAATCCCAGTGGTTCCAGAAGTGATCTTAAAAGCGCCCACAAAGGAATTCAACAGGAGACACAACAGAAGATCCTGAAGCCTGCTTACCTGGATAAATGAATTTTACTGACAATTAGAAGCTGCCTGCCTGACACTTTTCCAAATGGCTTCATTACTCTACAGGTAATACCTTCCTTTAACGCTCCATTTGTCTATCTTTCTGTTCAGATATATTCATCACTGCTTACTTGTAGACATTCCTGCTTCTATACACTATATATCTTTCTGCAGAATCCAACACCTTCAACTAATACTTCTTTAGTCATTCTCCAACATTATTTTCCTCTTTCTCCCACTTTTACAAACTGGGGTTATTGATGGAAATCTGTTTTACTTTCCAACAGCTGACAGAACTAGCCATTAAAAAGGCCAATTCCTTAATCTGGCCTTCATCAAAAATATTACACTTTAAGAATTAGCAGTGATTGATTATCTTTTTCTAAATAATAACCTTGTAACTATCTCTGTCTTCTTCATCTAATCCTCCATGAAAAGCCTTGGATCACAAAGTTTCCTCTGATTAATTTCTTTTCAATGCCTATAGCTCTATTTTGTTCCCTACAACTTACAAAATACAGTTTACATTTTGTTCCTTTACATTTGTTCAGATTATCATATATACCTCCCATATAATATAAGGCACTCATTTTGGCAAGAAGCGGTAACTCATAGCAACCGATAAGGTATTTGCTACAGGTGACCAGTTAACCTTACTGCCTAAATAATAGCTGTGGGTTACAGCACCTGGGCAATTTAGTGCATAACTCCAGTGTCAAAAAGTCTGGAATTAGTAATTACAAATTTTTTTTTCAAAAAGCAATGCCGTTCCCTGTGGATAGTGCTTGGTTGGGACAAATTGCATCCTTCAGCAGGATGCATACAAGCTATTCAAACCTTATTGGAGATGAAACAGTATGATCTACATAAGACATGGGTTAAAATTTCCCTTACATATCTTCAAAAACTGACAGCTATGATGACAAAGGTATGCAAAGCTGGAATTTCAGCAAAGGGGAGATTATAACATGAATGTGAAGTTTCATGAAATAAAAAGAACATTATGACATTGTCAATGTACCGTCTATAATATCTGATCAATTTACTGCTACTTTGGTTAAAATAAACTATTTTTTTTTATCAAAATCATGAAAATATCTAATTTTTGGTCCAAACTTTTTAACACTAGTATATTTCAATGCCATTTACCATGGTTTCTTTGTTAAACAAATACAAAAATATAAATTTTTGGATAATTTGCTTCTTCTATAATAAAACAGTATTCGATCCTAACTAATCTAACATAAATATAAGTTGATGAAAACCAATCCTGTTAACAAAATACCCAAGCTTTCCGTATAATAAATCCCAGACCTGTATTTTATTTGAACCTATAAATAATGTTGGATTTCAACATTGCATGTCTATAAAGGGAGAGCAATAACAGCGTAAACAGAAATTCTTATATCAGTCCTCTCTACTTAAAGTTATATTCTTAACGGCATGAGTCTGTAGATTAATGGCAGGGCATCCGTTTCATAAAATTATAGTATTTCTGGATGTATTCCTGAAAGTATAAATGGTAAGGTTAATGGTTTATTTTACAGGAAAGATTTGAAACTACATAAATTTGCAAATGTAATCCTGCATAGTCAATTCAAAGATCATATCAAGGAGAGGAACATCAAGGTTAAGGATGAAGAAGTATGCAAATAACCCCAAACAAATCATAACTCAAATCAAAACACAAGTTATGAATTATTATGGCAGGTTTATTTATATTAACCCAGGTATAACGATTTCAATATTTTCAAGAACAAAATTTTATAAACTAGTCTGAAAATTGAACTATAGACAGTACTTCTTTCTCATATTGCTTGCTTGCTTGCTTGCTTTTGATAGCATATAGATGCTCAAATCTGTTAATTCAATGCTCAGTCCAGTCAGGGATTAGGGATGTCGCGGACTGTTCGCGCGCGAACTAGTTCGCGCGAACATCGGGTGTTCGCGTCCGCCGAATGTTCGCGAACGTCGCGCGACGTTCGCCAATTTGGGTTCGCCTTAGCTGGTGCTTATTTTTGCCCTCTCACCCCAGACCAGCAGATACATGGCAGCCAATCAGGAAGCTCTGCCTCCTGGACCACCCCCACACCCCCTGGACCACTCCCCTTCCATATACAAACTGAAGCCCTGAAGCGTTTTTTCATTCTGCCTGTGTGTGCTTGGAAGAGCTAGTGTAGGGAGAGAGCTGTTAGTGATTTGAGGGACAGTTGATAGTAACTTTGCTGGCTAGTAATCTACTTGATACTGCTCTGTATTGTAGGGACAGAACTCTGCAGGGATTTGAGGGACATTTTAGGTTAGGTAGCTTTGCTGGCTAGTAATCTACCTTCTACTGCAGTGCTCTGTATGTAGCTGCTGTGGGCACTGCTGCTTAGGGATGTCGCGGACTGTTCTGCGGCGAACTTGTTCGCGCGAACATCGGCTGTTCGCGTCCGCCGCAAGTTCGCGTCAATAGGCGTTCGCGTCAAAATCGTTCGACCATTCGACCATTCGGTCGCTAAAATCGAACGATTTTCGTTCGATTCGAACGAAAATCGTTCGATCGAACGATTAAAATCCTTCGATCGTTCGAATCGAACGATTTTCGGATGTTCGAAGTTCGCGAACTGTTCGCGAACTGTTCGCATTTTTTGCCGGTGTTCGCGAACGGCGTTCGCGAACACATTATCGGCGGTTCGCTACATCCCTACTGCTGCTGATCTCTCATCTGCTGACTGCTGCCTGTAACCCAATAGTCCTTGTAAGGACTGCTTTTATTTTATTTTTTGTTTTTTTACTTTGCTACTATAAGAGCCCAGTGCTATTAGTCTAGCTGTGTTGGAGAGTGGGACTGGTGTGCTGCTCCTAGTAGTTCAGCACCAACCAGAGTAATTTTTTTTTTTAATATACATATACATATTTTTTTATTTTACTTATCTTACTGTTCTTTAACGTGTCCAGTGCTGTTTGCTGTTCTTCATAGTAGTGCACCAATAGTAGTGCACTTGCAGACATTATTTGCCCAGTGTGTTCTTCAAACAACTGCCAGCTAGCAGTGTGAGCTTGTTCACATTCTGTCTAAATATCAATAATAATACCGTCTCCAGAAACACCACCTGAGTGACGTTTTTCAAGCAGCAATAATATATTCCGTATCCACTACTGTATACGTTGCCCTTGCAGGCATTGTTTGCCCAGTCTTTAACCAAGTGCCACCTAGCTGTGTGAGCTTTTTCACATGCCGTGTCCAGAAACATCACCTGAGTGACGTAGTTTGATTTCTGCCCTTTACAGCACAAAACGCAGCGCTGTGTCAACAATGTATTTTTCAGAAACATTTTTGCCCTTGATCCCCCTCTGGCATGCCACTGTCCAGGTCGTTGCACCCTTTAAACAACTTTAAAATCATTTTTCTGGCCAGAAATGTCTTTTCTAGCTTTTAAAATTCGCCTTCCCATTGAAGTCTATGGGGTTCGTGACGTTCGCGAACCGTTCGCATTTTTGCCCGGAAGTTCGCGAACATTTTTTCCGACGTTCGCTACATCCCTATCATTTAAAACAGAACCCTCTATAAAAGTTTTCCAATGTCCCCTAGATTTTTTAAAAAGTTTAAAAACATAAAAGACAAGAGAATTCACTAATAAGAATGCTGCTAAGAATTTGGTTTGCTGCTATCTTACATAAAGAAATGATTGTGTAATGTTGGCTTCATTATAGTACACTTGCAGCAAACATCAGGAACAAGGATATATTTATTTAGTTCAACAAAACCTGTCTTTGATGCTGCCAAATCTAATTGCTTAGCAACTTAGAATATGGGTCCAAAATAGGTAACATGACCATTCAAGGAATATTTTGCATTTTATTGTAGCTGCTGCATCACAAACTACATTGAGTTAAAAGCTTGACTAATAAAAATATATTAGAAAAATAATTTTTTTTACGAATCTGAATCCAGAAAAAAGTCATATGATTCATCGTAAATTACTAATTATATCAAATTCTGAAATTGGAGTATGAATCCCTTTTTATAAACATTTTCAGTATTTCAATTATGACCTAAAACCGTCAAGGTTCATTCCAACCAATGGATAGATCATTGCATGTTTTGGTTTATTTTTTTCCTAACAATTACTGAGAATTCTGACATTTCTTTACTATTAAAGCCTATGGGAACTTTGCACAGTTCTCAAAAACCTTTTTTGAGCTTTTGTTGATTGAGAAAAAAATACATTGTTGAACTATAAATCTTCCACTTAGTAATATGTTAAATAAAGTATGTGTGGATTTGTAGCCCACAGCTATTTATATGTAAATATGGTTGATCAATGATTTTCAGATCCCCCTTGAACAGCTTTCTGCATTATACTGTGGTGCATTAATCAAGCTAATTTGGCAATGAGTATATTGCACTGAATATGAATAACCATTAAAGGAGATAATAATGTACAAGATGACAAAGTGACCAGGACCACTTACATCATTAAACAATACACAAGATATCACCTTAAATATCACCAAGATATGTATTAATGAAGATACTTTTGAGGTAATTAACAAATCCCTACTACCCAAACTAATATCACAAGGGAAGAAAATATGATATTTTTGCTTTGATAATCAGGAAATAAAACAGATATTGAGCTTGAACTAAAACAAGAAATATATTGCCTGTTTTCCCATGACCATTAGGGGCACATTTACAAAGGGTCGAAGTGAATTCGAAGTGAATTTTCAAATTCTAAAACTTTGAATTTCGAAGTCATTTTTAGGTACTTCAACCATCGAATAGGCCAAATTCGACTTCGTTACGATTCGACCAATCGAAGTACTGTCCCTTTAAAAAACTTTGACACTTTGCCACCTTAAACCTGCCGAATTGCTATGTTAGCCTATGGGGACCTCCTAGAAGTTATAGCCAACATGTGGCTAAATCTTTCGAATCGTTCGATTCGAACAATTTCTACGATTGGTTGAACGATTTTAATTAGATCGAAAACTGCTAAATTTAATCAAAAAAGCCCTTCAACTAACAAATTTTTTTCAATTCGATGGTCAAATTTCGAAGTTTTAGCACTTCGAAGTTTGACCCTTAGTATATGTGCCCCTTAATGTGTGTGTGGGAGTGTGGGGTTGTTCTACAAAATAACTTACATTTTCCATCTACATTAATCTGACCAGTCTTACAATTAAGAGGGCTAACTACTAAATCTAGACCTCAGTCAAAAAATCTGTTTTAAAATGTATTCAATGCCCCAGAGAGTGTTGGTGTCCCCATTGATTTAATACATCAAAATCTGTTTATTTAAAGGGGAACTACAATCCCATAGTTTTCCATATTAGATATATTTATTAAATATAGGCCCCAGGGACATAGGAAACACATTCATATGTCCTTCCACAATTCTTTGAGTGAGAGTTAAAAACTGATCTTTTTAGTCCAGCGCACTCTAATATTTCAGGTACCTTCATTTTTTTTAATCTCATTGGTAGCCAGGGGTTACTGCACCTGTGCAAATTTCATATTATAGCTTTCCATGCTACTTAATATAAGACATGAGCCAGGGATGTAGATTAACCTGATATGCCCTTGAAATACACAATGATGGATTCATAATTGTAAATATATTGTACATTAATTGCATCTGAAAGCAAAGTGCACTAATCTCCTCTACATATCAATCTTATATATGACAATGTGGAATAGAAGTGGATCAATATGCACTACCCTTAAGTCTTTCCATGTAAAAAAAAAAAAAGTCTTATCTTTATAATGTACTTTTTGGAATAGTAAATATTATGAAGACTTAACAGTTCCAGGATAACATTTGTTTAACCGAATATCCTTAGTGCTTACATAACAAAGCAACTCAGCAAGAATTTCATGTTATTGCATAAATAAATAATGCCACAAGAGGCCAGAAAAGAGGGAATTTGAATAACAAACAGGAGATGCATGGGCATTCCATTGATTTATTTATAATGGCAACATTCTAAATGAGATGCTTGAATATTCATAATTATTGCAGGAAATCGTGGCATGCTACTTATGCTTCTTTTTCTTAATACTGTACATTTTAAATGCTGTACCATTTGTTTTGTAAAGAAGTCTAAAACTCCACTAGCTCAACTAAACAGATTTTAAAAGACTGTAATCTAGAGACATTAGAAGCCCAGGCAATCATTTCCTGCTGCTTTCAGCCCACACCATCTCCCGTACACTCTAAAACACTCAGCAATTCAAATTCTACCAAACAGCTCTAAAATAATAATGCAACTTCCTTCTTCCATTTATTAAGCTCACTTGGATATTAAATTCAAAAGAATACATTGTTTTAATTTGCATGTTCTGCTTTCATCAAAGATTAAAATTAAAATTGCAGTGAGACGAGTTGAATTAACCTCTTTATTGGAGGGCAAGCAGCACATTTCAAGCATTTAGGGATTTAAATACTTTAATGCTGAAAGAGACAAATGATTGAAATATGTAGAATAAAAATCAGCAGTGTGGTTTTAATTCTGGGGATCAAACAGTACAATTCAGCATTATGTTTAAAACCCTTTCTTTGCAATATAATTCAGAATAGTGCGTTTAGCTCAAGAGGTTGATATCCTCAAAAAGATACAAATTCTTCTTATATGTCTTCAGAGGGATCTATTTATCAAGATTTGAAAACAGATAACAGGGGTTTTACACATTTATGCATGTACTTTTAGTACTTTTGCATACTGCCCTCCCTTTGCACCTGACAGCCAGATCTTTGCCTAAACTCCCAGAAGATATGTGTTCTGTGCACAGAAGAATTGATTTAGTTAAAAAATGTAATTGAAAGATTTTATGTTGCAGCTTCAAAAATTGGCCCCTTAATGGGCAGGAAAAGATAACGTAAAATAACTTCATCATGGTCATGTACCCTAAACCTCATTGGAGACTTTCCTTTTAACAGTTTCTCTTTCAGGGATAGTATTAAGTGCTTTTGCCTCATTTGTCAATTTTTCAGTTTTTGTGACGATAATCCTATCATTCTTTCTTATAAAACTTTAACCACTGTTTATGTCAAGCCATTGGACAGACACAACCCTACAGCACAAACTATCCCGATAAGACATGTTGACAAGATATTCTGTCAAACGGTTCTGACAATTTCCTTGCTTCCCTAGGGAGGCAAAAACAACAAAATGTATATCTCTATCTTTCTGCAAAATATTCTGTTTGTGCTTAAATAAGTATCTGTCTACACTATATTTCCTAAAATAAACAAACACTCACCTTTTCACATTTTTCTTGTGCCTCTCTATTAAAAATTGCATTCTACTATAGGTCATGTTAAGGGTGCGTGTGCTTCTTCCAACATTGTGCCTGTCTTAGTTGATGCATACAAACTCTTCAAAATGTTTTCTAAAAATGCATTATTCTCTGTATTACATTCTACCCTGAACATCAACTAAGGAGGTGTTTCCCCTTCATCTTCTTCCACTAGACCCAAGGTCCCTTGTAAGGCATTACATTGAGCATATAGTGCAGTTTTGGACCCTGGTCCTTAAAAATGATATTAATGAGCTAGAGAGAGTACAGAGACATGCAGAGGGATGGAAAATTTACACTATAAGGGTTAACTGTCAAGGTTGGGATTGCTTTCTCTGGATAATTATAGACAGATAGCAGGGGATCTTTTTTTCCATAGAAAAGATCAACACACCAAAGATCACCCCTTTAGATCTGAGGAACATAGCTTTCATTTAAGAAGTGTAAATGGTTCTTTGCAGTGAAGGCAGCGAGGTAATTTAATGTACTTCCTGGTGATGTTGTGATGGCAGATTACATTAAATCATTTAAGAGAGTTGTCAATAGATAGCATAGGTAAATTTTAAAACAACTGGGCTTGATGAGTAATCAATGAAGACGTTTCACTACTCATCCGAGCATCATCTTTAGTTCAACATTGTAACTCTTCAAAGAGGTGACATCTGAATTCACAGTGGTGTTTTAGTAGTTTCTGTGATAGGATTATACAATGTGTCATGCAACTCCTAGAAACAGGTGTTACTTGTGAGTTGCATGAATGGATGTGTGAATTTTCTGAAACCACCGGGGTACATATGTTAGAACCGCATTGTATGTATGAAGGCCCCCCGCCTCTGTTCAGAGATGGTTTCTCCACCTTGACATGAATCCCATGTTTCACACCTCGTTCAAACAAGCGGCATTCTTTAACCAAGATTTGGACCTTGCCATCTTCACGTAGTGTTCCTTGTCTTTTAGGAGTAGTAAGAAAACATCTTAGAGGAGCTTTGAAAGTGTGTGGCTTCCCAGACTGGGCCTTTGTCAAAACAGCAGCAACCAAACCCAACAGGAACACCAATAGAAATAACTGCCCGGAGAAACATAGTAGGCGAAACATAGTCATCCCTTATGTAGCTGGAGTGTCTGAGAAACTCAGGAGGATTTTTAACAAACACCACGTCCCTGTGTTTTTAAACCTAGCAACACACAGAGACAAAAACTGGTACATCCAAAGGAACGAACACCGAAAGAAAAACAAAGCAATGTGGTATACGGAGTCCAGTGTAGCGAGGAGTGCACAGATCTATACATTGGGGAGACAAAACAACTGCTCTCCAAGCAAATGGCTCAGCATAAGACTGACAAAGTAGTAGTAGCTCACGCACACCTGTTCTGTGTAGATAATTCCAATTTCCTTGGTGCACAGTGATAGAGGTAACCGGCAACCTCAAATCTGATACTAAGAAAAGGCACACTGGCACACAAGCTGTGAATGCAGGTGAACACCTTGCAAAGATTTATTACCGGAAGTGCAACGTTTCGGGGCAAGCCCCTTTGTCAAGCATGCTTGACAAAGGGGCTTGCCCCGAAACGTTGCACTTCCGGTAATAAATCTTTGCAAGGTGTTCACCTGCATTCACAGCTTGTGTGCCAGTGTGCCTTTTCTTAGTATCAGCATAAGACTGCAAACTCTACAGGGCAAAACTCAGCTGTCTTTCTACACCTAAAAGACAAGGGACACCCCTTTGAAGATAACAAGGTCCAAATCTTGGATAAAGAAGACCGCTGGTTTGAACAAGGCGTGAAAGAAACCATCCCTGAACAGAGGCGTGGGTCTTCAACACCACCTGTCTGCTACATACAATGTGGTTCTGTACCCCGGCAGTTTCAGAACACTTTACACATCCATTCATACAACTCTTAAAAGTAACACCTGTTTCTCTGAGTTGCATGACACATTGTATAATCCTATCACAGTAACTACACAGAATCTACACCTCTGTGAATTTCTTCAGATGTCACCTCTTTGAAGAGTTACAATGTGCCATTGTGATTGGATTAGTGGAAGAGTTTATATGCCGAGAACTTCCCACACCAATCAGTTGAACTGAAGAAGCTGCTCGGATGAGTAGTGAAACGTCTTCATTGATTACTCAGCAAGTCCAGTTGTTTTTAGATTTACCTATACTAGATATACCATGGCATGGATGAATGAAAAGCTAAGATCTCTATGCAGAAGATGCATCAATGGAACTTGCTCCATCTATGGATTCCTCATAAATTTAAAAGGATTCTGTCATGATTTTTAAGGTATAGTTTTATTACCAAACTACACTGTGGACTTTGCAAATAATTTATTGTACAATCTAAATTTTTATTCTTTAAGCAAAAAAACTATTCTTTAGTTGTAATAGCCTTATTCTATGCTTTCAGGAAGAGTCAGCATTGCACTATGCAACTGCAACTATTGTTTTTCCTAGTCACATTGGACGTGGGTTGTTTATTTCTTCTGCTTGGGTGCTGTTCTAGTTTCTGATCTCTACAAAGTTGAAACCTTCCCAGGCTTCAATAAAACAAACTTTTTTGGAAGGGGGTGTGTGGTTTTATGAACCATTTCTTTCAAAAATCATCTTATCTGGGTGCACGTAAAGTAACATTCATAAAAGAACCTTACCACACACATCATTTGCTCATGCAGATTTATTGTAAAGAAAAACAATCTAATGCTTTGATCAAAAACAGTGAATTTTACTCAGGGAAATATACACTAGGGTCAAACTTCTGCAGACTCTGCCCTACTCAGACACACTAGAATGAAGCAGTGGTAAGCACTGAACCTCAATACAATTCAAAATATATTAATAAATATTGTGCAATACATCATCATCCTATATAATTCCTGTGATTTGCTATACCATCATGGAGGATAAGATCTGGAATTGTCTGAAATGTATAACCATCGTGGGGAACTTACTCAGTTACCTGAAATGTTGCTTTCTTTCTTTTGTACTATTATCTCTATAGCTATACCCGGAGCACAAAGGATGTTAACAAATTTGTGTTAAGATCATTTCAGAATTGATGTTAAGATTTTCAGAAATAGGTACTCCATTTTGTTTAATTGTGATAGGTTGCTTGAATTTCACAATTTTATGTTTTAGTTCCTTTGGGGTGAAACAGTTGAATCAAGGCTTTGTTGTTATCCCTAAACATTGTTTACAGGCTTTGGGGGCGAAATAAGTATTTAGAGTATATGGATTAGGGTCCCAACCTTTCTGCCTGGGAATATTGACCCTAATATACAAAATAAATATTTATTTTAAAGATCCAAAAGGGTACTTGCATTAACTTTTCAATCTGCATTTGCATTTAACTAATAAATACATCTGAATACTTCCTTTTGATTGAATTTTGGGAACCATAAGAAGAAGTCATGCTGTAATTGCCATCATGCCATAGTGAAAGAGGCCCAAAGTGAGCAATAGCATAAAACAAATCAGAAGGTTGGGACAGGTAAACGTCAAACAGGCAATGCAAATAGGCAATGATCATGGCAGGTATCAATCAGATGCATTTAGGTAACAGATCACATACAACACTCGCTAATCCATTTTTACTAAGTGTTGCATGTGAATTAAGCAGCTTTAAAAACCTTATGGCATTGGTGTTTGCTGTGTGTGGGGAATTTTTAAAAAAAAAGTTAATAAAGGCTTGCTATTTTACTGCTGGTAGCAAAGAACATTTTTTTTTCTCTTTCTGCATATTAAGGGGGAGGAGTTAATCGGGTAAATTCTGATCAGGCTTTGTGTTCTGTGGTTTGAAACCTTAACTCTGTGACACCAAAAACGAGTGTGGGAGCTGCTAAGGGATTTTTGTATGTGAATTAAGTGCTAAGCAGCATTAAAAACCTTAAGGAGTTTAAAAGCAAAAAGGCGTTTGTGAGGAATTGCCTTGGGAGACTTAAGCTGGCCATAGACGCAAAGATCTGATCGTACGAATCGAGGATTCGTACGATTTTCCAACCGTGTGGAGAGTCCGGATGGAGATCGGCGGCGGAGATCGGTCGTTTGCGCGATCGGACAGGTTAGAAAATTTCTGTCAGCTGCCGATAATATCTCTGCGTGCATTGCCGATCGTACGATTTTCAGTGGGAGACTGTCACTAGCTTTGGTCGGACATAGATATCGTACGATTGCTGTCAGGGGCAGAACATTGCTGATCTGTTCTTTAACTAATCTGACTGGTAAGACTTTGATCTGAATGGTTAGTGGCGGGTCGGGAGATGGGAAAGTCCGATCGTACGATGATTCGTACGATCGGATCTTTGCATCTATGGCTTAAGTACCCAGTGTAAATACGAGTGTAAGTGGGTTTGCTGGTATCACTCAGTGTGTGTCTTATCACATGTATGTGGTGTTGGAGCAGCAGTTCCATGCAGTATTTACATGTGAAAGATGTTGGTGGGTTTTCATCTTGGAATCTGAACTGCAGACTCTAAGGGGGAACTTGCAGCACTGACAGCAGCGGCAAATGTGGAAAAGCTGCTCACAGAGCAACCACTGCCATGGGCTAGTGGAGTGGGGGAGGAAAAGGGTAACAAGGTAATTTGGCACCCTAGGCAAGGGCATCAATCAGTGCCCCCCACCGGGTCCTGCATTACCATTTCCCACCTTACCATTCATATTGCCCCCTGTTCCTGTGCCGGCAGCCATCATGTTGCCCCCATTTGTACCTCTGCCAATGGCATCAATCAATCAGATTGACCCCAAGCCCCCAATCTGTATCTGTGCTAGCATAACCCAAAATATCCATCATATTATTACCCCCAATCTGTATCTGTGCCAGCAGCAGCATCTAAAAATCCACAACTTTTTCCCCAAATATGTACTTGTGCCAGCAGGAGCCAAAATATCCATAATATTGCCTCCAAATATGTACTTGTGCAAGCATGAGCCAAAAAGCCATCATATTGCCCCCAAATATTTGTGTACTGTGCCAACAGCGCCATATTGCCCCATGTACCTGAGCCAGCAGCAGCCAATCCCTCATATTGCCCCCAATCTGTACCTGTGCTAGCAGCAGCCAAAAAATCCCAAATTATGCCCCCAAATATGTGCCTGTGCCAGCAGCAGCCAAAAATCCACAACATTGCCCCAAACATTGTGTGTACTGTGCCAAGAGCCAGAAGCAGCCAATCCCTCATCTTGCCCCCAATCTGTACCTGTGCTAGCAGCAGCCAAAAAATAAAAAAAAAAGCCCCCAAATATGTACCTTTGCCATCAGGAGCCAAGAGGGAGGTGGGGAGTGCTTCTGCCCGCAGTACGAATAGTGGGCAAGATGGAGTTGGAACAGGCAGTTTATAAAGTTTAAAAACTATTAAAGGCTAAGCATACCAGAGTTAAAAAAAAAAAGTGCATCCCCCCATGATTGCACCCTAGGTGGGTGCCTACTCTGCCTACCCCTAGTTCCGGACTTGGTGGAGGCTAATGAGGGAGGAAGGTTTGTGACAGTCAGGAGGGGAAGTAGGGGGCAGAAGGCTAGGGGGCTGGTCCACAGCTTGTCCAAAACAACTAATTCCCCATTTTGGCTGAAGATGCTGGGAAGGAAAGCTCTGAACTGACGTGTATGGAGCAGACTGACTCGGAGCACCCTGGGAGGCAGTGGATCTAATATAGGTGGTGAGAGTGCACAGAAGGAAATGCAGGTTCTAGTTATAAGGGATTCAATTATTAGAAAGGTAGCTAGGCTATTCTGAGAACTGGGCTGATTTCTCAGTCGGCTACAGGCTCGTTGCTAAGGATGGGGGGCACCTCAATGATGATGGTGCTGCTGTTTTGGGAGAGAAGAAGGCTAGACGGTTGGAGGAGATTATAAACTAGGCGTGGTTGGGAGAGGGATTAGTAAAAGATTCAGTGGAAGACAGGTTCAATGAAATAGTGGGCAAAGGAGGGGAAAATGGGGGAGGAGATTTGGTTGGGGATACTGTTAAGGATAGTGAGGACTACATGTCATTTGTTCAATATTGTACCAGTATTAAATGTATGTTTGCAAATGCAACAAATGGAGTCTGACTGGTAAAATGGGAGAGCTGCTGGTGCTGGTAAAAATATGATGTGATTGGTGTGGCCGAAACATGGCTGAAACATGGCTGAATGAGTCGCATGACTGGGCAGTTAATATCAGCGGCTATACTTTGTTTCGGAGGGACAGAGGCAATAGAAAAGGAGGAGGGGTATGTCTGTTTATTAGACAGGATTTAAAAGCTTATATAAAGGAGGAGGTTATGTTAGAATATGAGGGGCAGAAGTCTTATGGGTAGAGTTCTTCACCAATTGTTTGCAGCAAATTAATTGTAAGAGTATGCTATAGACCCCTAATGTAAGTGTGGAGGAGGATGCTAAGGTCCTGATGCAAATAGAAAAGGCTGCTAGTTTGGGTAAAGTAATGATAATGGGGTATTTTAATTACCCAGCTATTGACTGGAGCAACCGTATTGCCAGATCAGTTAATGGGTACAAGTTTATAAACATGGTGCATGACAATTTTATGGCACAGGTTGTTGAGGAGCCAACCAGAAAAAATGTTATTCTGGATCTAATGATCTCAAATGACCCAGAATTTATAGCAAATGTGCAAGTCATCAAACCCCTGGGTAATAGTAACCATAATGTTATATCATTTAATGTCTGATGCAAAAAAACAGATATACACTGGGGCAAAAAAAAAACCATGAATTTCAGAAAAGCTAACTTGTAACAGATACAGAAAAGGCAAATGTGGTAAATCAGTTCTTTTCTTCAGTGTATACAATAGAGGAGTCTGAGTTCCCAAGCTCACTTAATAGCTGCACTGATGGCTCAGCTCAATCTAGTCAGTGGCTGACTCATCCATAAGGCTTTAATAAAAATGTAAGTAACAAGGCTCCCCAGGTTCTAAGAGAGTTTAGTTTCATTTTTAGACCAGTCCCTATTTATGATTTTCGAATTGGAGAAAAGATAGGTCATGGCATTCCAATATTTAAAAAGGGATTACGATCTCAGTCTGGAAATTATAGGCCAGTAGGTTTGACATCTGTGGTGGTCAAATTGTTTGAAGTCTTGTTAAGGGATCACATTCAAAATTTTGTTCTAGTGAATGGCATTATGAGCAGAAATCAGCATGGCTTTATGAGGGATAGGCCATGTGTAACGGTTGGCACCCTAATCCTAGAACCGTTGCCAAGCACCCTGGTCTCGGCTCGTGCTTCTGCCTGTAGCAGCCGCCTTTGGCTTCAGGAGGAGCCCTCAGCTGCTCAGATGCCTCCAGGTCTTAAAGGAGAAGGAAAGATACGGAGGCATTTTATTGCCAATAGATTAGCTGCAATAGTACAAGCTAGAATGCTATATTTATTCTGTAGAATGTTTTACCATACCTGAGTAAAAAGCTCTAGAAACTCTCTGTTTGTTTAGGATAGGAGCTGCAGTATTAATGTGGTGTGACATCACTTCCTGCCTGAGTCTCTCCCTGCTCTGGGCTCAGATTACAGTAGAAAAGGGAGGGGGAGGGGAGAGGAGCAAACTGAGCATGCTCTTGCCCAGGGCAATGAGGTTTAAGCTGAAAACAGTTAGTCTGATACAGAAGCCCATGAGTACACAATAGAAGGAAAGAAATGCAGTATTTCTTTTGACAGGGGACTCAGAGCAGCATTACTTTGAGGGTTTACTGGTATATTTAGGTGGACCTTTCTGATAAGGCTTACTTAGTTTTAACCTTTCCTTCTCCTTTAAAACGAGAGGTGCAAGGCGAGGGATTCTAGACAAGCAGAGGGGCACAACTGTAAGGCAAGAGTTTTTGGGCTGAAGGTTACAGTACAAGGCGTGAGACAAAATCGTAATCAGGGAAGGCAGAGAACAAACGTAGTCAGGCAGGCAAGGGTCAAACCAGGAAGTCAATCAGAGGGATAAGACAGAATCGGCATTGGATATTAGGCAAGGGGTCAGGATACAAAAAGTAGAATCAACAAGCAGGGGTCACAACAGTCCCCCCACTTTTGTTTAACTTGTTTATTAATGACTTAGGGGAGGGTATTGTAAGTAATGTATCAGTGTTAGCAGATGACACAAAACTACCCAGCCCAATAAATTCCATCCACTATGTGGCATCCTTGCAACAGGATCTTGACAAACTGGCAATCTGGGCAGTTAAGTGGCAAATGAGATTCAATGTAAATAAATGTAAAGTCATGCACCTGGGATGTAAAAATATCCAAGCCATTATGAAAAAGGACATTGGAGTCCTTGTAGACAAAAAGGAACACCAAGAGCCCCAATAGTGTAATATGTTTTTACAAGGAGTAATGGTAGAGTAAACAAGTTAATACTCACAAACCAGGGTTACCAATAGGCAACCACTGTATAGGCAGGTGGGGAGATTATCCTGACCCCACTCAGGAATAAAACGTCGCTCTCTGTAGAAGAAGAAAAAGGGGATGATACCCCTCCACTCGGGGTGGACTCGATATAGTAGTAAGACAAAACAGAGGCGCCAAAAGGATAAAAATAGCTAAAAGCACTTAAAAACCCAGTGGGTAATTCTGAGGAGGTAGTAATGAACTTACCTCCTCCAAGCAGACACCAACGAAAGTGGTAATTTTCAATAATAGTTTATTCACAAAACAGTATTGCAACGCGTTTCGCAGGCATTTCCTGCTTCATCAGGCAATATGGAACGGGAGCAAAAACAACAGTGTCTTTGTATAAACACGCCAGGCGACTCTGTCAATTAGAGTCCTTGTAGATGATAAACTTGACTGTAACAAGCAATGCCAGTCAGCAGCATCAAGGGCAAATAAGGTCTTGAGATGTATTAAAAGGAGCATTGATTCATGGCAGGAAGTGGTCACTTTTCCACTTTATAGAGCACTGGTAAGGCCCCATCTAGAATATGCCATACAGATTTTGGTCTCCATCACTCAAACAGGACATTATTGTATAAGAGAGGGTACAGAGAAGGGCAACTAAGCTGGTAAAAGGCATAGAAAATCTATGAATAAAGCTATGAAGAAAGACTGGCCAAATTGGGGATGTTCACTCTGGAGAAGAGGCATTTAAGGGCTGATATGATAACTATGTATAAATATATAAGGGGATCATATAATAATCTCTCTAATGCTTTCTTTACCAGTAGGTCTTTCCAGCTGACACAAGGTCACCCATTCCGATTAGAAGAAAAGAGGTTCCGCTTAAATATTCTGAAGGGGTTTTTTTACAGTGAGAGCCGTGAAGATGTGGAATTCTCTCCCTGAATGGGAGAAGGGGTTGGATGGCTTTTTTGCAAGTGAGGGAATACAGGGTTATGGAAGTTAGCTCATAGTACAAGATGATCCAGGGACAAGTCCGATTGCCATTTTGGAGTCAGGAAGGAATTTTTCCCCCTCTGAGGCAAATTGGAGAGGCTTCAGATGTGTTTTTTTTGCCTTCCTCTGGATCAACTAGCGGTTAGGCAAGTTAAAAAAAGTTAAAAGTTGAACTTGATGGACGTGTCTTTTTTTCAACCTAACTATGTTACTATGATTAGTAGTAGCAAACACCCTCAGAAACTCTGCAGTAACTGCACATGGGCATAAGGGTGAACTGGATTATTAACACAGCTTTGCATCAAAAACTGCATCATGATGTTATCGCATTTTGCCACAGCATTATGCCATATTATTATATTATAGCAGAAATACATAGGGGCTGCCTAGGAACCTGCTTGGAACCAGCAATGTTGGATAAAGACTTCCAAAAATGCTATATTTTCTTAGATACTTCCATACATTCTATACTACTTTGTTATAGAAATCCTTACTACCAGTGGGGGTCCCTTAAGAGTCATTTGGGTATTGTATTATTCATTATGTACTTACAATGGGCCAGTTTAATAGCATTATTGGATATTCATGTACATTTTTATTAAATTAGTAATGAGTAATTAGCCAAACTGAGTAAATGTGAGGATACTAGACCTGCATGTAAGGCTACACCAGAAATAAAAGTAACTTCATGTCTCCTATGTCCTTTTGCTCTTTAGGTTATTGGTTTTTCATAGCCTTACAGAGTTGTTTTACACGTCTCTCTTGGGTATAACACTTCCTCATAAATGGCTATGCATTAACTAGCTAGTTTGCAGCCGGTTCCAACATTTTTAAGCACCCATTTGGATTCTGAGCCACATTTGTATATGCATAATAAAGTAAAGCCAAGAAATCAAGAGGATAGTACAAGAGACAAGGCAAAAGCAATACATTCTTTGACATGTACAGATACAGGACCTCTTTACACATTTCTTTTACCATCTCTCTTCCTCCTCTCTCTGAGTTTAAAAGTCCTGTTACAATTTAAAACATAGTTTCAGTATCTCATCTTAGCTAAAATATCTGTATTATAAAACAGTTTTAGACATTTTCTTGACCTTGCCTAGTAATAGTCAGATCAACATTTTTATTATTTGGTATTATGACAACTTCACTGTTCTATATACAGATAAGTGTTATTCTAATCACTGTAATTATTATTAATAAACACTTAGTTGTTGAAAAGCACAACCAGAGATGGTCTCCCTGGTAGATTTTTTTAAATATAATATGTTACAAAGAAAAAAGGAAAAGTACGATAATGATATGTGCTAGTGGAACATGGTAATAATAACTATGACATTTGCACAATTACTCAATGACTAGTCATGTCAACTATGTTTACTAAGTTAACCCACCTGTAGTATGAGTTATTCTTATTATTCACTCTAGTTTTATGTTAAGTACATGCCCTCCAATATAAAAAAGTCAAAATGAAGAAAATATTTTAAAGAAATTATTTGTCTTATCTATTAGAGATTGTGGTTGATTACAATTTTGTATTTATAATTGGAAATAATAAATCCAATCATAGTATTTTAAAGGTGCAGTTTATCTTTAAGTTACCTTCTAGTTTATTATAGAATGCCCTATTCCTACAAACTTTGCTTTTCATTATTTATTTTTTATAGTTTTTTTTTTTTATGTATTTGCTTTTTTCATCTGCCTCTTTTAATAGTTTTTGGCTGCTGACCCCAGCAGCCAAAAACTATTACTCACTAAGTCCCTCTACTATTCATAATTTCATCTCTAGCTCAAACCACTGTCTTTTACTAGGCTAAATAAGACCATATCCAACATATAGCTGCTAAAATACCAAATGGAGAGCTGCTAAAAACCCTAAATAACTGAAAAACCATAAAAAATTAAGACCAAATTGTCTCAGAATATCAATGTCTACATAATTTTAAAAGTTAGGTTAAAGATGAACTACCCCTTTAAAATCATCTTCAAGTGAAGTGAAAATATGATAAATATATAATTCATATTGATAGTTATTCAATTGGCCACTATTAGAGTTTCTAAAAATTGTATCATTGTATTAATTTAAGACAAGGGAAACTGGAGCCATACAAACAGTGCACAGCATTGGGCCATTTTATTTAGAAGGCAGCGTGATGCCTTCTAAATAAATATGGCTCAATGCCACATTGGTTTACGTATAATCTCTTCTGTAGGCCTCTACACTCTGTTGCAGAGCCAAGACCTTCAACAAACCCCATGATTTTTGGAAGATGCCCTGAAGTGCACAGCATAGACATTCCCGTGACAGAAATGCTACCTTAATGATCACTTAGGGGCATTCTCTTGCACTTCTGCCTAGGGAAATGGTAAATGAATTCTCCTGTCTTGGGAGAAATATACAGCTTTTGCAATTTCAAAATTCAGTCTAATATTTTATTTAACTCAAATACATTATTTTCAGACTGCCTAGAACCCAGGACATCCAGGACCAGTCATTGAACTTTTCTACTATTCCAACTGGGTTTTGGCCATGACAGTGTCTATATGTCTATGTAACTTTTATCTACATGTGGATCATTGTTAAGATAATCCTTGGGGTCCTGAACTATAGCATGTAGTTGGCACTAAAACTAAATGTAACAGAAAATAAGAGTATTTTGGCATTTAAAGGTAAAGAAGAAAGCTCTCATTGGGTTGTTTTACCTAATGACACACATTGCACATTCTTTTGCAGATATAAATAATTGGGGGGGGGAATGGAGCATTTATTTATTGTCTAAGAAAAAAAAAATACCATGTGCTTTTCCCTTAAGATATGATAAGATTTCATTAGATAAAAGCCATGAAACACTTTCTTAATTAAATAGAAAGATCCGCACTCGAAGGACATAGAAATAAACAAGAATTGTTTATTCAAGAGCTAAAGACTGACATTCGGCCTACCCTTTCTCAAAGTGCCTAATTGTCAATGAGCATGCCTTAAATCTACATCCTGGTGGGAAAAACAGTAGCATTAACGATGACAAATAATCATTGTCACAATAAGGCAACAGCCTTTCAGAGTATCACTATGTATACATCAATCATACAAACATACAATTTAAATACACACCAATAAATACACAAAATCAATACTTAAACAATTCTACATCACTGATACATAGAGAATTCAAAACAAGACACATAATAGCACAATTCTGTAACTTCTTCTTACTTCTTCACTAGACACGAGCTACATATTTTTCTTACTAATGCGTCTATCTTTGAGCAACTATTTAAAGTCTAACACACTGGTATACCTGCCGGTCTCTAAACAATTTACTATACTTATGATCCTCCTCATTTACTACATATCCAGATATGGGACCTATTATGCAGAATGCCTGGGACCTGGGGTTTTCCGGATAATGAATCTTTCTACAATTTGGATATTCATACAGTACCTTAAGTCTACTAGAAGACAATGTAAACATTAAATAAACTCAATAGATGGTTTTGCTTCCAAAAAGGATTGATTATATCTTAGTTTGGATCAAGTACAATGTACTGTTTTATTATTACAGAGAAAAAGGAAACCTTCCCTATAATGGAGTCTATGGGAGATGACCTTTCTGTAATTCTGAGCTTTCTGGATAATGGGTTTCCACCAGATAATGGATCCCATACGTGTGTGTGTGTGTGTGTGTGTGTGTGTGTGTATATTCTGCTAACTCTCTGTTAAACATTTTACTCTAACCAACTTATTTTGTTTATATTTATTTTTTCAATCCGTTCTTCAGTCAAACCTCTTAAATGTTAACAGCAGGACTGATGACCCTGAAAATGTAAGTTTGTGAAAAATAATGAGCACCTTTTAGTTTCCTGTTTCTGTTCTATTCTATTTTCCATAACCTGTCAGTTATTTTTTGAGAGACTGGCAGAGAAACAGAAACGGCTTCCTTCATAGCTGACAGGCAAAAAGCTTATCATAAATTAAAGCAGAAGCAGATGTTGATTATTGACTATGTAGCATACCGAGGACTGGAATAAGTGTTAATAAGACTTTAAGATGTTAGAGGGCCATTCAGAAACTCTGCACTCAACAAAATGCCTGTAATCAATATAACAAAAGTAAAATGGTACATTATGAGCCAGAGATGATGAATGGTTTGCTTTGGTCAGCCACCAGTTATACACGCTGATGCATACCAAGAAGCAATTTACAGTACTTAAGGGTAGATACAGTACTTCTAAAAAGGTATAGCAGGGCTCTGCATGGAAAGCTCTGACTATCATTAGTTGTCCCTTGCTTTTAAATGCTTTGATATGAGAGCTGAGCCCCAGAGCCAGAATCATATAGATATCAGCAGCATAAACATTTTTTCTATGTGTAATTATCCAATGTGTATACTACTAGAAAAGGTTTCTTTTGAGTTAGCAACTTTGAAACCATTGAAGATTTCCTTGTGGAACAACATAGGAAAGATATAATAAAGGTTTCTACTTTTTTCCCTAACCAGAAGAACATCAGCAGCCTCTTTCTTTCTCCTGGCAACTTCTTTGACTACTTGGTGGTCAGAATTGTGGGAAACTGACCAGCAGGTGGTGTTGTAACAAAATGAATTCATATTAACAGTACATCTATTCATTAATATCTTGGAATTAAAAGAAAATAAATAATGAATGTGAATTAAAAAAGAGCAATCACCCTCATCAGTTTTACATTCACTTATTTGTAAGGTTTACTTATCTTTAAAGGAGACACAATGACATCAAATTCTTTTGAACTGGTTAAAGTTAAGCAGGATGATGAGAATTATGATTTAGTACCATCAAAGTGCAAGAGGATCCTGAGATATTTGAGAATTTTGGGCCCCCCTCTCCTGCGCTGTGCTTAAGCTGTGTCATCTTTATTTTTAAAAAAATGTAAGTGAGGCTTTTTTTCACCCTGTATTTGTATGGAAAACACCAATGGCAATGAAAATCAAATAGGGGAGAACATACCTAACCTTTGACTAATCTACCCATGCAATCTAATTTCAATTTGAAACTTTTTAACTTATTTAATGAAACAAATTACTGTAGAAAATATTAGCCAACCAAGATTTGTTGAAACAACTGTTGCATATTGTCACAGATTAGGTAGGGGGCACTGTATGTGCCTAAGGGGACACAGTAAGGAAAAGACAGGAACAGGGTGATGAGGGTGTAGAGTCACAACAAGATGGGAAGCAGACTGAACAGGAACAAAGATAGAGCAGAGTAGATCAGATCAGGATATAGGAGCAGACTAGAAGGATAGGACAGGATGGTGCAGGTGTAGATTGGGAGCAGACTTAAGATCGGGAGCAGGAGGACTGGAAAGAAGGAGGACTGGATAGCAGGAGAACTGAAGGAGACTGGAGCAGATAGCAGGAGAGGACGGGATAGCTGGAGAGGTGACTGGATAGCTGGTGAGGAGAATGGATAGCAGGAGAGGGAGGAAAAGGCAGAGCGAGACAATGGAAGATATAGACAGTGTACAAGTCAGAACAGGAAGCAGGAACCAGAAAGGCAAGGTCAGGTCAAGGCCACGGCAGAATAAGGTTACTGCAAGGTCAGGTTTGGAGTGAGTAGCAGAGCAAGATTCAGAATAGGAAGGAAAGCAGGGCAAGGTCAAAGCAAGGCAAGATCAAGGACAAAGCAGGACTGGAACCAGAGTAGGAACAGGCAAATCAAGACAAGGTTTAAAGCAGGACTTGAGCAGAACTGGAAGGGAAAGGCAAGGCAGATCAAGGCAAGGTAAACAAGACAAGGTTCAGAGCAAGACAGGAAAAGACAGGGAAGGCCTCATACAAGACAGGACAAGGCAAGGAAAGGAGGCTAGAGCTGGAACCCTTAGCTAGGGATGATGCCACACTGCTAGTTTGGGAACCAATGCTCAGGCAAGGAGTGTTTTGAGGGCTGGCTTTAAAAAGCGCAGAGTCAGCCCTGATTGGCTGACTGCAAACCAATCAGGCTGCTGCTGGGCTGGGGCTGCAAAGGCCAGGTAATATATAATGAGCAACCCTACAGGCTGCTTACCTGGCCCACTGGTTAAGACATCGAGCCAGAAACCCAAAGGTCCCGGGCTCCCAGCAGAGCCTGACACATATCTAGTGGAAGAGAAAAAGATACCAAAATACTTGCTTTAGGAGCATAATTGAATTTTTTACCAATTGGGAATTGCTTATTTTTTTAAATTTTTAGCAGATTTGTTCAAACACTGATACTGGCCCATTTACCTTACAAAGTCAATTGAATTAAAAGTTGGGGTAAGGTGTGTTTTTTGTACTGACCCTAAACCTTAGTATATATAATATGTTTAAAATTGTTAAAAAAATGTTGTGGTATACAGTGTTTCCACAATGGATTTTGGTATAATCCCTATTGAATTAGGTATAATTCCTATTTTTAAATAATCATGTTTCTGGACAACAATGGTAGGTAGACTTTAATATGAGTAGTACCTAAGTGTATTCTAGTGGCTGCAGTATGCAGCTTGTTTTAGTAATGCAACATTTGTTGCTATTTGTCAAAAAAAAGTTTTGGCTATTTTAATGTGCAACATTTTATGCTACAGTGTGTTAAGTTGCTTCTCACTAAAAAATGGATATATTTTATTTTTATCTGGGCAGCTATGAATATTCACAGTGGTTTGGACATTCTCAAGGGTTGTTTCCACTTTTTGGAGGCGTGTTTTGGAATACCCAATGAGGGGAAGAAGGAAGCACTTGGCAGCACTTACAAATTAATTATACTAATTTACAGGGGTGGAGCTGTAAACCGGGGTTGGTTTTATAAGGTGTGTTTGTAATTTTGTATTTCACTTGATAAAGGATCCTTGGGGTCCGAAACATGTTGTTATGCAATAAAGAATGTTTTGCGGCAGAGACTGCATTTGATGTGCTCCATCCATACCCTTGTTTATTTTTTTTTAAATAACAATGTGGTTATTTACTAAAATCTGAATTTATCTCATATTTTATTAAGAAAAAAAAAACTCATGCCCGATTTTAGCTTATCTATTAATATAAAAAATTTATTCAATTGGATCGTGGAAAAATTTGATAGAATCGAGCAAAACCCCGAATAGCTCACATTTTTCGAGTTTTTGCCCAAAGACTCCCAAAAAGTCTAATTTTCAGGCTAAACCAAGCATAGACCACAATAATTTCAAATTGAGATAGGTGCCTCTCCCATTGACTTATACAGGACCTCAACAGGTCTGAGATGGCTTTTCAGATTCGTTTTTTCCAGCATCGGGTATAATAAATATTTTTCCCTCTAAAAATTCAAGTTTTCTAGTGAAAAAAACAAGAATTTTTTGAGATTTTAACATTTGGATTTTAATAAATAACCCCCTATGTTTAACATACAGGATGTGCTATTTCATAATGCTTAATATAGGTTTTTTTTGTAGGGGCATTTTTTATCTTTATATATGAATTCATATTTATGATGTATTTTGTAAAAATAAACTGCACTTGAAGTTATCCATTTTTGACACTTAACCCGATACTCAAATATGAAATTATGCGCTGTGTCGCTTATTATATTTAGAAATCTTTTTTATAGATAATTTGACCCTAAAATGTCCCCTCGTTTAGTTAGAAATGTAGGTGGATTTCAAAGCAGGATTTAATTACAGCTTGTCAAAATGATTCTTAATGGTTCTGTTGCCTCCCCTGCGAATAAAAACAGTATGTTATATTTGAGAACTTCCCTTATCCTTCTCTTTTTGCTGCATTTATTAAGATGTTTAAATAATGAATTACAGTTTAATTTTAAAGTTGAAAGGCTAATATTATTTTGGTGATTTTAATTTCATTAACTGAAGCAAAGCACTAGAAAAAAGCAATAGCAATAACATCTTAAATTTAACATTCCAATTTAGCATTTTAGAAAGATTTGAATTATTTAATATGCTACAGCAATTAATAATGCAGGAAAGTAATGATATGTCTGTGACTATATTGCTTGTTGGCAAAATTATTCCATTATGTTTCTTTGTTTGTGAAATCTATCATGAAAGGAGATGTATCTCTTTAATCTAAACTGCCTCTATGGAAATACAGATGGCAGTTAACTACAGTTGAACTTGTAGGAGACCTTACAGTTCAAATCAAATAACTGCTAAAAAGGTTGTTCATTTAATGTATCTGTTAGTTTTAAGTTAGATAAACATGGGCCAACTACACTGGCCAGTTTGGTCATTTATGGACTATTTCATGAATTATTTTGTACTGGCAATACCTGCTGTCATTTCATAAACCAGTGGGCAGTTAGCCTTCACCATTGTGCCCATGAGGATCATCTTTGTATTTGCAGGAGCAGGAAGCTTCTTTAATTTTTGTCTTTTTGACTGAGACATTTGGCCGTTTAGGCAACACATTGGCTTAGAGTGGGAAAATAGATCCAAAAGCAGCCAATGCTTTTTTCCAAATTAAACCAGAATCTGGTAAGTGAGAACACAAAACTCTTAAGGCTGTTATCCACACTTGTACCTCAATAAAGACCTGTTTTTACTACTACTGCCTGGAGGACTGCTCTTTGAGTGCTTACCCTACAAACAATATGGCAATGTCTAATTTATCTTAGCCTAAAACAAGTAAACTATGTCAGGAACCGTCAATCTGTACCCTAAACCATCAAACACGTTGCCCTCCGGCATTTATGGCATTTTCAATAGCCTCTATAGCATTCCAGTTGCCCCAGATTTTGGCAAACAAATCAATAGTTTAATGTTTTATCGGTGTTAGGTAATCCCTTCTGTGTACATAGCTCCCTTTCTGAGGGGGGTATTGGCGATTTCCAGTTTTTTGCCATTAATCCTCTAGCTATGAGAATGGAATTGACTATTTTTTGTGCCGGATGTTTTAGTTTGGGAATTGTATTCCTTAGCACAAATACTAATGTGTAGCCATCTCAGAACTTGCTTTGCTTGGGTAATGGTATAAGTCGGATACAGAGACACCTCCTGAGAATCTAGATGTCTTCAGTGCTTTTTGTTCTATTCTGTGTCTCTTATGGTTCCAAATGAATCTTATGATGGCTCTTTGGAGGTCCTCTATGGTTCACCATGGGATTGCCCTTGCAAGGGTGTCATAGAGATATAATATATGAGGAAGCAGGTTTATTTTCACTGAAGATATGTGCCCAAACCACAATAGACTGTCTCGGTTCCATTCTAAGTCTTTCTTTAGGGACTCTATCAATATGGGGTAGTTAGTTTCATACAAGGAGCAATGATTTGGTGTCCCATATTTGTTTATTCCCATATCTTTTTCATCTGCATGCATGGCTATCTTATATTGCGTTCCTTGCATTGTTATATATCTGGGTGCTCCCTGATTTTCTGAGCCAGGGGTTCTCTACCAAGGGCAAACAGTAGAGGAGAAAGAGGGCATCCCTGTCTTGTTCCATTGCTTATTATTATTATCAATGGGGATACATTTGCCATTATTTTAATTTTTGTTCTCAGGTCACTATAGAGGGAGTGTAAAATGCCCAAAAAAATCACTTTTAATGCCCATGTGTCATATTTGCAAACGTAAGGTCCCAATCAAGGCATTCTAATGCCTTCTGGCATCGAGTCTCAGCAGTAGCTTGGGGTCCCTTTTTTTATTTGCTATGTCTACTAAATTTATGATCCTCCTTGTATTATCACCCTGTTCTTCTCAAGATAAACCCAACTTGATCCAGTATGATTAGCTTAGGAAGTAACTGGTTTAGTCTGAGGGACAATATCTTCATTAGGATTTTGTTGAGTAAAGAAATTGGGAGGTTATTGCTGCATCTGGTCAGATCTTTGCCTTCTTTGGGTATGAGTGTGATGTGAGATTCTTTAAATGTGGTGGGGATCAGCTTTCCTTTCAAAAAGCCATTAAACATGCAAAGCATATGTGGGGACAGGATTTGTTTGTATGTCTTATAATAACTATATCCAGTCCTTGTGTTTCTGAGGTGGGGGTGGACTTTAGTAAATCTTGTAGTTCGTTGTCTGTTTTGTCCACATTGTGGGCCTTTAGCTCTATCTCTGTTAGTATCAGTAAATTTAGGGGCCCATTCATTAAGTTCCAGTGAAGGAAAAGAAGAAAAAAAACTTCGAATTTCGAAGTGTTTTTTTTAGCTACTTCGACCATCGAATGGGCTACTTCGACCTTCGACTACGACTTTGACTAAAAATCATTCGACTATTCGAGCATTCGATAGTCGTCTGTACTGTCTCTTTAAGAAAAAACTTCGACCCCCCTAGTTCACCACCTAAAAGCTACCGAACTCAATGTTAGCCTATGGGGAAGGTCACCATAGGCTAGGCTAACTTTTTTTGGTCGAAGGATAATCCTTCGATCGTTGGATTAAAATCCTTTGAATCGTTCGAATCGAAGGATTTAATCATTCGATCGAATGATTTAATCGTTCGATCGAAGGATTAATCCTTCGATCGCTCGATCGCAGTTTTTGCGCAAAATCCTTCGACTTTGATATTCGAAGTCGAAGGATTTTCATTCCCAGTCGAATATCGAGGTATATATATATATATATATATAGAATATGTAAAGAAGAAGCAGCACTCGTCAATTGCAAAAAAGTGTATTAAAAGATCAGAGCATCACTCAAGGCAACGTTTCGGACAACATATGTGCCCTTTGTCAAGCCCAAAAAGAGTTCTCTCAGCTTATCACAGGTATCACATTATATAGGCAACAAACAGGAAATGACCTCAAAATTTGCATATACACAGGTACAGAGCATTATCATATACATGTATCTATAGAAACAAAAACAGGTCATAATCACGATTTAAACCCCGAGGATATAAAGATTTGAGCATATTAATCCACCATACCTCTCTTCTTTTAAGTTTCAATTCTCTATCCCCCCCTCTTTTCATGGGCGGTACTACTTCCAAAACCATAAATTTAAGCTGATCTGCCGTGTGTCCCAAATCCACAAAATGTTTTTAGACAGGTAATGTTGTATTGCCCAAATTAATGCTAGACCGATGTTGCGATATACGTGATTTGACCATCTGGGTGGTCTCACCCACATAGATGAGGCCACACGGACATGTCAACACGTAAATCGCAAATTTTGAAATACACGTGAAGTGTCCTCTTAGCTGTATCCGTTGGCTAGTCTGGGGGTGAATAAACTCTCTACCTTTCAATACGAAGGGACACTGTACGCAGCTAAGGCAAGGATACATACCCTTAGATCTACCTCCCCAAAATGTATGAGCCTCCTTAGATTTAGTTCTCACTAAAGTGGAAGTGACATGTGCCCCAATAGTTTTGCCTCTCCTATAGGAGATAAGCGGAGGTGCTCTAAATTCTGGTATGGTAGGATAGGCATTTCGTAAAATATACCAATGCTTGCGTAGTAATTTACCAATAGCTTTGCTATTGTTATGAAACTGGGTGACAAATGGCACACGTTGCGTCTGTTTAGTTTTCCCCTTAAAAAAAAACAGATTCACTTCGCTATTGTTATGAAACTGGGTGACAAATGGCACACGTTGCGTCTGTTTAGTTTTCCCCTTAAAAAAAACTAAACAGACGCAACGTGTGCCATTTGTCACCCAGTTTCATAACAATAGCAAAGCTATTGGTAAATTACTACGCAAGCATTGGTATATTTTACGAATGCTCCTTTGGGACTTTGTGTAAGTCAGATCCGCTGGTGAGGAAGAAGCGCTATTTGGATTCTCGTGGCGCCATCTTGTGACTCTCCCTCTGGCTTGTGCGGATGCCGGTGCAGGAATGGTGAGAGTGTACTTGCGTCTTTTTGTTTCTTGTGGCCCATAGCTGAAGATTAATGCTTTCGTTCTGTACTATTTTAAACCTGGGATCTCTCACCCTTAACTCTCCTAGTGTGTGTGTGTGTGTGTGTGTGTGTGTGTGTGTGTGTGTGTGTGTGTGTGTGTGTGTGTGTGTGTGTGTGTGTGTGTGTGTGTGTGTGTGTGTGTGTGTGTGTGTGTGTGTGTGTGTGTGTGTGTGTGTGTGTGTGTGTGTGTGTGTGTGTGTGTGTGTGTGTGTGTGTGTGTGTGTGTGTGTAAAAATCTTAGACACCCTTACACTTTACAGACAGGCACATCCGTAGTAATATGGACACCTTAGTGGGTCCTTATGGGGACCTTGTGCTTATGTAACTCCTGTAGTTCACACAGTGTACACCAGATGGCACTGTGCCAGAGTATAAAAGGTTTAGGAACCATGTGTTCTGGGTCCATTGCTTTAGCCCAACCAAGCAGGCTGGAAGGGAATGGGTAGTGTCGACCCTAGGTGCCTTTGCCCTAGTAATTAGACAGCTACCCTTGTTTATAGATCACTCTAGGAGTGATAGAGAGGTTATTTAGTTGAGCAGTTCAAGGCTCCGCCGAGGAGATTAGAGGGATTAAGATCCCAGGGTATTGCTGACCCGGAGTAAGGAACCAAGTGTTGAGATAAGGATGGTAGGAATTCCCCTAGTCTGCCACTGGAAGATATCCTGAAAACTGGGCAATACCCATCACATGCTGTCAACTTACTCTCTGCTGTATATTCCCTAGCCCAGTGATCCCCAACCAGTAGCTCGTGAGCAACATGTTGCTCCCCAACCCCTTGGATGTTGCTCTCAGTGGCCTCAAACCCGGTGCTCATTTTTGAATTCCAGGTTTGGAGGCAAGTTTTGTTGCATTAAAACCAGGTATACTGCCAACCAGAGCCTCCTATAGGCTGCCAGTCCACATAGGGGCTACCAATAGCCAATCACAGCCCTTATTCGGCACCACCCAGGAACATTTTTCATGCTTGTGTTGCTCCCCAACTCTTTTTACATCTGAATGTTGCTCACAGGTGAAAAAGGTTGGGGACCCCTGCCCTAGCCTGTGGGGATTCAGCCTATACGTGCTGTGAGTATTTGCTTCCTTTATGCTGCTGTGTATGTTCTATGCTCCATTGTGGATCAATGTGCTGAATGATCTATCTGCTATTGTTCAATAAATACAGTTCTTTGTTCAACCGTTAAAGAACTACTGGCGCCCATCATTGTGCTATCGCACCCAGTTACACTACACCCTGCCTCCACCGCGTTGCTAGGGCTTGCCCCTGAGAAAGAGAGCTCATCTGTGGTCTCAGCCCACAAAGGAATGTAGCTAAACTGCCCTAGCACAAGTCACTTTACTATAGCGCTACATATATATAGTGATGGGCGAATTTATTCGCCAAGCGCGAATTCGTGGCGAATTTTCGCGATTCGCCGCCAGCGAATAAATTCGCAAAACGCCAGCGAAAATTCACGTAAAAAATGGGCGCCGGCGTCAAAAACGGGCGCCGGCGTAAAAAAAACGGGCCGGTGCCGTTTCGTGAATTTTTCGCCGTTTCGCGAATTTCACATGGCGCAAATTCGCCCATCACTACATATAGCTATATATATATATATTTATAATTTTTATTGTTTGTTTGCAGAATTTTCATATTTCAAGGTTTATTGTTAGAAGATTCAACAACCTAACCTTGACTACAACCTGTACAGAGATACAATAAAGTTAATATTAGCATAGGTTTTTCATTGTACTGAACTCAATTCAACAAAAAAGTGTAAGTGGTATAATTGCTCTAATGCAACATTTCTACAGTGAACAGTGTCAATATAATACTTTGAAATTCAATACAGTCACAATGTCATATGCCAAAAAAGCTATAGAAACCATAAAAACCCAATAAATTTTTATTATGACATAGAGCAGTTCAGACTTGCAAGTGTGTACAAGGGCAAATAGTTAAAAAACAAACTTCTCTATTCTTAAAAGTTATAAGCACTACTTTTGCCTATGAGCAGTAACACATATCAATCAATCAGCAGGTAGCATTTTACCGGTTTAAGAGCAGAATACTTTTTTGTTGCTATGAGTCAGTGAACGGCCAAGGCAACCGGGCTGACTACAGTGCTCCCTTCTGATGTGCACAGGTGTGCACATCAGAAGGGGGAAATCCTGCGTAGAAGAGTGCATGCATCCAAGAAGTAGGGATTGATTCCACAGGTGAAATAAGGGTCTAAACTAGTGTCAATGCCTCTCCACCTTTGCGCCCTAGGCACGTGCCTTTTCTGCCTATCCCTAGTAGTGATGGGCGAATTTGCGCGGTTTTGCTTCGCCTAAAAATTCGCGAATTTTGAGCGAAATTTGCAAACCGGCGCCGGCGTCTCGTTTTTGACGCCGGCGCCATTTTTGACGCCAGCAAATTTTTCCCGCAAATTTTCACGGGCGTTTCGCGAATTTATTCGCTGGCGGCGAATCGCGCAAATTTGCGCCTGGCGAATAAATTCGCCCATCACTAATCCCTAGTTCCGTCCCGACTATGAGTTTCTGCTCCTGGCTAAACTTAGTGCCTTTTATTACATATGGGACAAAGAATATTATCAGCAATATCATGCAGCTGCAAAGTATTGTCTCCAAAGGTTAAAAGAGTTTTAAATAATGTGTGTGTCTGAGCTGGGGGGGGGGGGTTGCCTAGAGAATTTGTTAATTAGCAGTAAGTCACTATTACTACATCTTATATTTCATTATGGGGTTTTTTACCTATTAACTTAAAATATATAAATTGTATGTACATGACTTATCCATTCTCAACTTTTACTGCTTAATTTGCATAGACAACATAAAAATTAAATGGATGGTACAATAAAGTACTTTCTCTTAGTTAATGCTGAAATTATCTGATATCTTTTACAATTTACTAATGCATTCCCATCACATGAACAGTGGCAGCAGAATTCTATTTTGGCCACTACTACATGAACAGAATCTTACAACTTAATACAATGTATGTATTCCAGTGTGTAAGAAAGCCTGTGCATACAAACTCCTTGTAGGATAGTGTTTAGTCAGGACCAAACTCAGGACCCCAGCTACAAGGCAATAAAGTATATTGTACCTGGCAACAACAGTTCAAACCACTCAACAGCAAACAACAGAGGTCTTGCATTCATTTTCTTAGCAATATGGATGTTTATAGCTTGTAAAGTAAGCAACTGCTGCTATTTAACTTAAAGAGTCAGCCTCAGGGTAAGACCATAAGGATACAACATTTTATGATTCTGAATATGCTTCAAAATGACAAATAAAATTAAAATATATGTTTTGCCTTTTTTTCTCTTTTGCACTTAGACCTCTAATGATTTGGTCAGGATCTTTAACATAGCCTAGACTAAATCCTTTTTTGTCATCTGCTTCCCAATTCCCTTTTAACCTCTCCATTTAATATTATACAGTTATGGGACCTGGGGTATTACAGAAAAGGGATCTTCTGTAATTTGGAAATTCATACCTTAAGTCTGCAAAAAAACAAAACAAATTTTAAACATGAAATACACCTAATAGTATTGTTTTCCCACCAATAAAGATTAGTTAGGATCAAGTACAAGCTACTGTTTTGTTATTACAGTAAAAGAGGAAATATGTTTGAAAATTTTAAAAATATTTTACGAAAATGGAGTCTATGGAAGAAGACCGTTCCAGTGATTCAGGACTTTCTGGTCAATGGATCTCAAACCTTTATAATTTTTTTTTTAAATAAACTATGAAAGATCCAAGTAACCATTGTTCTGAATTACTTTGTCCACCATAAGCTACCATACATCACATAAATTATTATTAATATAATCACATCTATTTTTATCTTTACTTCGGTTTACTTCATCATCATGTTTAGAAATATTTTGTTTATAAAAACTACTCTACTTCTGTTCTCTTTGTTCAGCATTTACAATACTCAAATTCTCCTTTTTTGTAAATAAACAAAACATGGACAGAAAAAGTATAAATGGTCCAAGTAACCATTGTTCTGGATCAATTTAATCAGGAATCATGCTTGGAATGGCTTTAAGCCAATAACGACACCAGCACTTTAGAACATCTTTATTGCAGGATTCACATACCAAATGTAATCAAATAAACCAGTAAATGCAGTCAATGTTGTAGAGTTTACTTGCTTGTAAAACTGAAGGCAATGTTTTTTTTTTTATCCCCATGGATCTGGAATATTGATTTATAAAAAATGGTTCTATCAAGTACATAATTTCTGTTTTTATTCTATTTCTTTTTATTACTGCAGCCACCACTCAGGTGCAGATTTACCAATTTTTGAGTTCAACCCTTTCACTGCCAGCCATGGGCGTCCGCAGAAAATTTTCCAGGGAGGGACAAGGAAGAAAACAAATATCACAAACAACTTGTACAGGTGCTACTTTATATATTTATAGAAAAGCTGTTGTTAGATTTAACAACAGCTTTTCTATAAGTATATAAAGTAGTAACTGTTGTACATGTATAGCATTGCCATTCTATTAGTGACACAAACTCCTTGTTTGCAAGGACAGCTTGGTATTTTCTACTTTCTTTGCACAAACTAGCCAGCGGTTTGTAGTATGTTATTCCCTCTAGAGTTATAGAGGCAGATTCACTAACCTGCGAAAAGTCGCCAGCCAGCTTTGCACGCATCGTCACACTTTGCCAGGTGAAAATTCCCTCAGACAATGGTAATTCACTGAAATGCGGAGTTTCATTGTGGGTGCTGAACGCTGCTGACTTTTCGCTAGCGTTACTTCACCAATGTGAGCAATTCAAAGCGAAGATGTGCTAGAGGTATTGCGCTCAGTTTAATTTGCATACGACGGGAAGTTGAATGGACGTCTCTATGTCATATGTTACAGCAAATACATTACATTTCCACTGTTAATTACACATGTACAGGGAACCCTAATAAAGACATTAGCGTTGTAATAATGCCCTGCACATGAGCCCACTGTATAATTAATGTCAGTAAAATCCGCATTTTAGTAAATTTGCAAGGTACCGACCATTTGTCAGAGTGAATTGTTGCTTGGCAATAGAGTGCTAATGAGCACTAGTGCCTCTCTCTTTTGCTAGCGAATTGGTGCCTGCGCCCGTTAGTAAATAAGCAATGTCCCTGCGGGCAGTAACGCTGGTGAACTGTTGCCAGCGTTTGTCACTTCGCCCTTTAGCAAATCTGCCCCATAGTTACAGCTGGATACATACAGTGAAGCCTCCAGTTTACATACCATCATTTTAGGTTTTTCCATATGTTATACCATTTTTTGTGGTCCCACCAATATAATACATTTCCCTGCCTTTACAACATTTTTTTCTCGTCCCCAGAAACATGTAATATGGTCCCCTGAAAAATCTGTGCAATCACTGGGACAGAATGCTCTGTTATAAAGCATTTTCTAGCATCTTGCTGTCACTGCACATACAAGGTTAATTTCTGTCAGAAAATGCACTAGCGTTATTGGTGGTTTGTCATGTCTACTTTGTATTCACAACCAACAGAAAAAGTAAAAGCATCGCCCGGTCAAAAATAAGTGCAAATCAAATATAAGTTAAAAATAATTAATGATTACAAGTCACTGACTGGATGGTAGGCCTCAGGTACAGAATTTAGGAAAGGTATTACCAGTCAATAGTCTAGTATCATCACTGTAATATTCCATCTGTCCCAGAAGACTTTTAGGTGCCCAACGTTTGCTGTTGATGCTAATTGCATGTGAAGACTCTCTGTGTGGGTGGATTGGGGGAACTTTTAAGGGAGGCCCAGGCCACGTTAGAACAGTCACACAAGTCTCACCTATTTTATTTTACAAGGGAAGGGGGCAGGAGGGAATCTATTCCCTACATTAAATGTTATTAGTGGTCAAATTTTATATGTAGGTGGATGAATGGCCAGGCAGCCAGGTAGCTGCAACCAACCTCCTGTCCTGCCCCTCCCAACCTGTGGGTTAGAGCACTCAGAATCAGTCAGGCATGAGCCCTGCCTGCAACTCAGTGGTTGGGAGGTGGGGGCAGGGCCATCCAGGGACTATGTGGCCAATTTGTAATGTAGTGTTCTGCCCTCTCTCCAGTACTACGCACTCTGCATGATGTAGGTGGCACTTGTGGGTGGGACTTATGGGCGGGCCCGGTGGTGGGGAGGCGGATAGAGGTGGGCCCTGCCTGGGCCTTTTTGCCCAGTAACTACTAGTGTTCGGCTCTAAGCCTCCACCTCTACCACCATTTGTGTGTGATGATGTGGACATGTAGGCGGGGACTGCCTTCAGCCAGACAGAGGTAGAGCAAAAGTAAATTAGTTACTTGCACACTGAGGCCTGCCTCTACCCCACTTACAGTGGCAAAACAAGTATCTGGAAACACGAATGAGGGAGCGCAAGCGTAATAGTAGTTTATTTGAACACTGCTGCCAAAATATAACACATAAGTAAAATCGTTTCCGGTACCCCTCTCCTCTGGGCCCCCTTAATACTTGGTGCCTGCCCAGCGCCGCCCCCCCGCACCGACTTACCTGTCGGCGAGGGGAGGCAGGAACACGATTGCAGAGAGCGCAATTGCGCTCTCTCGCAATAGCGCAGCCGAATTTCCGGTTTAAAAACTGGAAATTCGGCTCTTAAAGGTGCAGGAGCGGCTTTTTGCCGCCCCTGGAATCCTGTCTGGCGCTGCCGCCAGAGGCGGAGCGCCCCTGTGCCTGCCCTATGTCAGGTGGTAAGAACAGGTCTGCTTTGTATCTGCCATTGCTACTGTATGCTCTGCTAGGTGCAAAATGCAGAAATGCTCCAGACACAAATGCTTATTGAATGAGCACTAGGTGATAATAATTCCATCCAGGGCATTACTAAAATACTCCTTTCATGTTTTGCTCAAGAATTCTATTGCTTCTGACTTTATATCATGTTACATAACAAATGCATGCATGTTACTGCAATAAATGAAGTTTTTGCAAGGGATGGATTATCAGTGAGATTCCATATATCAGGTATATGCAAATATTTTTTCAAAACTGCTGCAAAATTTCACAACAACAATACAACTATAGAGTCCAGTGTATTTTGTGCTAAAATGTCACCCCGGAAAAACTCACAGCAAAAAAATATTCATATATTTTGCACACAAAAAGTTGCCATAAAAAAACCGCTGCAGAAAAATTCACTGTGTTAAAATGATCACTTTTTTTGCTTTTTGCTAAATTTCCAGTGACCTCATGAATTTTTTTTGGAACAAAATGAATTCAATAATCATTACCTGTTGGTACAATAGGGTTAGTGGTGACCAAATTTGTTTAGCAGGCATTGACTCGCATTCCGCATTTCGCCATCTGCAAATGTTTTTGTGAAACTGCTTTGAAAATTTGGCTCAAAAAGTTTTGCCACAACAAAAAAGTTGCCAAGACAAAAGAGTCAGTAAAAAAATCCCATTGACTTTTAATGCATTTGGACAAAAATTAACTATTGACTAGTGATGTGTGAATAAATTTGGCAGACATGGATTAAAAAAAAAAAATTGTTGCGTGCATAAAAATTGTCTTGCGTCAAAATTATTTGGACTCCCATTGACGTTAATGCATTTGGAGAAAATAGTTGCGCATATTCAAATTTTCGCTCATAAAACAAAGAAGATTTATGAATAAATACAATTCTTATGTTTTGGTATCATACACCATTTTCTGCTTCTGTCCAACCAATATGAGATGAAGTTGCAAGTTCTTCTGAGCAGACCACTACAATAAACCCAATACATCTACACATTTCTATTGGCTAAACTCATATGAAAGACTCATGAATAGATGTTTTGGTTAACCAAGTTCTCATGAATATTCACCTAGCACTTGTATCAGAATGTAAGACATCCTATTCTCCTTCTCTAGAAGAAATAAAAGAAGGGTGCATAACAATAAAGTATTTGAATCAAACACTGTCATATTACATAATAATACTGCTCACTTATTAGACATCTGGTCTGCTTGGGAATTGCTATTTTCAACTGGAGGTTCTAACTCTTCAGCACTATCATTATTTAAAATCTCTATAACATTGTCTACTGTAAGGTTCAACTTAAAGTAGAGTAATAATTTATTAACTCCTTTCAACTTATACTTATTACTAGTGACGGACAAATTTGTCGCATGTCCCACGAAATTCTGAAACGGCAAAAAATTTGCGAAGCGCATTGAAGTCAATGGGCATCAAACTTTTTTTGACGCACATCAATTTTGATGCCTGTAACAATTACGATGCCCGTAACAATTATGACGGCCATAACAATTTTTATAAGCGCATCTATTTTGTCCAAATGCATTAAAATCAATCTGCAAGCTACTGTACTTCACAGGAATAATAATATAATAATAATATAATCACTTCTATTATCTCTCTTTTCTGTTTACTTCATCATCATGTTCCCAAATATTTACGCTCCTTTTGTTCTGCATTTCCAATAATCAAAATGTAAGGTACTAGTACTTTATGCTTGCATGTTATTGCCTATGTATGTGAGAAAGCTTTGTTTTTTTGTTTTTTTTTAAAGTTTCAAATAAAATAACAGATAAAACACAAACCCATAAAGCAGATGCCCCAATAGCTTTTTTAGATTATGGAGAGTTTGAAGCCTTATATAACACTTTTCTCCCCTGGTACTCAAGGCACTTTTACAGTAAGCAAGGCAGCTATTATAGGCATACTGAGTATGCTGGGACAGCAGGAGATTAAGGGGCCCATTTACTAACAATCCAATTTTGATTTTTACCGCAAATCTCCATAAAATTTGGTTTTCCTATTTTTTTTAAACTCTCTAAAAATGTATTATTTTAAATATTTAAATATTTAAAAACCACTAGTAAAAAGCATCCCCAAGTAAAGTTGTCGAGGTCCTAAAGAAATCAAATGGGAGCTGCTCTGATCCTGTTGGACCGTTTTAATTCAATTTGGACTTCTAGAGGTACATACTTTTTTATATTCGTATCTTTTAATAACATTCGTTGTTTTAGGGGCACATTTACTAAAGGGCGAAGTGTCTAGCGCTGGCGAAGGTGTAACTTCACTAGCAAAAGGGACTGATGCTGGCGCTCATTCGCACTCAATCACCAGGCGAAGTTGCGCTCTGGCGAAGGGACGTAACTACACAAATTCACTAAGATGAGGATTTTACTGAACGTTACCTCTTGTGCTGGACTTGTCTTCGCCACCTCAGACCAGGCAAAGTGCAATAGAGAAGATAGGACTTCCTCAAAATTCAGTTCAAAATTTTTCTTAGTCCCAAAAAACCCTGGCGTCTTTTCCTTTTTTCAGCATGATAGGCTGCATAAGAGGGTACATTTTTTTGGGGGTAACCAGCTTCCCCCATACATTTCCTAACATATGGCACATAAACTATACATTGGGCTCATGGCAATATAACAACTTTATTTTATTTTATTAAGCTTCCCTGGGCTTGTGTAGTGTAATGTATTTGCTGCAACATGTACGTCCATTGAACTTTAACTTCCCGCAGTGTGCAAATTAGTCAACGCTACCACAAATTGGCTCTGCTTGCCGAATTAACACTAGCACAACTTCACCAGCGTTCAGCTCCCTGGACGCAACTTCGCATGTTAGTGAATTAGCGATGTCTGTGCGAATTTCCGCCTGGCGAAGTGTTGCGCTGCCTGCAAAGCCGTCGCTGTTCAATTTTTGCCGCTTAGTAAATTTGCCCCCTACAGTTTCTTAGTTTAGTTATAGTTTCAAAAACCTCTAAAACCACTAAAAGCTGACCTTTGCTAAATAGGCCTCCATGTGACTTCCTCAGGGTCATAAGGAGTCATTACAGGGAATTCACCAAAGTCTCTAGCATTATATGAAACAAAATCAGCTCTTGCACACCCTAGATTGAATGATGGCAAAGGTACCTGGTGCACTGCGATAGAGGTTTGGCCGCCTCACATATAATGCTCCAAAAAATAATAATAAAAATTCCAAAGGCACTCCGCAATTAGTCCTGTGTGCCTTTGGAACTCTAGCATGATACCCCACATTAAAGGCTGACCACTTAACCTCTGGGCAACTCCTCATTCTGTACAGCCAGGATGCTAATTGTTTTACTCTTAAGTGGTTGTTTGAACAAAGTTATGTAGAAATACCTTAAGCCCTTGGGTTAGTTTTTCCAGTTTTATTTAAAGCAAATAGTAAGCCAAACTGTAAATGCAAAGATCTTGCAGATAATGCAGATGTGAGGAGCAAAGATCACCTAAAACAGTTTAATCAATTACATCACAGACTTTGCAAATCTGATAATAATGATAGGGTGTCAGTAAATCATGCACAAGAGGCTATTTTTGCTGTCATTATATAATCTTCACTCTGAAATCCTTTGAGTAAATTGCAGCAATGTAAGTAATTTTAATCAAAGAAGACTGTCAAGGAGTACTGGGTTAGATTGAGAATCATGAGTTTCAAATTGCCTCATCAAACTTAGTCAAGGTTTATTGAAGATAAGTGTCTTGCAGAAAGTCATGTGTGCACACATCAACGTGAAGAAATTCTTGATTCAAACAAAAGTAAAAGCCTACCTCAATTTTATTCATTGTGCATTGCAATCACAGGATATAAAACATATGGACAGTACTGCACAGCTTGTTCAATGTTCTGTATTTATAACTATGTATAGGTGTGTTTGTTTCTCAAAGTCACATCTGCACAATGTTTATATGTTTAATAGCAACAAAAGCCTACAACATGCAACAGTAATTACTAAGTATTGACAGACTAGTTAATCATTTTGGTTGCCTACCTGACACCTTATGAAACCCTGTCCAAACCTCTGTCAGTTCAGATTGCTTACCCAGAGGAGACAGAATGCATATGGTATCTGTTAAATAAATCCAATATTCTTTCTTTTCTTTGTAACGTATTAAATAGCAGTACCACGTGGTTGTTAATTGTTTTAGGGTGATATAGCAAATCATATTGGCAGAAATAAGTCACTGCCTTGTTTTGTGATTGTACAAAATTGAATTGCTTTCTATTTCTTTTGCAGAATAATTGTATATAGCTGTGAAGTCCTGGATTACTGTCAGAGTTTATTAGACAGGCTCAGAATATACAGCTAATGTTACAAATACTGTTTTTTCCAGCTATTTCAAATTATTGATGAACAATCATGTTCTATATGTAACCTGGTGTTAGCGCTGTGTTGAACAAATAGTTGGGGTACTACTTCCTCAGTATCCCTAGCAAATACTTTGATGCTACTTTGATGAGCAAATGCTCATTTAAAAGCAATGGTAACAATCGCTTAAGACATGAATATGACGTACGCAAGATACAGCATTCCTCAATCAGGAAGACAAAACCAGGTGCAAAACATTTCTCTCTCTAATGGCACAAAAGCATCATTTCAACTAACTTCTATTGTGATTTTGTCAAGATTTTGCACATATTTATGAAAAAAAATCACAACTAGGTTAATTGCAGGGGATAAAAATCATGGGAAATGTCACAAGTTTCAGTTTTCCATGCATTAAGTAATTAGTAAGTAATTCAAGCAATTTGGGATGCATGGCTTTTCACAAAAATAAATTTCTAAGTTTCTAGTTGACAAAATTGTCAAGATATACTTCATCTTGGGGGTTATGTAGTAAAAGACATTAAGTTTGCCCTGGAGAAGTAACACATAGCAACTAATCACAAGGTAGTATCTACTGGTCACTTGCAAACATCTTATTGGTTGCTAAAGATTACTGTTCCTATGGAAACTTAGTGCCTTTTATTACATATGGGGGGATTGACTTCTATCCTACTTACTTCTATTCTAGAGTTTCCACTATCATTCTTTAATAAATCATGGCGAACTTCAATTGCAGCCAACTGCATCTTTAAAAAAATGGTTTCTAATCCTCACCAAAATCTGTATATTTCAACTACCTCAAAAAATAATGCTAAAATTAATTTGTAAGTGAACTAGTGATTCAAAAACGTTTTGATAAATATGGCAGTTCATTAAAACACTTTCCTTTTAAAAAAATGTTGTAGATATCCAGGAAAGTGTCAGCAAGTTTGATAAAACTGAAACTGTCGGGAATCCTTAAGTATTCCCTAGTTTGAATCTGCCCCGTAGTTCTTCTGATGGGTTAATCAGTTCTATCACTATTTTTGCTATACTTTCTTAAGTAAGCAGCATTTTAAGTAAGAATATGCTTGATTCCTTAAGTAAACTGTTCGTATACTTGAGAATCAAAGAATATTTGTTTGGTGCAGTCTTTGAGTTTATGCATAAAAAGGATGTAAATCATTGTCTATGTTTGATAACAATTGAATGCAATAATCATTTTACTTATGAGATCAACCGACATCTCCATAATACACCTGAACTGGTTAAGCAACTACAAGAAGAACTTGGGTAATAAAAACATAAAACCATGCCCAAGTGGTGCACAAATAAGGAACCATTTGACAACTATCCAAGATTGTCTCAATGTAATTAACAGGCACTCCAATCAACTAAAGTTTATAACTTTTATAATACACAAAAGCCATGAATATCCTGTAAATTATATCCTTATAAACAGTGAGTTCTGATGTCATGAGTTATAAACGGTGAGTTCTGATGTCATTTCTGTCACATGACTCATTGAAATTTGTGTATTATAATAAATAAAGTACCCCCAGTTGTAAAATATGAGGATATTAGAAGTTACCTCGGAGTTCCATGACCTGTATAAAAACACTCGTGTTTTTATATGGACATGAAACTCCTCGGTAACTTATAATATCCCTATATTTTACAAAAGGGGGTACTTTATTCACTATATAATACTGCAAATTCTCTTCTGGGGTATGGATCTAGCTTCACAGTGATCATATTGAGAATAGACAAACTAAGCTGATCGTTGAATAGGTTCATTTAAATAGGCAAAACACAACAATTCAGAGCTATTATCCTTCAGTTATATATGAAGGACATTACTTACATCTCATGAACATCCCTTGAAACCCCACCCTGGTTCCATCAATATATTAAAGGAGAAGTAAAGCCTAACTAAAGAAGTTGGCTAGAAATGTTGTACATGTTTTGGGCATCTGTACCAGCCCAAGGTGTCCACAGTCCTTTAGCAGGGAACATCTGTACCTCCAAAGAAACCCCAGTAGATCCCCTTCTTTTCTGCCAATTCATTGCACATGCTCTGTGATGTTACTTACTGAATTTAGGGACCCAATCGCATATAGAATATAAATGTCACAATATAAGGCTGATTAGTAATTAATACAGATAATTACTACATGGCAGCACAGAACCCAGTGCAATTAGCATCAGAATGTTATAATCAGCCCTGTAGCATCGCTTTTAATAGAGACAAACCTCATTTTCTGATTGGTAATTTGCGGCAACCCCTAAGCTTAGCTTCTCAATAGCTGCTCAGAGCCCACTGAGCATGTCAGTGTCACAGACACTTTTCAAGATGGTGACCCCCTGTGACAAGTTTGAAGTCCTGGATCATTGCTGCTATTGACAAGCTGAAACTTCATGCTGGTGCAAAGAAGTCAGTAAATAAGATATGGAATTTTTAGCCATATTCATTTTTAGGGTTTAGTTCTCCTTTAAGTTCAAGTGTCCAAAGTAATAATGTAGTAACATAGTACAATAAAGTAACTTTCTGCATTAACTTTACCAGGAGCAGCTTAGGGTTACTACATGTTCCCTGGACCTGGTAACATGCATACAGAATCATAACATTTTTCTTTCAAATTTTATTAATCATTTTATTAATCATTAAAAAACTACAGGCAATGCTAATATTTAAAGTAAAGCAAAGAATATGTATAGGTGGCTTGGAGACTGTATAAAATAATTCATGATAATATTCAGTTCAGTAAATGTGAAACATACAGATGTAGCATGATAACCCTAGTAGAAAATATTAATACAATATACAATTTATTATTGCTCCTCTTAAAATATGTTAGGAGCTAATATTACATCCAAATTTTTAACTGCAGAACAATATTTTTTTAACTTATTTGGACACTTCACTTCCTCTATAATGCTATTTAAATAAAAGTATCTTCTCAAGGTGACACTATATGGCTGATTTACATACATAAATATATATATATATATAGCAAAGAAAGCCGCACTCATAGGTCTTTTGTGATAAAAAAAATGGGTTTATTAATGGGCTTCCTGATGACGGCTCGAGTCTTAGAGCTGAAACATTGAATAAACCCATTTTTTTCATCACAAAAGACCTGCGGATTTCTTTGCTCTATTTATATTGATATATGTTCCAGCACCTAGGCATTTCCATTGTTTTCTAAGTGCACCTATCCAGTAGAGAGAGAGTGTGTGTGTGTGTGTGTGTGTGTGTGTGTGTGTGTGTGTGTGTGTGTGTGTGTGTGTGTGTGTGTGTGTGTGTGTGTGTGTGTGTGTGTGTGTGTGTGTGTGTGTGTGTGTGTGTGTGTGTGTGTGTGTGTGTGTGTGTGTGTGTGTGTGTGTGTGTGTGTGTGTGTGTGTGTGTGTGTGTGTGTGTGTGTGTGTGTGTGTGTGTGTGTGTGTGTGTGTGTGTGTGTATATATATATATACATATATACATACACACACATATATATTCATAGACAGAGAGAATGATTTGAGCTAGTGGTAATTCTGAGCTGAAGACAGGCTTAACCTGACTGAATCTGGCTGCATTTCAAAATCTTTTCACTTGCTGCACACTTCGAGTATTAATTTGAGGTGACAATCAAACTGAAAGAAGGTACTTAGCTATGAATATCATTAGATTGAAAATGTCTTCATGTGTTAATCTACCTTTTGTTCTAGATGTCTGTTCGGTATATATCTAAAAGGTCCTCAGCTTGTCGCCCTCTTTTGCACTAATACATTAATATAAAAGAAGGCAATCACAAAAAGCACAGTGCCATGACAAAAAAAAAAAAAAACAAAAGGGCAAAGAAGAAATATCTATTTCTGGCAAAGAATAGGATCATGTAGTTGATTTTTGTAATCAGATGCTGAAAGGACACATTATTTCTAATCAGTTGTCTGTGTCTAATCTAATAATGAAGTTTGCTGCTCATGGTCACTTACAAAGAATTTGATTATATCACAGTGTATAAATCAGGGAAATGCAATATAAAATATTCCTTTTGAAAATTTATTTAACAGGGCTTATTCATGATTATAGGTAGTTATGATTAAAGGGTAGTTGCCTATAGCAACCAATTAGTAATTATATATGATCAGTCTACTGACGGTCTGACTATTCAGCATCAAGCCAACAGGGTAATCTGATAAATTTCCCAAATATCACCCCCTATCTCACTCACCACCTTGGAAAATAAATGGACACCCAGGTTGGGTTATAACAGGCCACAGCTTTAATATTTAATAATAGCATCAATTCATTCAAATAATATATATGTAAATATATGTAAAAAATAACAGATTATGGGAGATAATTTATTTATTCATCTAACCCCTACATGGAATGATTACCAACAGAAAGTTAACCCAAAAAAGAGGCAATCGCAGCCACAATCTGGGCTCATTTATAAACACTGGGAAAATCTGCACCTAAGCAGCTACCCATGGCAACCAATCAGATGGTTGATTTCATTGCTCTCCTTGCAGCTGGCTGAAAAAAATTCTAATCACTGATTGGTTGTTATGGGTTATTGCTCAGGTGCAAATTAGCCAAGTGTTTATAAATGAGCAACAGTGAAAGCAATTGTGGGCAAATGAAGCAGACAACCGGATTGACTCCCTCCTGGGACCCTGTTTGAGAAGATCAACCTACCATGACATTTTATTCTCAAAACTAAGGAAGGTCCCTGAGGTTGGGCTCAATAACAACATACTAACCCAAGTGCAATAACAATAGGTTAAAAAAACATCAAAATTATGTTTTTGAATCCTCATTCTAGCATTTTTTTCAGAATCCCACCATAATACCATGCATCTACAGCAGGAAATTGCATTCAAGTTGAGGGTGTTTACTGTCAATATGAGCAAAATTGGGTGGGGGGTGTACAGTGTTAAAGAGTTATTTTGATTTACTAGGTGCAAGTCTGTTAAGTGTGCAGACACAACACACCACAGGAACCCTGGAAGTTACACCTTCTAAATGTAGGTATTAAAGGAGAAATAAAAACTAAATAAAGAAGTAAGCTAGAAATGTTGTACATTATGTTTTGTGCTTCTGTACCAGCCCAGGGCAACGATAGTCCTTAAGCAGTAAAGATCTGTTTCTCCAAAGATGCCCCAGTAGCTCCCCGTCTTCTTTTCTGCTGATTCAATGCACATGCTCTGTGCTGCTGTCACTTACTGAGCTTAGGGATCCACTCACAATATACAGTATGCATAGCTTCTCAACAGCTGCTCAGAGCTCACTAAGATGGTGACCCCTTGTGACAAGTCTTGGATCATTGCTGCTATTGATAAGCTGAAACTTTGGACTGGTGCAATAAGTTCAGTGTGTAAAATATGGCATTTTAAGCACAATTCATTTTTAGGGTTTAGTTCTCGTTTAATTCAAGCGTTACCTTACATCCATGCACCATGTACTCTACACCTTGTCTGCAACTGCTTATATTTCATCAAAGGAGTTTTGCACTTTGTACTAAAGATTCAAAAAGACTGACCTAAAATAACCTTGCTGGGGACTAAGGCAAACTAGATTTAAAAATAAATGGTCTAGTTTTAAAGGAGAACGAAAGGTTAAAACTAAGTAAGCCTTATCAGAAAGGTCCATCTAAATATACCAGTAAACCCCCAAAGTAGTGCTGCTCTGAGTCCTCTGTCAAAAGAAACACAGCATTTCTTTCCTTCTATTATGTACACATGGGCTTCTGTATCAGACTTCCTGCCTTCATCTTAAACCTCATTGCCCTGGGCAAGAGCATGCTCAGTTTGCTCCTCTTTCCCCGCCCCCTCCCTTCTCTACTGTAATCTGAGCCCAGAGCAGGGAGAGACTCAGGCAGGAAGTGATGTCACACCACATTAATACTGCAGCTCCTATCCTACACAAACAGAGTTTTTAGAGCTTTTTACTCAGGTATGGTAAAACATTCTACAGAATAAATATAGCATTCTAGCTTGCACTATTGTGGCTAATCTATTGGCAATAAAATGCCTCCGTAGCTTTCGTTCTCCTTTAAACATTAACAAACAATAAGGAAATGTAAATAGCAATGAAGTACATCTTTATAAAAGGAAGTAATTTTACCAGTGACTTCTTAACCTGATGCATTGAATCACAAGGGAAACTTTTCTTAACCATAAGGCCCATTAAATCATGCAACAAATCTTTCATATTGACTTTTGGCTCGGTTAAACAGAAGTATTTGATGAATTATAAAATCTGCATGAAACAGAATGGTGTTAGTTTTTCTTTCATTGGCTGGTATGTAATAAAGATTATAATATTGCCTTACATTTTTTTATTATATCAACAGAAAAGAAAAAGGGGCTGCATCCCATAAAATTACTTTGCACTGCAAACTATATCTTCTTGTTGTTTGTAAAGCTATTGGACATCTGCTAGGAACCATAATAACTTAAAACTTTCAGGATTTGTGTCTAATTTTGACTGTTACAGAACAATTATGAAGGAGGAACAGAAGCCAAATGAACAAGTAATGCCATAATTTAGTTGTTATGGTTATATTACTGGAAATGAATTGCAATTACAGGCAGTTGATTTGTTTTAAAGCTATAAGGAGAAATTTGCTGAAAAGTAATTCTAAAATTGGTAAATATGCATGTACCAAAAAGTTTTCAATGGGTGAGCTATAAGTTACTATCCAGGGGGTCTTAAACTGTTTATAAACGTACATATACGTTACTATCCAGGGGGTCTTAAACTGTTTATAAATGTACATACCCAACACAACCAAGAGGTAACAAATGAATGGGCACATGGAAAATTGAATTTACCACAATGGACAAATTATTAACCATTCCGCTCTCCAAAACAATGATAGTAGTTTTTTTTAGTTATTATCCTTCCCTTTCTTGGGATGGGGATTTAGTGAGAGATAACCCCACTTTTTTAATGCTACAAACAGCAAGAACAGTTACTCCCCCTCTCAAAAGAGTGGTAACAAACCCACTACTGAAAGTTCAAATAAGCATTTAAGAATAGCTCTGCATTCTGGACAAAATATTTTGTATGTTCCCCAATACAATAAGATAGAATAAGAATATAAGAACTGCTCATACATTAATCTCATTATGGTTGCAATAACGCTGTTAATGCACTTGTTTGTGATTGTTTTAAGTTCTGCCTTGTTAACAAACTAGCTAAGGTTTTAGAGCATCTTTATTCCAATGGTTCAGATTTAGGCACACAAGGAACATATTCAAAGTACATAATGTCTCCTTATCTGGCCCTGTGACCCTTGATGAAGAATATATTATTACACTCAAAGGTGGCAGTAGCTCCAGAGTTCCCACAGCGACCTGGGTTAATAAATACAACATATTTGTACCTAAAGAATCATATGCTGAGAACATTTTAATGCCAAGTACTGGAAATGTAGTAATCCCAACAATGAAAACGATCAGTGCAATTGTGTCTAATCATGTTGGGGCATAATTTCCCATGTTTTGATGCATTGGATTCAGTTGTCAGGGGTATCGCCCCCTTGTGGTCACAAATACTCTGGAATTCAAGGAGAAATACTAAATTATGGGTAAAACATATGGCGAACTGTGTCTGAAATTGTACTTTGCATATTGCACTCACTGGCCAGTCACAGACGGGCCCTGGGGGGCCCAGACCGCAGGGTATGTTTCCTCTAGAGTATTGAAATGCAGTGTACAGGAGTCCGTATGCACGCCGGGCCCTCTGAATATTTTTCTGTTATGTCCCTGGCTGCACTTAACATTCATAAGTTATCCCCTAAGTAAACTCAAATGCTTACCATATCAAACATACTTCCAGTATATGAAGTGGTGTGGTTTCCTCTCAAGACGTATAGCATATGCTTATATGCTTATTAAAGACACAATTATCATTATCTTATGTATATTTGCCCTTTTTGCTAATGGATATGTGAGCCACATTACATCATATATAACGATTACAACAGATGGCAAAACATTGGCAAAAAAAAATTGTATTTTCCTCGAAAAACAACAAATCAATGCCATATGGGCAAGTGGGTTTGGGTTTATTTCGTAGCAGAACCCACTTCAGTTTCACTTCTAAATGAACACTGTAGACAATGTGTTATTTTTTTTTTTTTGTTTTGCACCTTCCTACATGTTTCTAAATATATAACATGTTATTATTTTGTCAAATGAGAAGTAAATGGGTCAAATTCAAGTTTTCTACAGAGTCAGTGATATTCCATAAATATAGAAGGCAGCAGTAGTTCTGGTAACTTTACTAGATAATAAAATGCTCCTGTACACCCCATTCAATAGCAAACTGTCATGTAGCTGTCACTTTTTATCTTTCATTGTTCATTACTTTGGATCATATGTGCTCAGATACTGAAGGTCAAATGCCTCTATTTAAAGTTCATATGTTAAATCAGTAAAGGCCGATTTCTCTCCCTGTGTTCAGTTTCACAGACATTGTGATACTTCAATTTGCTGCACATTACAAATCTGTGACTTGTGCAAAAGTAAACTTTGTAAGTTTAGAGCTAATACTGTATAAATATGACAGCTATGTGGAAGACTATACCTATTATATATTCACTTAATTCATGTGAATATGGCATATATCACATGTTTTATTCTTAAACTATTATTATTTTGATACAGTGCCAAAATATTCCATAGTGCTGTAGAACATAAAGATATTCTAAAATATCTTAGGGTAAAAAAAAATACATGACGAATAGCATCTGAAATTGCACTTTGCACACTGCACTTGCATTGGAAAAAAGAGCCCCTTACGTGTTTGGATGATACTTGGGGTCGAATTTTTAGCGCAAAGCATTTTAGCGCAAAAGTTTCTATTGAATAAAAATCGTTCAATCGAACGTTAAAATCGTTTGAATCGAACGATTCAAACGATTTTAATCAATCGATAGAATAATTTTTATTCGAAAATAAATCAATGATGTCCCCATAGGCTAACATTCAATTCGGTAGCTTTTATTTGGCGAAGTGTTGAGTCAAAGGATTTTTTTAAAGAGACAGTACTTCGATTAGCGAATGGTCGAACGATTATTACTTAGAATCACTCGAATCATTCGATTCAACCGAATTCGATCGAATTTGACCAATTTGATGGTCGAAGTAACCAAAAAATTACTTCAAAATTTGAATATTTTTGGATTAGAACTATTCACTCAAGTTTAGTAAATCTGCCCCTTGGTGTAAATTATTCTTTACTGCAGCACAACACTTTAACTTTTGAAACATGATGGCAAACTCATCCTTTATTATCTTAATTCTGACAACCATATATTGCACAGAGAACTGCAAGTGAAAGGAGACAGGTACAACAATTTCACAGGGCTACTGTTTCCACAAAGCAATGATTGAAAAAAATGAATCTTATAGAGAGTAGCATGCCCCTGCCAACATTTTAAATGTATGAAACTTCTTTGGTAAAAAAAAAAAGTTGCACAAAGCACTCAATAAATCTATGGAAATCCTCAACGCTCAATTTCATATGTCGTCTTGTCTGCAAAACTCATATAAGCCTCATCACTATTTCTTTATGATTTGAACAATTTGAAGTCCTGATTAAATTGAGAAATAGGTTTTATGTACAATCCTGGTTCCCAAACTGGATGATCATCTGCTTATTCTGATTTTGAAGCATAGCATAAAACACTGCAGAAATGTGCTTATTACAGTTGTTCAAGCCATCTAAAGCTGCTGTGATTTACTTATGTAAAACTATGAGTTATGAAGAAAGTGAGAGCTACTGTAGATATCTTAAGTGAGAGAAATCACAAATATATTTTACTGTATATATTGACATTTTTACTTAGATAGATGGCAAAACTTTTAAAAAATATATATGTATAATGCTTTGAAAAACATTGGGGACAGCAGGTATCAAATTCTTCTTTTAAACTCCAGTTTTTTTTTTTTATAATTGTTTCCGATTCATTGTGCAGAAAAACTATATTAGCAATTTTAATTGGCATGGTACATATTTATTTAATAAAGCTGAACAACTTAACATTAGTGCTATTGAGATTGTGAGCTGCAGGTGGTTCATTTCTATTGTACAATTTAAGCACATTAATTTGGGCCCAGAGAGAGCTGGAAGGCCCAGGTCTTCTCATATTGGAAACATATGTGTTTGGAAAGACCTACATCCTGTGAGGAAACCCAATTGAAGCATCAACCACCAGCAAGAGAGTCCCCATGGTATTTGAAGTAGTAGAAGTCAACTACAGAGTGAGGATTAACCATTGCCACTTTTCTAGTGTCTCCTGTATCAGTTTCCCCCTTTAATTTTAGATAAAGATGTATTATCAGAGACTATTGTGCTGTACTCACTCCCAGATATGCTCTACGGATTTGAAAGAGCAAAACTGCAGACATTATTATATGCATTATACCAGTATCAACCTTTGCCAATTAGTGTTATTATGATTGTTAATTTTTGTCCAATGGGAAGTTTCTTCATAGTTACTCATGCAAATGCAAGAGCTTAGAAATAGTGGACTAAGGAAAACAAATCAATTTTGCCACTAGAGAGGACCCAGAGAATTTCCCATTCTTTTCACTGGAACAGCAACAGTCAAAATATCATGTGTGCCATTGATCGAAACAACAATTTGATGAGCAACACTATGGGGTAGATTTATCAAGGGTCGAAGTGAATTCGAGGGAATTTTCAAAGTAAAAAAATTCGAAGTAATTTTTTGGATACTTCGACCATCGAATAGGATACTACAACTTCGAATTTACTTCGACTTTGATTCTAAGTAAAAATCGTTCGAATATTCGACCATTCGATAATCTAAGAACTGTCTTTTTAAAAAAAATACTTCAATACTTCGCCAAATGAAACCTGCCGAATTGCTATGTTAGCCTATGGGGACCTTGTACAAACTTTACACATCGAATAAAAATCCTTCGATCGTACGCTAAAATCGCTCGAATCGTTCGATTTTTATTCGATCATAGGATTGCCAAATTCGGTGAAAAAACTTCGAATTCAATACTCAAATTGAAGTTTTTCAATTAGATAATTGGATTTCAAAGTTTTTTGTACTTCGAAATTTGACCCTAGATAAATCTGCCCCTGTCATTATATACATAATGGTCAGTGCTGAAAAACAAGTGGTAGAGTCTCTTATTTTCCTTCATTTTTATTTCAAACTGTTCTACATAACATCTGCACTGAAACTATAGCTGTAGGTCTCAGCAGGATCCCTAAGGGGGTCTTTGCCATATAAAAGTTAGATGGCTATGTTAATACAATTAAAGACTTTGGACGGGGACAGGATTTCTGGTGGTTTGAAAGGAGACAGTATAAAATATTGTTTAGCATGTGTGATGGGCCGGTGTCTTCCTAATAATTTGGGAGAAGTTTCATTTCACCCAAAGCCTTGAATTAAACATTCTGAAAGAAAAAGCACAATCAGCTTGTTAGTTGCAAAAAAAAAGTCTTATTAGACTTAATTCGTTAGAGAAGAAGCAATTTGATTGCAGAATGGAAATTTCTGTCAAGCCATCACATTATTATAACATTATATAGAAATGATATGATCTGCTTGCTTGAAATGTAATCCAATGTAAAGTTTATTATGTGAAGCATTCCTGTTCAGTTTTCTGTAATGTCCTGGTACTTCTGCTTGACACTTCTTTAAATCGAAAAAACAGTTGTATACGGAATTGTTAATTTTTATTTAACAAATTATTGTTTAAATTACTAAATTGAATAAATCGATCTTGTAGGCACATTTAATATGTAATACCAGTATGGGATTTGTTATCTGGAAACCCGTAATTCAGAGAGCTCCAAAAAGGCCATCTCCTTTAGACTTCATTTTAATCATGTCCTGAAGACTCCATTTTAATCAAATAATTAAAATAATTAAAATGATTTCCATTTTCTCTGTAAAACGTTAAATTGTACTTGATCCTTACTAAGTTGCCTATTCCATATTGGTGGCAAAACAATCCTGTTGGGTTTATTTAGTGTGAAAATTACTTTTTTTAGTAGCCTTAGGAGGTTATTTATCAAAGGTCAAATGTTAAGAGTTTTTTATACCTCGAAGGAACTCAACTCCAATTGTATCAATGGTATCAACAACCCAAAAACTCGAATTGATCATTTTTCAGGCAAAAACCTCCAAAAAAGCTTTATCATCATGCAGGCTATTAACATCTTCAAATGGTTCAAGGGACCACTGTCATTGAATCCTACATGACCTCAACAGATTTTATATGGTGTATGTTCAGATTCAAGCTATTTCCAGGGTTGGGGTATAATAAATATCGGAAAATGTAGGTTTTTAAAACAGAAATCCAAAGACTTTATTTTTTTTTAAACTCTAAAATGTGAATTTTGACAAAAAACCCTGACAACTCGAATTATCACAGAAAATACAATTTAAACCGTATTAAATAACAAACCTAAAGTACGGAGATACAAATTACAGAAAGACTGGATACCAGGTCCCACGCCTACAGATGAGCCACTTGGATTTGTGTGTTAAATGCATCATGAACTAAATGCATTGAGATTAAGTAAAGAAAGTGTACTTGTAAAGCCATATCATCATTTTAAAGCATACAAAACCACCACTGTTCACATGAGGCATCAGAACACACTAATTAAAGTGGCTTCACGTGTATATTCAGTAGCTAAATAGACAATTAAAGGTCCAGTGACATTAAACAACAATGACTTTTAATAAATGAGCATGCTTTAGCACGGTTGTCAACCCAATAACCATTTTTGTTTTGGGGAAGCCAATTTATCAATATTCTCATTTTAGTGGTTTTAGAAGTTTTTGAAAATATACTAACTAACACATACAAATTTTCTCTAAAACCCTGAATGCCATGTCATTTATTAAAAAATCCAAGTAGCATGAATAATAAAAAAAAAAACTGAAGGATGCACAAAAAAATACAAAAGCCTCAGCCAATTACTGGCAAAAGTTTGAATGGCTATAAAAGGTCCAATAGGATCAGCACAACTGCCATTGCCTTTTAAAGGACTGCTTTTACATGATGAATTTTAGAGAGATTTAAAAAAAAAAAACACGAACATTTGTGAAAAAAATAGAAATGCAAATGTTAGTATACAAGCACCTAAGGGGCAGATTTAACAAAATGTAAGGTCAGAGCTTACCATAAAAATATTCAACCACTTTCTATTCTTTCCTATAGGTTTCTATAATTATATTTATCAATGGGTGCAGGAGTTCACCATTTGATAAATACATTTCTAAAAATGAATAGAAACTGAATTTTCTATGAACTCTATCAAATATTTTGATAAATCTGCCCCCATGAAACCCACCAATTGCATGTAATTATTTTTTAAAGTGTTTTGATGTAATAGTCAGAACTAGGAGCAAACAATACAATACATGAATTCTACTCCCCGTTACATATTCAAATGTCTTTAAAACTATTTAAAAATGGCACTGCACATTGAAAGAATGCTTGGAATGACATTCTGCACTTTAAATGACAAACTAATCAGTAAACATTCTTTTAAAAATGTTTGGTTAGTCATTTGGAATTTTGTTAAATATGCATGATGGCTTCAGGATATTTGCTTTTGCTTGGAGCACATTTTTTCCTTATTCACAACGCCAGTTTGTTTTAGTTTTCACATACTCATTTTAAGAAAAAAAAGTGAAATGCAGGGTACAAGCAGTAAAACATAATGAATCAGCATTTAATTTTAATTACTGTATTACTGGCAGATTCATGAAAGTAAATCTTTGATTGGTTGGTATGGAAAATTGACATATTTGCCTGGTGTTATTAGATGTGACCTGTTGTAATCTGCTATCATAACTCCTCACAAGTAGATTATCTACTATTTTAGTTTAAACACAGGAAAGAAGAATACATAACATATCAGATCACAGTCCAATCACCGGATACATTTCTTTCAAGCCACCCACAATATTTTCCTTCATTCTGAGAATGTCACATACCTTTATAAAATCAGATGTTTTTTCAAAATGCACACTAAACATTCCGGGAAAACAACAAAGAACAGTTATTCAAACCAGACATTTACCGGCAAATAAAGTAAAAAAAAAAAACTAAAAGGGCAAATTAAAAAAAAACTACATGTTTTTGAAAATTACATGGTTTTGAAAATGCATAATTTAAAATATGAGCACAGTAGTTAAATGCAGATCTTCCACATGCAAGAACACTTAGGGGCCGATTCATCAAGCTCGAGTGAAGGATTCGAATTAAAAAACTTCGAATTTCGAGTGGTTTTTTGTGCTCCTCGACTATCGTATTGGTGTAAATTCGCCTGAGTAGAATGATTCGAATAGATCGAGCACAAAAACGCTGCGAATATTCGCCCATTCAATAATCGAAGTACTGTCTCTTTTAAAAATACTTCGACTGCCTACTTCGGCACCTAAAACCTACCGAATTGCTTTAAAAGCCTATGGGAAAGTCCCATAGACTTGTTTTCCAAGTTTTTGATTGAATAAAAAGGCATTTGATCGAACGAAAATCCTTCGAGCGAATATTCGCCTGGCGAATATTCGCCAATTCGACTATTCGCCAGCGCGTAAATTCGCCCGAATTGCCTATTCGATTCTATTCCCCAGTCGAATTTCGAGGGATTTAACCCCTCGAAATTCGACCATTGATACATCTGCCCCTTAGATTGCTGTACTAATGATTTGCAGGCTGGGATTTTCCCAACCCACAACAACCCATATCCTCACCACCTGCTCCAGAGATGACAGAATAGATTGGTGAGATTGATGTGATATCACCTTGGCCTGAAATTCTGCTGGAAAACCCCCCCCCATTGATATATTCATGGTTCCTATGGGTTTTGAGTTGACCCAATCAATACTGTATAAAACATGAAATAATCAGCATCAAACTGAAACACTGCCAAGATTAAATAGACTCGAAGTTGATAAATATTTCTTTAAAGGTTTACATTTTATTAAAAGATAATACTAGTTAATTTAAAAGTTAATAGCATGCCTACAAATGTTCAGTACAGAAAGACAACTTGAAATTCTATTAAACAGTTATGGGGTTATTAAAGGGGATCTATCGCAAAAATTAAATTTAATATAAGCTTTCTAATACTGTAAGAAATTTCTAAATACAATCAATTAAAAATTCTGCATTGTTTCTGAAATAATCAAGTTAATATTAACAGATGAATGATCTAACATATCTTATAGGGGGCTCCCTTTCCTAGCAGATTAATTAGAGCTCACTCAAATAACTGATTCCAGTACAAAATCTAACCAAATAACTGCCTTTAGTACAAATTCTGCATGTAGAGAGACAGGATTTCTGGTGATTTTAATAGAGTGAGCTCTATTACATCTTCTAGGTAAAAGGAGCCCCTCTATCAGATATATTGGATCATTCATCTGACACCAAACTCCTGAATGAAGACAGAATGAGTAGAAACAAATGCTGAGAGAGGAATAGTGAAGTTAAACTTGATTATTTCAGAAACGGTACATAATTTTTAATTGCTTTTAAATTTTTAAACCTGTGTTTAGAAAGTTTATTTCGGTATATTAAATTTTCATTTTTGAGATAGTCTTCCGTTTTATCAAAGGTTGAATGTTAGAGTTTTTTTATACCTCGAATGGACTAGAATAAACTCTCAACTCAAATAGTATTAGATATTTTAAGAAAAAACTTGAATAGAAAAAACTTGATTCTGCGAGTTTGAGTTGCGAAACCCAACTCCACGGAAATCCACTGAAAAAACTTGAATTGCTCAAATTATTTGAGTTTTAAGGCAGAACTCTTCCGAAAAAAATTTAACACCAGGGTAGGTATGGGCGAATTTTTTAGCCTTGTTTCACAGTGAAAATGACACCCATAGACTTGTATAGCGTTGTGCATCAAAAAAAAAAAAAGCGTCAAAAAAATTTTGCCGCACAAAAATAAAGAAAAAATTTGCGACATTTGATCTATTTCCAGGGTCAGGGTATAATAAATCTCAAAAAAAGTTTTTTTTTATCCCAAAAATGCGAGTTTTGCCAAGAAAATCAACTCGAAAACTTAGATTTTTCGTGGATAACACAACTCGAACCTTAATAATTAACCCCCTTAAACATTGATCCATAAATTGCCAAAACATGATTTAAAGTGGTCTCAAACAGTGTTACTTTATATACATTCTGTTGGATATGTCATAGCATACAACAACATATTAGCATGGTTGAGGCATGCTAGAAGTGGTACACCGATAATCAAGACAGCTGTCCCACACCTTTTCAAACATACTTGGTGATACACATATGTGAGTTTAAGTAATAAAAGTGTGCAAATGACTAAGTTTAGGTTGTAGCCAGTAGAGAATGATATATTTCCTTGCGTAAAAAAGTAAAGTACGATAGAGTATTCTGGTGTGGTTGTAGGGGACTAAATTGTCAACAACCCCTATTAGACATGCTTCAGGAGAGATGACTTGAGGCAAGTCTAAATGGTCACTGAGACACAATCATTTTCCTCCACAATTTTTCAATAACTGGGGATTCCCATATAATGTGTAAAAAATCAGCACTGGGTTGGGGGAAACTGGGACATGTAGGGGATTAGTTTGAAGAGGTGCAAAAACTTGAATCATCTTATTGAGAGTGGAGATTATCTAATATAGGCTGTGTCGATGGTTTACTCCCAAATGTAATCTGTAATTGTTGTTAGAATGGTTTGCCACTTACGGTGGGATTGGCGGAACGGTGAGGGCAGCGCATCCTGCAGGGCCTTATATAGTGTTGCCACCAATTTGGGGGTTGGAAGCACAAAGTATATCTCCAATTACAAATTTTTGAAATGTAAGGATGTAGATCTTGAATTGGGCTTTAAAAGCATGCTTCAGTTGTGTATATCTAAATGGGTCTATAGGGGAAGCATGAAATTTGTTTTAAAGTTGGGGGGAGAGCAGGAAAAGATCCTTTTTACAGCAAATCCCAAAGTTTCTTGATCTGCATATTGGGCCAATAGATAAAATCTAGAAGGTAGTGCAGGTTACGGAGATGTGAGGTTATCAAGGACAAAAAAGGAAAGAATATTGGGCACACTTCCTCGTAGAGTAAAATAAAAAACACTATTTATCAATACATTAAAAAGCACAGATGGTTGTGATAAACCACATAGCAGGGGCATGCAATGGTGATGAACCATGCACAACAATATTTCAGTAAGAATCCTACAAATATACATAAATGCAGTATAGAAATATAAATGTACCAATTTCATAATGTATACTTTAAGGGGTAGATTTATCAAAGGTTGAGGTGAATTTTGAGCTATTTTGTGTAGGGAATAGTCCAAATTTGATTTGAAAAAAATGTAAAAAATAGAATTTCAAAATGTACTGTCTCTTTAAAAATTTGACGTCGACCATTCACCATCTAAAACCTGCCGAATTGCTGTTGTAGCCTATGGATTACCTCCTAGAACCTATTTGGAGTCAATGATGGACTTTGAAAAATCAAAGTTTTTTTGGGGAAAAACTTCAAATCAAATTCAATCTAATGCTATATTACTTTGATTTGCATAAATTTGGCCAAATACAGACCTATTTGATCGAAAACAGACCTATTTGACCAAAAAAAAACTTAGACTTAATTTCGGTTGGTCTTTTTGAATTTCAAAGTTTTTTTCCATTCGAAATTTGACGCTTGATAAATATGCCCGTGACTGTATTGCTATTGCCACTGAAACATGAAATACAGGTATAAGATATGTTATCCATAAACTCATTATTCAGAAAGCTCTGAATTATGGCAATGCCATCTCCCATAGACCTCATTATAATAAAATAGTTCACATTTTAAAAAATGAATTACTTCTTCTCTGTAATAATAAAACAGAACCTTGTAATTGATCCTATCTTAGAAATAATGAAGGCAAAACAATCCTGTTGGTTTAACTTAATGTTTAAAAGATTTTTAGCAGACTTAAGGCATGAAGATCCAAATTACAGAAAGACACCTTATTCAGAAAGCCCCAGGTACAAAGTGTGGTGTTTATACAAATGGCCTGCAGGTGTCACTGTGCACATGAGTTGTGCTGTGCATGCACAGTACTTTCTATACAGCTTGGGGTATTAGAGTTGAAGCTACTGTTGATGTTTAATGGCTGCATGAACCTGCTAATAAAGAACTGTTATACTCTACTCATCCTCAGCTACCAAAACACAACAAATTGGCAATGAGATGTCATGTCTCTTGTACCTCTGCAGCAGCCTGCAGCGTTTCTTCCAAACTCTGGTGAGCCTACCATACCTTTTACTGCTTGGATTCGTATGTTTGAAAATTACATTATTGATGCTGGTTCAAGGGGAGATTTCTGCTGCTAGAAAGTGTGCTTTACTTATTCACTGCCTGGGAGCAGAGGGACAACATATATTCTATACATTACCATTACCTGATGATTCTTATGAAACTGCTCTTACTGCTATAAAGAACTTTTTCATGACAAGAGTAAATGTGGTTGCTTTAAGATAAAAATTCCACCAACGTGGACAGCGTAATGGTGAATCGACAGAACAATTTGTAGCAGCTTTGAGAGAGCTGGTTGTTACCTGTGAGTTTGGGAATCTAACAGATAAAATACTAAGAGATCAAATAGTGGAAAAAACAAACTCACCTCCCATTAGAGAGAGACTGCTCCTAGAGCAGGATTTAACCCTTGCAAAGGCTATTACAGTTGCTAGCCAAATTGAAACAGCAGTGACAGAGGCTAAAACTCTCAGTCAGGGAACTGCTGGGAATGTGCAGACTGTGAATTCAGCACTGTGGCCTAATAATGCACAGTCACAGGCAAATTACAGTGCTAAGGAAAGGGATTCACCTACACTGCAAAACCGTGCAGCAAATACAAATAAAAAATACTGCTTTCGTTGTGGTTCAACACAACACACTGCAAATTATTCTACCTGTCCTGCAGTGCCGCAGGAGGAAAGGTAGAAAGGTTTACCACAAGTAGTGATGGATCTTGGCCAGCATGACCATGAGCGAGGGCTCCGTGGATGCAAGACCAGAGAACGGCCATGCTAAATCTGAGCTGTCTGTGGTTTATGGATCTGGACATGCCACAGGTAACCAAAAGCATAAGGAGGAGAGAGAGAGAGAGTCTCTTATTGTGCTCAGGGAGGTGGGAAACAGGAATATAAATTATATTATATAATGCTAATAATTGCTATTCAAGCATTATTCTGTTGCACAGATTTGGCACCATAGAGAAACTATTTTAATTAATGTCTAGTGCAAAAACACACAAATCGTCATGGTTTTTACCCACCACGCAGCAATGTTTTTTAGAATTTAAGGGTAATTCAAGAACCTGAAACAATGCTGCTGCCATTGCTGGTTGTGTCAATTGCATAACTTCAGACACAGCAATGATTACAGAACCTGAATGATGTAAGCATTCTATTCAGATAAGCAAAAGCATCTGATGTTTAGAGCAAGGCACAAGCAGAGACAAGCATGTGTACATGCAATTAACATTGTTAATCACATTTAAATGTGTGCAGTTCTGTGCAAGATTGAGCCGTTATGTCCCATAAGGAATATAATCTAAGCTTTTGGTGAAAGATGCAGGAAAACACTTAATAAACAGTTCAGTAATAGGTGAGTCGTTCAGTGAATGATATAGATAAATAGATACAGTATGTATCTATAAATATATGTGTATACGTGTTTTATTATAGGCGTTTAGGTCTTTCTTCACGTAAGATACAGTTATTTATAGTACACACCAATATTGTAATTACATTACTAAGTTTTTGATTGTGTAAGATTCCATCTGCCTCAATTAAGATTTCATCTGCTTCATTTAAAGCCAAAAAGCTGTTCAATCCATTTTTATTTATATATATACTTTCCTGCATCAATCAGGTAGGGGCTGTAATCGAGTCAGCTGTTCCAGGTGTCTCTGAGTTATTTCAAAACTAGTGATGGGCGAATAAATTTTCCTGATGAAAATTTGTTGCGAATTTTCGCATTTCGCTACCTGCAAATAAATTTGCTAAACTACCACGAAAATTTGGATGTGCGTTCGAAAAGTCGATCGCGTCAAAGTCACCGCTTGTCAACACTATTCAGACGCCCATTGACTTTCAATTTTATAGTTTCATAAATTTTTTACGGTTTCGCAAATTTTGCTGGATTTTTTGCCGAAATGGGAGAAATAGCCCCTTACTAGTCAAAACCAAGTCAAGATCAGATATAAGCCTTAAGTGTAATTTCCACTTCAGTCAGTAGAACAACCCTGTGGTTGACTTGCATGACAATCCATTGGGGAGTTTCTAGGGTGCGGGAGGCCCTGCAATCTATATTAGGGGGTAGAGAAGACTGAAGATCGTGCCCCATCATTGTTTGAAACAGCTCTGTTTAAGATTGTTACCCACCACACGGGTACAGTGAGAGAAAAAAAAGAGAGTAAAAAATTGTGTGCGGAGAGTGATATAAAAGTAATGTCTGACCCAGTTACAAGCCAGCACAGAAAGGGTTATAACATTATTTTTGTTCTTTTTTTTAGATAACTTTTTATAGAGAGAATAACAGAGAAAAAAAAATCCATATACAATATCCAATGAGTGTTTGCAACAAAGCAAGCAATACGCAATTATTGGGAAAAAAAAAAAAAAGATAAATGACCCATATTATACCAGTCTAAAACAGTTTAGTTCAGCCATTTACATATAGGAAAGAAGAGGAGGTGGAGGACCAGGGGGTTAATATGATAGTAATGCCGATGTTAATTATTTTAAGGTCTATTGCTATATGGTTCAAATAAATTCTAAGTGGTAAGTTTCAAGTAACTAAGTACAGATTTTTGGTATTGATACGTAGACATTGTTTTATGAATCTTTTATATCCATATCAGTAAATTTGGATGAGTTGTTGGACTTTAAGCCAGAATGGTGGTAAATTAGTACAGTACCAAAAAATATGTGATAGGTTTCCATTTGGTTGGTTGCATCTCCAGCAGTTATCCGTGACATTCTTGTAAATTTTTGCCAAAATAGTGGGAACTTTATATTAATGGGAAATTGTTTTAAAATGATTTTCCTAAAGTTTACAAGTGGTAGTTTTAAAACAATAAGTTCATTTATGAGATCCCACTATGCTTCTCTAAAGGTTCCCATTTTTGTTTATGTCTACTTGAAGGGCAGTCTGGAGATTCCATCAAGATTTTATATATGAATGTTATTTCATGCATTGGTCTATGTAAATCCATAAAACGTTGCTCAAATGATGGTAGACTATTTATGTTGTTAACTCGAGATGTCTGCAGGAAGTACTAATATTATTATTATTGCAATCTGTTAGAAGGGGGGTTGAATGATCTCCCTTTTGACCACAGCTGCTCAAACAGTAGAGCATTAATACATTGCAAATCTTTTTTTCATCTGAGACCTTGCTAGTGTCTGGTGGAAAGGTGTTGTTGATTGTACCTTTAGTGAATTGACAATAGAAATAAAGGGTGTCATTGGTTCTTAACTATGAATTGAGGATTAAAGGGGTGACCCACCTTAAAGTTAATTTTTAGTATGTTATAGAATGGCTAATTCTATTTTCAATTGGCCTTCAGTTTTCTTTATTTTAACAGTTTTTGAATTATTTGCCTTCTTTTTCTGACTCTTTTTGGCTTTCATATGGGGCTGCTGAAACATAAAAAACAAATGCTCTGTAAGACTACACATTTATTGTTATTGTAACTCATCTCATTATTTATATTCCAGTCAAATCAATGCATTGTTCCTAGGGTCATTTGGACAACCCCTTTAACTGAAATGAAAAAGATAAATTAAATAGAGTTAATAGAACAGTGAGAGATAGATGAAACTGATTCACAACCAGCAAGGTTAGACATAATTAAGAGGAGTTATAGTCCTACAATAGGATGGGTGCCACAGTGCCTCATTATCCCCTCCAATGGAAGACTCTCAGGAATAGGTATAGTTTCCCTTTGGGGTCTTGGAAGTAGTATTCTGGGGAATACTATGCCCAAACTATTTTTCTTAGTAGAGCACAAGCAGTATTGTGTGTGCCATAAAGGCACCCATGGGCCCATGCTTAGCTCCCCCTCCTTGCATGGTATTCTACTAGGAAAAGTGTCCCTGGCAGCAACACTGAATTATCTATGGAGTGTCTATGCAGAGTAGCGCAGTTGAGCTCATAAGCACCATCTTTGATAGCTTTGGATCCTCTTCTTTCTCTGTGGAAATTTACAGAGCTTTCCATTGCATGCACAACTGCCACTAATACAGACTGGCTCCAACTGCACATGCTCAAAGTTCAAGTGTCTGTAGTCATTTCATGAAGATTCAAAGATGGCGCTAAGAGCTCCTCTGCATAGATAGGTCAGCATTGTTGCCAGGGACACTTATTCCAGTAGAAAAGTATACAGAAAGGAAGCAGGGAGGGTGATGGCTTTTAATTTTTTTTGGGGGGGTTGCTATCCTTTAAGAAATACACTTTAAAAAATGCTATATGGTTGAGGGGTGTGGCTTGCACGCTGACCAAAATGGCAGCTTAATTTGGGAGCTCCGCTCTCCCTCAGCCCTAACAGCCATCATTTATGCAATATTAAGCTGCAAACGACTAGCCGAGACTGAAGCCAACTCTGCAATAGGTGTCGGGAGCTACAGCTTACCGGAATTGTGTGACGGTGCGCTTTATCTAAACACCCGATCAGAGGCCTAGCTTGAACAGGCAGCTCCTGCAGCCGCGGTTGCGGTACTCGACCGGTAGCCGAGCCCCAGCCCCTTCTCTTCGCTGCCGACGCAGCGCTGCTGCTCCCTAAGTGTCCCATGCTCTCGGAAGGAACCCGGTGAATAACGCCGGACAAGTCACCAGCCGCCATTGTGGGAGCTCTATCCGGTAAGGAACCACTTGGGCCCTACACTTCTACAGCCGACTACCCTTTCTGCCGCACAGGTCCAGAATGCGACTCCTTACCTTAACGCACTCCTCCTCACTGTAACGGTGCGTGTCACCTACGGCCAGCACTGAACTCAAGTGGCGCCTACATAGGAGGCATAGTTATATCACTCAGCAGCGCTGACAAGGCCTTGTAGGCCTCTTGGTCCATCGCACCACACAGGCCTAAATTTTTTTTTCACCGCATTCCCAGGGAGGGACTGAAGGTGACATATATTTGGAAAAGTACTGCCTATGTTTAACACCACTGCAACTGTACCACCTGCCAGACGCTCTATCAACAGCACTGATTAGGCACTATTGTTCTCCCTACATTTACCACAAGCTTAGGGAGTGAGGGAGAAGGACAATCGTCGGAGGACGAGAGCATCAGGCAAAGGTTGCCATCTCTCTCCACATCTGTCCAGAAGGCCACACAACCACTCCAGTTATCTCATACAGTGAGAGGGAAACAGGCTGCAACTCCATACCCGCAAGCTGCCACCTTTTACCACTCTACAATGACGGGGGGCAAGAGTAAGGCAAGCTCTACTGACCAGGGAGCGGACTTTTTCAAAAGTAGGAACGCAACTAAAAAACAGTCTGCAGGTTCCCAAGGAGCAGAATCATCAGATCAAGAATCATCCAATGCCCCCTGCACAAAGAAGGACATTCAGGAATTAAAACAGTTTTTATGCGGGTTTAAGGAGGATATACAATCAGAACTCAGACATTCATTGGCAGAGATCACCTCCGAACTCTCTACTCTGGATCACAAACTCCAGACAGTTACTCAGGATCAGGGGGATATGCAGGAGAGGCTAACCAACTCGGAATCACAGATTCAAGAATTGCAATTACAACTAAAAGAAATCCAAGACTCCCAAGAAGATCTTGAGAACCGTTCTAGACGGAATAATCTACGCATCAGAAATGTCCCTGAAACAGTTCAATTAGAATCTTTCCTGAAACAATACTTTCAACAATTGCTCCCAAACATACAGGGGAGTGACTTGCTTTTGGACAGAGCTCACAGAGCCATCAGAGCACGACCGAAAAATAATGCACCACCCAGAGATATTATAGTGCGCTTCCACTATTTTCGCACTAAAGAAGCAATTTTGAACGCGGTCAGAGAAAACCCAATGGAACTTGATGGAATTACACCGCAACTCTACACAGATCTTGCCCCGTCCACTCTACAAAAGAGAAGAGAGATGAAACCACTTACAGAAGCGCTGCGCCTCAAGGGCATTCCTTACAAGTGGGGCTTCCCCTTTAAACTCATCTACACCAGTGACAGTGTCACGTACACTCTGAGGGATCCCACTGACATTGAAGATGCCCTTAAACATCTAGAAGGAACTCAGGAGCTGCCAGTGAGCGAGGATAAATAGACTTACCTACACCTACAAAGTCACGAACGCTGCACCAACAGCTCCGAAGATCACAAACTATACCTGACCCTCAACCCAGCCGGTCTTCATGGATCAAGAACAGGGGAGTACTAGTCCACAGAGCTCCTTACAAGCTTTCATAAACTTTACAAGATTTTCCTCTACAGTCTTAACTCCGCCTTTGCATCATTTTACCTATGAAAGACTGGACTTATATCCATCTACCTGGGAAATGAGGCACTGAAGGACTTCAAGATTGCCTGCATTCCGATGGCAGACCGTCAGGTTTTTTCATTCCTTTCGTTTGCATAATTTTATTTTTACATATTTACTTGTTGCATAATTGTATGATTATATATTGTTTATGTTTGCATACAGTCGGGGGTGAGGAGAGGGCATACCCACTAGTTGATCTAATAGCCTCACTCCAATTTGGGTAACCCCAGTGGATACAACCTTATTTGTGTTAGTTATTTGTGTTAGTGGGCCCCACGATACCATGAGTCACTCTATTACTCCGGGTCCCCCCCCCTTTTCTTCTACCCTTTACACTGTAATACGTGGAAACTTTCCCAGTTATACCCTTACCCGCACTCACAATGGCAGGGGAGCTAGACGTGAGCCAAACCTGTGATCAGGAACAGAGCCCCCCATTTCACCTGAAAGTGATAACTCACAATGTTAGAGGGCTAAACTCCCCAAATAAAAGAAAAATGGCACTTACTGACTATGCTAAAATGAAGACAGATGTGATCCTATTGCAAGAAACACATTTCTCACGCAGCTCTTTCCCAAATTATATGAGTAAAACATATCCCACCTGCTATCTATTTAATGGGGATACCAAATCGAAAGGAGTGGCCATTCTAATCCATAGGCATGTGAAATTCCAATTGCAAAGGAAGCATACAGACCAAGAGGGCCGATATGTGATAATCACTGGCTTACTGCAAAATCAAATGGTCACTTTGGCCTCAGTTTATGCACCTAATACGAAAAAGACAAAGTTTTTCCTGGCATTTTTCGAGAAACTGGCAGAGATAAAGGAAGGCAGACTGATAATAGGGGGAGATTTCAACACGATCTTGCAGAATAACTTAGACAGAACTAGAGATACTCTTGCAGCACAGCAACCCCTGGAACTTTCCTCTGATTCCAAACGCCTAACAAAACACCTGAGGAACTTGGCACTGGTGGATATATGGAGGGAAAAATACCCCATAGACAGGGATTATACATACTTCTCTCCAGTACACAGCTCATACTCCCGTATTGACTTTTTGTTTACTAACTCGACTCAATTTGATATCGTCGGGACAGCCAAAATACATGATATAACATGGTCAGATCACGGGATGGTAGAGGTTATCTTTGTCCGATGGGATGCAGTAAGAGGCAGAAGCAGCTGGAAACTGAATGATTCACTTCTTATAGACCAGACAACTTGAGCAACTGTGCAGAAGACCCTGATAGACTATTTTAAAGAAAACGACCCCAAGGATACCACCCTAGCTAATAGGTGGGATGCTCACAAGGCAGTACTTCGGGGGGTACTGATCAGCATTGCAACCAGGGCGAAAAAAGAACAACTCAAAAAGCTGTCTACAATAACAGAAGAACTCCATAGACTGTCGATACAGCATAAACAACACCCCTCCTCCGTAACCTTGCAACGCATCAATGTTCTGAGAACAGACTTGACGCAACTTCTGGTGGATAAGGCAGTCTTCGCATTAACCAGAACTAAACAGACGTATTTCGAATATGACAACAAACCTCATACCATGTTAGCGCGCAAATTGAGAAACTACAGCGTTACACAGGCCATACACGCTATGCGAGATTCAAAAGGGTTCATCACAAGAGATACACTTAAGATGGCAGAAATGTTCCGTAAATTCTACTCTGAGCTGTACTCAGATGACAAGGCCCCACTAGCTACACAATCGCGACAATCCTCATTTCTGTCAGACTGGGCTAAACCTACACTATCTCCTACACAGCGAGAACAACTACAAGCTCCAATCACACCGGAAGAAATTCAGGAAGCGGTCAAAAATGCTAAATCGGGCAAATCCCCAGGCCCTGATGGCTACTCTGCCAGGTACTACAAACAATTTGGGGAAATTTTAATCCCTCAGATGGTAGCACTTTACCAATCTTTCCTTGACGGGCATCCCCCTACACCACACATGCAAGCAGCAACTATATGCATGATTCATAAGGAGGGGAAAGATCCGTTGAACTGCGAAAGCTACCGTCCTATATCACTGATCAATGTGGACATGAAGCTGTTCGCGAAAATTTTAGCTACCAGACTAGCTCCACATCTTTCTCTGCTGGTACACCTGGACCAAGTGGGCTTCATCCCGGGCAGACAGGCGTGGGATAATGTTAGGAAAGCTATCACTCTAATTCATTTGGCAGAGATGCAATCCACTTCTACGATGCTACTGTCGTTAGATGCTCAAAAGGCCTTCGATCGGCTGAATTGGAAGTATATGATGACAGTACTGGAGGACATACAAATGCCGCTTCCCTTTCTGCGGGGAATCCAACAGCTATACAACGCACCATCAGCTAAGGTTGCAATGATGGGTGCCCTTTCGGAGGCGATCAAGATAGCAGGGGGGACAAGACAAGGTTGCCCGCTTTCCCCTCTGCTGTTCGCCCTCTCTCTGGAGCCTCTGGCCGCCGCCATAAGAAACAACCCTCATATCAATGGAGTTCGGGTAGGTGAGACAAACCACAAGATTGGCCTATATGCTGACGACATTCTACTGACTCTGAGCTCACCTCAGACCTCACTACCAAACCTTAATGAGCTGCTGGACCAATTTAGCCTTATATTAGGGTTCAAGATCAACAACTCTAAATCACAGGCTTTGTCAATCAGGATGCACCCTGCTGAGAAAAAACTACTTCAAGCCAACTTTGACTTCAAGTGGCAAGAGAGAGCCATTAAATACCTTGGAATACAGCTCACGGCCAAGTATGGCTCCCTATATAATAGCAACTATGTCCCACTAATCGCCTCCTTGAAGTCAAGTTTGCAGACTTGGAGCAAGTATGGACTATCTTGGTTTGGTCGAATCGCAGCGGTGAAGATGACATTGCTCCCTAAGATACTGTACCTCTTCAGGGTCCTACCAGTACACTTTCCGGAGAAGACAGCCAACTCCCTGCAGAAGGCCATCACACAGTTCATCTGGGATAATAAGCGCCCCAGAATCAAACTGGACATAATGACTAAACCGAAAAACATCGGGGGTTTAGGGGTGCCACACTTATTTAGGTATTACATGGCGGCGAGATTGTCTGAGTTGGTGGCTATGCATAGGGACCCGATCATGCCATGGCTCGAAATCGAAAATGTGAGCCTGACACCACTTGTAATGGCTCAGATCATCTGGATCCCGGAAAAAGACAGAATTATACCTGAGCACCTTCCCCCCACTACAATGCATTCCATACAAATCTGGGACAAATATAGGGAAAAACTACACCTATCCCCATGCAACTCACTGTCTTGCACTTTCCTGGGAAACAAAAACTTTCCACCAGGGGTAGACATACTAGATTTTCTCCCGTGGCTTAACAATAAAGCTCACCTATGTGCAACCTTGGTCAAAGGGCGAGAGACTCTAAACTTTCAGGACCTCAAAGATAATCTACAGATACCGAACAGTCAGTTCTTCCGATATCTACAAATACGCCATTTTATATCCCACACCTTTCTGCAGGGTAATGCTTCGTCACCAACCCCTACACAATTTGAACTCCTGTGCAACTCCTCGAACCAATCTGCTCATCTGATCTCACGCCTATACAATACGCTCTCTGAAGACAATACCACCTCAGGACAACTATATATGACCAGATGGGAAGAAGATGTACAAGAGACAATTGAACATGAGAAATGGCGGACGATCTGGGTGAAGGCCAGTAAGACATCAGTATGCACAATAATACAGGAGAAAGCCTATAAACTGATATTTAGATGGTACATGACCCCATCAAAGTTGGCCCATCTATCGAAAAACACTCACTCTCCGCAATGCTTTGGGGGATGTGGAGAGCGGGGTACATTCTATCACATGTGGTGGACCTGCGAGATAGTTCAGGAGTTCTGGAAGATGGTAGCCCATATTCTATCAGATATTTTCAATCAACACATTGAGCCCGAGCCGTTATCATTTCTTCTGGGTCTACCCCTTCAAACATTGAAAACCTCTGACTCCAATAAATTAGCGACACACATACTTACGGCAGCAAAAACCTTAAGGGCGGCCAAATGGAAGAGCACCTTTCTGCCAAATCAAACGGTTCTTCTCGCCAAAGTGAATTGGATCAGAACTATGGAAACCATCAGAGCATATTTGCAGGGCAAGGACTATCAAAATGGTCTATTATGGCTCCCCTGGGCAGCATATGTGACAGCTCAGATGGAAACGACTTGACTCACGGACTTGGCTCCCCTGCGCTCACCCTCTGGTCCCCCCCCCCCATTTACCTCTTCCCTTTCTTTCTGGTTAGTATATTCTTTTCCCCTCTGAGAACTATAGAAAAGCATCATTAACGGTTTAGGCAATCTTGACCATGCAACACAGGTTGAATGAAGGCAATTGATGATAATAAAGACAACGACATGTTCAGTTGGGAAATATAAGGGTTTATTTGCTGCGTAATGTTTCATGTATAGAAATGCTGCCGACTATGTCATGACAACCTGTGATAATGTAACCAGTTCTACAACTTACATGACCATATATGTGCTAATGCTATGCTTGTTGAAATTTAACAGAAAATAAAAATCTTTAAATAATAATAAAAAAAAAAATGCTATATGGTTGATTAGGCACAATGCAGGTTGTAAACTAACAGCCAATAAATCACAAGGATGAAGGTGCTTGTGCCTATAGATGCTCTTCAATACTTGTGGCAAGCACCAATTTGCCACCTGCATCTAATTTTAGAGAACTAGCACTCAGTGTAAGGTTCAGGGCATTCTGGTGGCAAGGGAGGTCTGGATATACTACTTGCCTTAAGTAAATTACATAAATATGACAACAAAAAATGAGTAACCTCTTATCATTGTTCTTATATTATCTATTTATTTTTTATTTTATAATGACAGATTTGTTAAATTGCGTTTATTTTGTTTGTTCTGTTTACTAGAAAATTGACTGCGTGCTTTAGTTTTTCATCGAGTAGCTTAAGAGCAGCATTGGTTAAATATAGTCTTCAGCTCAGGCATAAATAATATAACCTCCAATTAGGCTATATCAATTTAGCAACAGCGTCAAGAAACCGCTAAGTAAGTTAATGTTGAAAATGCAATTATCTGACTGTACGGAATTTTGTTTATCATAGCATAGCTAATAATGCAATTAAGTAAACAGATTATTGTTTCTAAGAATCACTGCCATGAGATACTTGTGGCCGTTTTGGGATGATTATGGTGAAGAAAATTATATAAATCATTTAACTTGTTGGAAATACTGCTACTCAACTAAACTTTGCTGGACTACAAGCACAGAACAAACCAACATTGTATCAGTGTTTAGACGTGCTGGGAGTTGATATCCAGTAACATCAGGATGATATGCTTAAAGTAATATTGCACAATAAAACCGTTTTTAAAAGCAAATGAATCTGCCATTGAAAATCCAACGTGATGTGAAATGTGCAAATCTGACTCTTTTTCCCCATACTTTACCCAGGAGAAGTAAGGCATAGAAACTAATAAAATGTCTGCTTTGAAAATGAGATAAATATTACAGTGCAAGCCTTTTGAAATAAAAAAAATAAAGTGGTATAAAGGCAATACCTTTTTTGGCTAACTAATACAATTAAAAGCTGATTATATTAGTTAGCCAAAAAAACTACAGTATCACTTTTATACCACTTTATTTTTTATTTAAAAAGGGTTGCCCCGTAACATTTTTACTGGCTAACACGGTACAACAACTTTACCTGCAATTAAACTGGATATAAGTAATTGCTTCCTGCTGATTGGTTGCTATGACTAACTGCACCTGGGCAAACAGAGGCGTTTATTGCATAACTGCATACATTTTTTGTTCCTGCAACTGGAAGCTTTAAACATCCCCTTTCTATAAAACATGTAATGTGAGATAAATGATGCAATGCTCAAGAACAGCATTCTTATTGGTGAATTCTCTTGGACCTGTAATTATATTTATTAACCATGTACCGGGGAGATTCAGGGAGATTTAGTCGCCTGGCAACTTCGGGTGATTTCGGAAATCGAAGCATTGCACTGGCGTTTTCTCATTCAAGCAGGCGTAAGGCAGGAAGAAGGCAGTTCGGGGAGATTGTTGCCCCGCAGAAGAGGCGATTAGTCACCAGGCGACTAAATCTCCCAGAATCTGCCCCTACCCTTAAGGTTGACAAAAAAATGTTACAAAAACAAGATTCGCTGTGTTCCTCAAAACGACAAGTATTTTGAGGAAGGGGAATGACAGAAAAAATATATAGTGTAGTATAATAAACACTTAAAATGTTCACCCTTAGTGATATTCACAACATTTGTGCCTTATTACACAACCTTTCACATGACACTTTGTGTATGATTCCAAAAACAGTGTTTCTTTTACCTTTTAGTGTATGATTAAAAACACTCTAAAAATTCTATGCGTGAATTTATATTTAAAATATTTTTTTTGTGACCCCACCACATTCTAGCAATCACAGCAATCCTAGCAATCCTGAGCGAAGGAAGAAGCCATTGAGGTAAAACGCGTATGCAGGACTACGTGTGCTCGGTGCAGAAGCAACACTTTTCATTTGCGCAGGGAACTCTGAGGGACGCCGAGGAGCCTTAGCGTTTTTGGGACGCACACAGAAAACTTTTTAATGCGGCTACAAAGAAACTGTTTGAGTGTAACTTTGAATTTTGATTAAACCGTTTTTAAGTAATTCTGCACATGCTGCTGTTTTTATCTCTCTATATATTAATAACGGATGAGGATCCCAGAACCTGGAATAGAATATTCTTAAAACCTGCCTGTTGTGACTCACGTCTGGTGAGTGTATCGTGCCACTGGAGGCACTAGGATCCCACTGGTTATACTCTCTGTTTTTCCTTTCATAGATAAGAATCTACCTGTCTACCACTAAGTTGCGTGTGATTGCTAGAATCTGGTGGGGTCACGAAAAAAATATTTTAAATATATATTCACGCATAGAATTTTTAGAGTGTTTTTAATCATACACATTGGGGCACATTTACCTAGGGTCGAATATCGAGGGTTAATTAACCCTCGATATTCGACCGTCGAAGTAAAATCCTTCCACTTCGAATATCGAAGTCGAAGGATTTACCGCAAATACTTTGATTAATCAAAGGAAAAACGATTAAATCCTTCGAATCCAACGATTCAAAGGATTTTAATACATCGATCAAAGGATATTCCTTCGATCAGCAAATTGTTAGGAAGCATATGGGGACCTTCCCCATAGGCTAACATTGACCTCGGTAGGTTTTAGGTGACGAACTAGGGGGTCGAAGAAATTTTTAAAGAGACAGTACTTCGACTATCGAATGGTCGAATAGTCGAACGATTTTTAGTTCGAATCGTTCGATTCGAAGGTCGTATTCGAAGGTCGAAGTAGCCCATTCGATTGTCGAAGTAGCCATATTCGACCATTCGAAATTCGAACTATTTTTCCTCTATTCCTTCACTCGAACTAAGTAAATGGGCCCCTAAAAGGTAAAAGAAACACTGTTTTTGGAATCTCTTTTTCAATTTCTCTTTTTAACACTGCTCACGGGAAGCGATTTGCATACACAAAGTGTCACGTGAAAGGTTTGTGTAATAAGGCACAAATGTTGTGAATATCACTAAGGGTGAAAATTTTAAGTGTTTATTATGCTACACTATATATTTTTTCTGTCATTCCCCTTCCTCAAAATACTTGTTTTGAGGAACACAGCGCACCTTGTTTTTGGAAGATTATTATAAACGGGCAGAGGAGAGCCTAAAGATTTACTGGACTTGTTGGGGGAAACTGTAATTTCCTTGGACTCACATTGATTTTTGACAAAAAAATTGTGGACTATGTAAAAGACTAAAATAGATCCTATTGCTTACCGATGATGGTTCATATTTTTACATATTATTCTTGATTAAGAATATAGTGTTCCAGTGCTAGTTTCATTGAGCAGTTGTATACTTCTTTATTCAGCTCACAATATAAAATGGGTCTCTTCACCGGTTTAGAAATAGTAGCAACAGCTGCAGGAACAATAAACATGTACTACAAAGTTGATGCTAAAGGTGATGGCTTTTTTGCCATAAATGAAAATCATATACTGTACATTAAAGAGCAGCATGTTTCATAAATCAATTGTAAGAAAAACACATTATGTTAAAGTAGGAATTCATAATGAAATGCATCTTTTTGTTTTTTTGTATTTCAAGGCATAGTTTTAACAGTTCTTCTGTTTTCCATAGTTTCTGATAATAAACTATAATTAAAATTAGGGATGCACTATCGTTATTTTTGCAATTTGGACGAATCTCAAATTAATTTGAACCCTAAATTGCATATGCAAATTAACATAAGTCATTTTTCCATTTTGGATTCAGCTAGGATACCCTATGCAAATCAGAACCCTGCTTAACATTTTGCATTCGGTGCTTCCCTAATAAAACGCAAAGTGAAGTTGATATAAAACAATTTATACCTCTTAAAAAATCATCTATGTGCTTTAATATTTTATAAGCTAGCATTTGTGCTGTGTGTAAATAATATCAATTGGATTTGTTGTTTAAGATAAATCATTAATTAAGAATGTAAATTTTACTGGATAGTATTTGGATTGCTGCTGCTATTGCTAGTCACGCTGGGCAGTGACTCCAGAATGATGCACTGTACCAACACCCAAATGTTTCTAAAAAGGTGATATTTGTGTATAGTTGAAATTATTAACTCATTGGGCATATTATTCATAAAAAAAAATAAATAAGAGAATAGTTGTAGTGTATGTGATCAAAGAAATAAAAATATCATTTAACCAGCACTGTATAATACAGTCTAATGTTGGTTTTAATACCTGAGGATTTTAGGTTTAGTACAGGACTGTCAACACTAGGGATCATTTACTCACTGCAAATGCAGTGTGCAAACTTAAATTTTGGATGCAGTTGCCATGTTTTGCCAAAATTCTAGCATCACTGCATATTTGAGAAGGAGATGCATCTGATGCAAATGCAGCCGATGCATCAACACGTGCACTCCTACACATGAAAAGTACTGATGGTGTTACTTTCAGCCCTCAGCATCAAAATGATGCGTGTGCGTAAAAAGATTGTCATGATTTTTATGATGTAGTTTTTATTTCTAAATTACACTGTTTACACTGCAAATAATTTATTCTACAATATAAAATTGCATTCCTGAACCAGCAAGTGCATTTTTTTTAGTTGTAATATTGGTGTGTGGTCAGCCATATTCAGAACAAAGGGACTGGCTCCCGAAACATGTCGTAAAGGAAAATACACCAATAAAGGGTGTTTGCAGACTAAAGTACTGCCTGTTCCTGGTCTGTTTCTTATATCTTTAAATTGTGTGGTCAGCAATCTCAGGTCATTTTATCTGGTAATTTATAGTGATGGGCGAAATTGGGGCGTTTCACTTCGCAGAGAAATTCCCAAATTTCCAGTGAAATTCGCGAAACAGCGCCGGCGTCTCATTTTTGGCGAAATTGCGTCAGCGTCCAAAAAACGTCGGTTTCCCAAATGTATTCACAGGCGGCGAATCGCGGGAATTCACGCCTGGCGGATAACTTTGCCAATCACTAGTCATTTTGTCTGGTCATGTGCTGTCCTAAAGAGCCAACATTTTAGGATGGAATAGCTTTCTGTCAGACTGTTGTTTCTCCTACTCAATGTAACTGAATGTGTCTTAGTGGGACCTGGATTTTACTATAGAGTGCTGTTGTTATATCTACCAGGCAGCTGTTATCTTGTGTTAGGGAGCGGTTATCTGGTTACCTTTCCATTGTTCTGTTGTTAGGCTGCTGGGGGGGGAAGGGAGGGGGTGATATCACTCCAACCTGCAGTACAGCAGTAAAGAGTGACTGAAATGTATCAGAGCACAAATTACATGACTAAGGGCAGCTGGGAAACTGACAATATGTCTAACCCCATGTCAGATTTCAAAATTAAATATTAAAAAATCTGTTTGCGCTTTTGAGAAACAGATTCAGTGCATAATTCTGCTGGAGCAGCGCTATTAACTGATGCATTTTTCCCATGACAGTATCCATTTAATTTTTTAGCTGCAAGTTTGCTGTGTCTGTTGATGTTGGCAGTTGTGGACTTCCTTGCATCAAAGGATGCAATTGTGTAAAATGGTAACAGGAGGTGGTGCAACAGAGCCGCTAGGTGAGAACCTTGCCTCAGATGGCAGTTATCAGGGGTGCCAAAAAATCCTCTGGTAAGTTTAAGAGTTGCATTTCTATTTTTTAACATAGAAATTTTACTCTACTAGTACAGAGTGTGCAATAACGCTTGTTGCACTATGGGGCAAAGTCAGCAGCTATACAGAAGTGCAAAGAGTAGGTTTGTATGTAATTACTTAGTTAATGGCTGTAACAAACATTGGACAACCACAATTGTACTTGCAGTAAGTAAATTACTGTTGGGGTTAATTTGGAGCAATTTTACCTAGTAGCACTTTGCAGATTCAGAGAGCAGTCCCAAAATTCTCCAGGAGAATTCTTTGGGATAGCTCTTATGTTGTATCTTTATCCCCCCATGATTTCAGACCAATGTGCAGACTTCTGCAAGGGACTACTGTCATATTTCTCCATGTAGGATAAACAATAACTGTGTCTGAATAGATTTAGGTGTGTATTTTCATGAAATGTATAGTTTGTGGGGTTATTTCACAGGTAAGGGACATTTTAGTATGAAAAACTTTGAGACATATACAAATTCGAGCCCCAATATTATTCATTATCTCTGCTTTGAGATGTCTCTATGTGTACCCATACATATGGGGTATCATAATTTGTTTGAGTTTGTTATTTAGCAGATTTTTGATGATTGCCATGGAAACTTAGGTAAAAATAAGTTTGTATCACATGTTTCCTTTAATTCAGACCAAAGTGCTGACTTCCACACAATATAAAATGGGTCTCTTCACCTATTTAGAAATAGTAGCAACAGCTCTTAAAGGAAAACTATACCCCCAAAATGAATACTTAAGCAACAGATAGTTTATATCAAATTGAATGACATATTAAAGAATCTTACCAAACTGGAATATATTTTACATAAATACTGCCCTTTTACATCTCTTGCCTTGAACCACCATTTCGTGACTCTATCTGTGCTGCCTTAGAGATCACCTGACCAGAAATACTACAACACTAACTGTAACAGGAAGAAGTGAGGAAGCAAAAGGCAGAACTCTGTCTGTTAATTGGCTCATGTGACCTTACATGTGGTTTCTATGTGTGCACAGTGAATCTTACAATCTCAGGGGGCGGCCCTTATTTTTTAAAATGGCAATTTTCTATTTATGATTACCCAATGGCACATACTACTAGAAAAGTATATTATTATGATAATGGTTCATTTACATGAAGCAGGGTTTTATACATGAGCTGTTTCACTCAGTATCTTTTAATAGAGACCTACATTGTTTGGGGGGGTACAGTTTTCCTTTAAGTAGTACAGCTCTGAGATATTGAATCTTTTTTTGTTTTTAACAACACCTTTTTAAATAGAGAAAGAATGTAAGGTACAAAAGATAAAGCATATTTCCAAATATTTTGCTCGTCATTTTATTTTGACTGATGGGTAGAAGAAAATGCATCCACCAGAGTCATGCTTGGACTGCCTCAAATACTTAGACAAATAACAATTTTAGATTCTGTTGCAAGAATATTTTTTTTCTTTCCTTTTTTAATCCCAAAACAAGCAACACTCTCTGAGTTTTCTCAGTTCATAAGATCTTATGTGTACCTTTAAGCTATGGAGCTAAAGGCAAACATATATGGAATGAAATACTTTACTGTTAAAACATAAAATGTCTGTTTTGTTATGTAAGAAAGTAGAACAAAGCTAATTTAGTTAAAAAAGAAATTCCCTTTGTTGTCCTTTGGTTGCTTGTTTTTTATTGTAAGTAGGAAGACAAAACGTATAGAAAAGTGGAACAAAGAGACATGTCCATCAAGTTAAACCTTTTTTCCCAAGGTAAAACTCTTTCCTTGGCTGGTTAAATCCAACCTAGAGCATAGGTTTATGCAAGGGATAATATTGCCCATTTACTATATTGGGGAAAGTGCTACAAACTAACACATATTGTCATAGGTTTTATTCACAATGTAACTGTTCCCCATTACGTAATTGTAATTCTCTATAATAAACTGATTTTCTATTATTTATTAGAACAATAGTCATTGAAGTATCTATTTTATACATTAGAGAATGCTGTGATAGAGAAATATCCTTTAAAGCTTCAAATGATTTTTGTATACATTAGTTCTCTAGATACTGAGCTGCTATCATTTCTACAATAGATACTGTATTTCTTGTTACTTTTTCATTCATACCTTCAAGCACAAAACACTTCGCATTGCCACACCATTTCAAATTTAACACTAGTTTTAAAACATTGTTGAAGCAAATCATTTGCACCTTCTAGAGATAAGAACGACATTTTCCTATCTGCATGCAACTTGGAAGTGATTTGGACTTTGTTTATATGTAATGTTGTGTGGGTGTGTGATTGCTACAATGAATAAAAATAAGAACACAGTGCGAAGTGTTTGTAGAATGAGGATACACTTGTCTGACAGTATATTTACCTTTCTGCTGCCCTGTGTGTTTCCCCTTTATGTGCATGTAAAGCCAAAGAATAATGAAGATAAACTTCATGATAAATTATATACAGTACATGGTCAATAAGAATAATACCCAAGAAGAGTCTGAAAACATCAAGGAGATAAGTCCTTTTTGTATTCAGATGGGCGAATTTTTTAGCCTTGTTTAGGCATGAAAATTACCTAATCACCATAGACTTGACCGTTTTATTGAGACAGTTTCTAGAGGCTAGCCCTGGAGATGGAGATATTAGGAATGCAATATCCTGATCTTCTCTGGAAGGCAGCATTAGAAGTATTTTAGCATGGGTCAAAACAGTTTATTCTAGAGTATTGAGGTTGTAGTAATAAAATAAATCTAACTATTTGACAGACTTCAAGGGGGTTATTTACTAAACCACAATTTTTTTCTGGTCAAATGTTTTTGTGCAAATACTCAATTTTTTTGTGGCAAAATTTTTTCGAGATTTATTATACCCCGAAGCTGCAAAAAGTCCAAATCCTAAATCTCAAACCTGCCAAGGTAACCTAGAAGTCAATGGGAGATGTCTCTTTTACATTTTGAAGATATCGTGGTTAGTGCTGGGTTTCATTTGATAACCTGAAAAATGTGTGGATTTTGAGAGATTTGGTCAAATCCAAAAAAAATGTATAATTCTGTTTTCGATCTATTATATCGAGTTTTTCTCTAACCCTACTTTTTCAAGTTATTTTATTGATAAATAAGATAAAATCATGGATGGGAATATAAATTTGAGTTTTAGTAAATAACCCCCTAAGTCTACTACAAAATAAAACTTAAATAAACCCATTAGAATTGTTTTGCTTCCAGTAAGGATTAATTAAATCTTAGTTGGGATCAAGTACAAGGTACCGTTTTATTATTACAGAAAAAAAGGAAATAATTTTTAAACATTTGAATTATTTGATTCAAATTTCTGAGTCTATGAGAGGTGGCCTTTGTGTATTTCAGAGCCTTCTGGATTACAGGTTTCTGGATAAAAGATACCATACCTGAACAGCATTTCAAAGATTGCTTAAACTTTATTGCAGTTTCTGTTTATTGTGATTATTAATAAAGCTTGTCTAACAGAAAATACAGCAAAGCATGGCATGTCACATAATTTATTTAGAATTGCTGTCTATAATGAGACAGGGGCTGGGGTAGGACACAAACAAATAATGAATCACTTGGGAATCAAGAACATTCATGGAGGTGCTATAGGCATTGCAATGGTCTATATTAGGAGATGATCTGGGGGTTTTTTTGCAGCTCCAGTGACGTTTGTTGAAATAAGAGGAGAAACATGGTTTGTCAAAATGGATTGTGGTCAGGCATGCAGAAGAATTAGGTGATGGTAGAGTGAAAAAATTGTTATGGCATAACATTGTCCCACTGAACAGAAAACAAAATGTAAGGTGTATCATATATAATTCTGTTATTTGGGTGGGGGCTTAAAGATTTGGGTCAATACTCCATGGAACATTAAGGGGCACGTTTACTTAGCTCGAGTGAAGGAATAGAAGAAAAAGGTCCCATAGGCTTTCTAACAATTTTCTGATCGAAGGAAAATCGTTTGATCGATGGATTAATTAACCCTCGATATTCGACCATTAGTAAATGTGCCCCTAATAGAGATCATCTATAGGGATTGCTTGCATTTGTTGTCATTTAATCTAATTGTGGGTAACAATAAAGCACAGGGATTTGGCAGCCCATAATTACTTTTTGGCACAATGGGGTTCATATCAATGTCATCAGTTTTCAACTTATTAATTAAGGAAATCCAGGAGCCAATAGAGGTTGCATGAAATTGTTACAGAGTATGGTAGTTATGGTATGTTACGAAATGGTTTCATTGTGGTTAAACCTAAAGGTGGGTAATCATGTAAATGAAATAACATTACATACTTTAAGGGCAGGTCCCTGTGGAATAACAGGATGCTCGATAGCAGTGGATATAGAAATAAACAGTGTTTTGCATTTCAGCTAAGCTAGAGGAGCTTGTGGATATTACGTTTTGTTTGGTAAGGCAGATTGACAAGGTCCTGGCTTTTGTTATGCATTTGTTACCAATGTTTGCATGTTAGATTTCAATATGACTTGTTGTATTGTATCAGTTGATGTTTATTGTATGACTACTTTATTAGTTAACCAACAGAAGCAATAAAATCTATGGATAGCATAATTCCAAATCATATTGTCACATACAAGGTAGGTAGCCGAATGTCAAGTCACATTGTTCTATTCTATTAATTTGCAGATAATTTTGTTTTGCAGTCTATTAATAACAAATGGATATTACATTATCTTAGAAATTAGCTACACTACTTTATTCTGCAGTTGATACATCCACATAGAAAGCTTTATCTTTGTTACCTCTCACCTTGCACTGGTACACACCACTAATCAATGTCAGTGTCAAAGTTTTTTAGCATCTATTGTCCAAGCTTTATTATCAGAAGCAGCATTGCCAGGAAGAACAGCTTCTGCTTTGACCTTTAAAACTGTAAAAATTGCTCTGCAATCTAACTAGTCAGGCTTCTCTGTCAGTTTTAACAGAGAGTAGCTGCCATTAAACTGCCCTGTTTATTCCAAAATGATTGGCCTTTAATAGGGTCAAGGAAGAGATGCTTATATATCGGATGCTAGAGAGGGCTGGATTCACCACAAGGCACATCATTACTGATCAATTTGAAATACTCTTGTTTTTACCATTATAATGTGGGATATAGAAAATGTTGGTGCAGAGTCACAGCAAAATAATTCTTTTAGGGCATAAAAAAGGCAGATCATAGAAAAGCTGTCAGTTGTGTAAGTCAAACATTTGTGTTCAGTTTAGAGACTCATAAGGTCAGTGGCCTAAAAACAAACTGAAAGGCATATCATAACATTTTATAGGGCATACTTATAGCAAAGTATAAAATATTTTACATTAAAATAACAGTGTAAACATCAGTGTTAAACTAAGTGACATATTTATGAAGCTGCAGTGTTCATTTTCTAAAGCTTTACATTTATACCATTCCTCAGGATTAGAAAAATAATCAAAGAACTCATCATTCTACAGTAGAGGATCCCTTATTCAAAAGCCCAACATCCAGAAAGCTCCAAATAACCAGAAGACCATCTCCCATAGGCTTCATTTGCATAAATAACATATTTTTTAAAAATCATTTCCTTTTTTTTCTGTACTTGATCATAACCAAGAACTAATTATTCCTTATTGGAGGCAATACAAGCTTTTTGGGTTAATGTTTAAATGAAAGGTACCTGTATTTATAAATGTCTGTATTTTTCCCAATAATAGTCTGGTGTGTCTCTTATCTTCAAATACAGTATTGTACTTTCATGAACGTTAAGGGGCCGATTCACTAACTTCGAGTGAAGGATTCGAAGTAAAAAAACAGTTTAGCATAGATCAAAAGGGTTAAAGGATCATAGCACCCTCTCAAGAGAGGAATTATTTTACACACAACTTGTCTTTTATTATTGTTTTCGTTGTGTCATGCATCTTGTTATATTTGTCTTCTCCTCCCCCTGTAGTCCAGGAAGATGCTGTGACCCTTAACCCCACTCCCCTCTTCAACTGTTCCCAGTTTACAGTTAGCAGCCATATTAGGTGCTCTCTAACTGTCTAACCAACCCTGGTGAAAGAAATATTCTCTGACCTACTGGTTTGATCATTGTACGGAAGGTTTTCATCAGTTTTGGAATAAATTACAGCAAAATCTGTCTATTCGTGTCAGTCCGGTTGAGTTCAACTGTCTATGGAGATCTGCTAATAACAATGATTTGTGTCCTGTAAAGGTCCTGGCCCAGATCTAAGGGAACTATCACTAAGGACAGTAGGTTGAAACAGAACAGGAATCATATAGCCATGCTTTGTTTTAAGAACTGTGATTCCATGTGGCTTGATCCACTTCAATATTTAAGCAAAAATGTTAAAGCAAAATAACAAAAATGTGTCAAGACAATAGACATTTGGACACATTGATGTGTCATTCTCTATTTAAATCATGTTTTGTGGCCACTACTTATTTTAAGATTATAATAACTTCAACATTTGGTCATTTACAAAAATACATTTGTAATTTGCTAACGGTAGAATGTTATGAGTTCAAACTTGAAACTGTGGGTTGTTGCACAATAAATATTCTAAATTGTGAAAATGTTAATAAGCCATGACAGTCTCATGCAGGCATTTTATATGATATAGGCAATAAAAGAATTTCCTTCTCTAACCTTGGCATGATAATGTGATGTGAATATTGTATTTGCTTGCTGGTAGACACCTTTTTAATATCCTTTGGAATTAATTACAGCACTAAAATCAACAACAAATATAAAAAAATTATACAAGGTGCTCATTAAAATCAGATGTTACTTCAGGGGAAAAAAAGACAATTTTTAAGACAAAAGTTTATTGTTTAAGTTTTAGGATTTATATTACAGCTCATTACTGTCATGTCTAGGAATTTCTAAAGGGAATACTGCATAGAATATATTTATAATAAATGTTCAGCTTATCAATTTGTTTTTATTTATTTTTTTAATACAAAACACTGAACCCAGCTTTTACTTGCAAAGAGTCGCTGTGTTATCTTATTGAAAAAACAGTTATTTGTCATGAAGCCTTGTCTCTTTTTGTTCCTTAACCCTTTCCCTGCCAGCCGTTTTGTACTAGATGCGAACATCTACTGCCAAGCAGTTTTTAGACATTTTGTACTCTTTCACTTTAAGGGCCTTTCTTGGGGTGGTCTTTTAGTTTACCCAGTATAACAATATATTGTTTTTTTCAGGACAACCTGAACTTTCAAAATATGCAAGAATTTTGGTGTAATTCTACTTCTGTAAAAAAATATAGGCTTCTAAGTGTCTAATAAAATGAAAAAAATCACGTTTCACAAAGAACAATCACATATATCAGAAACATCATTTATTTTATGTACAAGAACACAGCTGATTTGGAAAGGTCTATGCCTCCTGAATGCGGCAATACCAAATATATATAGTTTTATGGAGATTTCTCACTTGTATAGATCAAAATCTACAAGCAGTACACTACCAAATTTCCAAAGCAACACTCCCCAAACGGCATACTTCTGATTTCAAGGCCAAACATTCCACTAACAATAGGTTTACCCTAGAAAACTACCCATTATTAGAAAGAGCAGATTCTGGTGAATCAAAAATGGGTAAATATATCTTTGTACTCCAAACTACAAAGTTGCAATTGTTTCCTAAAGTTATAATGTTTTATAGAAATTGGTGAATTTTTTGAAAAATGACTTCAAAGCTTCCACTCTACAGCATCATATCTCCCACTCATCATTAGGTATCAATGTAACACTCCCCAAATATGAAAGCCTGGGGTTCACTGAACAGTGTGATGCCCAATATGTATAGGTGTACCTAAGCATGTGGTGTATAGGGGCCCTAAAATGTAAACACCCCATTTGAGTTATCTGTTCTGTTATGCCAGATACTGCAAAATCAACACATTTACATAGATTGGGGGGGGGGGCAAAGTTAGAAAAAAGTACGTTCACCCCAGAAAACCATATATTTTCGGAAAGTACACATTCCCCTGAATCCAAATCGGGTATGCATGTCTTTCTATTCCAAAGCACCAAGCTGCAAAACTTTCCTAAATTAGGCAATTTTAGGGACATTTTCAAAAATCACCTCAAAACATCCACCATGCAGCATCGTATTTCCCACATACTATTGAGTATCAAGATAATTCACCCCAAATATGAAAGCCTGGGGTCCCCTGAACAGTTTGATGCCCAATAGGTATAGGTGTACCCAAGCACGTGGCATATAGGGGCCCCAAAATGAAGACCCCCATATGGTCTGTCATTTCAGGTGCTGCAAAATCAACACCTTTACATCGTTTTGGGGTGCGGCAAAGGTAGAAAAAAGTACGTTCACCCCAGAAAACCATATATTTTCGGAAAGTACACATTCCCACGAATCCAAATTGGGTATGCATGTCTTTCTACTCTAAAGCACCAAGCTGCAAAACGTTCCTAAATTTGGCAATTTTGGTGACATTTCCAAAAATCACCTCAAAACTTCCACCCTGCGGCATTGTATGTCCCACATACTATTGAGTATCAAGATAAATCACCCCAAATATGAAAGCCTGGGGTCCTCTGAACAGTTTGATGCCCAATATGTATAGGTGTACTAAAGCACGTGGCATATAGGGGCCCCAAACGAAGACCCCCCATATGGTCTGTCATTTCAGGTGCTGCAAAATCAACACATTTACATTGTTTTGGGGGGCGGCAAAGGTAGAAAAAAGTACGTTCACCCCAGAAAACCATATATTTCTGGAAAGTACACATTCCCCCGAATCCAAATTGGGTATGCATGTCTTTCTACTCCAAAGCACCAAGCTGCAAAACTTTCCTAAGTTTGGCAATTTTAGGGACATTTTCAAACATCCCCTCAAACCATCAACCCTGCCACATCGTATGTACCACATACGATTGAGTATCAAGATAGATCACCAAAAATATGAAAGCCTGGGGTCCGCTGAACAGTTTGATGCCCAATATGTATAGGTGTACCCAAGCACGTAGCATATAAGGGCCCCAAAATGAAGACCCCATATGGTCTGTCATTTCAGGTGCTGCAAAATCAACACATTTACATCGTTTTGGGGTGGGCAAAGGTAGAAAAAAATACGTTCACCCCAGAAAACCATATATTTTCGGAAAGTACACATTCCCCCGAATCTGAATTGGGTATGCATGTCTTTCTACGCCAAAGCACCAAGCCGCAAACCAATCCTAAATTTGGTGATTTTGGTGACATTCCCAAAAATCAACTCAAATTTTCCAACCTGCAGCATCGTATTTCCCACATACTTTTAGGTATCAAGATAAATCACCCCAAATATGAAAGCCTAAGGTCGTCTGAACAGTTTGGTGTCCAATATGTATAGGTGTACCCAAGAGTGTGGCATATAAGGGCCCCAAAATGAAGACCCCCCCAATATGGTCTGTCATTGCAGGTACTGCAAAATGAACACATTTACATAGTTTGGGGGGCGCAAAGGTAGAAAACATTATGTTCACCCCCCAAAAACCATATATTTTCGGAAAGTACACATTCCCACGAATCCAAATTGGGTATGCATGTCTTTCTACTCCAAAGCACCAAGCCAGAACCTTTCCGAAATTTGGCGATAAAGGCAGCTGTTTTTACATTTCTAAAAATATTGCAATTGCCCACATTTATCTCACCCAATTTCTTACATACAATTAGAAAACACCCTAGATATTGACACCAAGGGTTGACTGAACAGTTTGATGCCCAATATGCATAGATAAACCAAAGCAGTTGGCATGTGCGGACCCCAAATAAAAACAGTGCATATGAATTTTCTCCTCTGCCGTTTCGCCTTTTGTGAACAAGGACCTGTTACTGAGCATTGTCTGCCACAAGATCCTCCTAACAGCACAAAGATCCCACAAAACCATATATTTTTGGAAAGTTAACATTCTGAGGAATCCAAAATAAGTAATTATGTCTTTCTATTCCAAACTACCATACTGCAAAGCTACGCTAAATGCAGCGGTTTTTATGACATTTCTGAAAATTGCCTAAAAATATTGCAATTGGCCGCATTTATCTCACCCAATTTCTTACATACAATTGTAAAATACCCTAAATATTGATGCCAAGGGTCTATGGAACAGTTTGATGCCCTGTATGCATAGATATATAAAAGCAGCTGGCATGTGCGGACCCCAAATAACAACAGTACATTCGACTTTTCTCCGCTGCCGATTCGCCTTCAGTGAACAAAGACCCATGACTGAGCATTGTGTGCCACAAGACCCTCCTAACAGCACAAAGACCCCCCCAGAGCCATATATTTTTTCAAAGTACACATGCTGACGAATCAAAAATAGGTAATTATGTCTTTCTACTCCAAACTACCATACTGCAAAGCTACGCCAAAGGTTTTTATGACATTTCTGAAAATTACCTAAAAATATTGCAATTGGCCGCATATATCTCACCCAATTTCTTACATACAATTGTAAAACGCCCTAAATATTGACGGCAAGGGTCTACGGAACAGTTTGATGCCCAATATGCATAGATATACCAAAGGAGCTGGCATGTGCAGACCCCAAATAAAAACAGTGCACATTCTTTTTTCCGCTGCCGATTCGCTTTCTGTGAACAAAGATCTGTGACTGAGCATTGTCTGCCACAAGACCCTCCTAACAGTACAAAGACCCCCCAGAGCCATATATTTTTGGAAAGTACACATGCTGACGAATCAAAAATAGGTAATTATGTCTTTCTACTCCAAACTACCATACTGCAAATCTACGCTAAAGGCAGCGGTTTTTATGACATTTCTGAAAATCGCCTAAAAATATTGCAATTGGCCGCATATATCTCACCCAATTTCTTACATACAATTGTAAAACACCCTAAATATTGATGGCAAGGGTCTACCGAACAGTTTGATGCCCAATATGCATAGATATACCAAAGCAAATGGCATGGGCAGACCCCAAATAAAAATAGTGCATATGAATTTTCACGCTGGCCAACTCAGCCCCGACTGCATTATGTGCGGTAAGACCCCCAAACTGTAAAAAAAAAAAAAAAAAACACAGAAACCCCATATATTTTTGGAAAGCACAAATTCTCACGGATCAAACAAAGTAAAAAACATATTTCTATACCAAAACACCAAACACCAAAACTATACTAAAGATACATAAGCAAAACAGAAAATAATATTCAATAAAAAATCACAGAAAATGCAATAATGATAAAATTACAGCAAATAAATACAATTATACAGGTGTATAGGTGTGTATAGGTGTGTGTAGGTGTGTATATGTGCGAGTATATGTGTGGGTATATGGGTGTACAACAATTAGTGGGAGAAAGAAGTGAAAAATTGAAAAAGCAAAAAAAAAGACAAGTTTGATAAAAACAAATGTGAAATAAAGCATATTTTGTACCTGGAAAGTCTCTCTTTCTCAAGCAACACTGGAGGACCACAGCAGGAAGGCTCCCAGACAGATCAGCACCAGTAGAGAAGGGGGCAGTGCTGGTAGGCAGCCCCTAGAAGCAGCCACGTGTCTGATGTCGGCGCTGCTTCTGGTCATGTGTGGGGCGGTCGGTGGGGCGGTCGGTGGGGCGATCAGTTGCCTGCAGGCAACCCGGAGCTCGTTGCCTAGGAGAGCCAAGTGATCTGCGGCTTGCGATGCTAGGGAAAAGCCGCAGATCACAGAAGATTTACACATGCGGACATCGTACATGCGCACATCGCACAAGGTACGTGTCCATGTGGTCGGCCATCTTGGGGTCGGGTGGGGGGTCGATCGGGGGGCCCAGCAGGGGATTGAGGACCCTTTGCCCATTGCCTAGGGGCTTGCCAAGTGATCTGCGGCTTTTTCGCTGCATTGCAAGCCGCAGATCACACAAGAATACCGGAAGTGCCAAACAACGTACTATGTACGTGTTTGGCAGTCTGAGCCTTGCCTGCCAGAACGTACGGCGTACGTTCTTGGCAGGCAAAGGGTTAAACGTTTATAAAGTTAGGTACTGCCCTAAAAGCAGTTAGAGATAGTGATGGGCGAATTTGCGCCGAAAATGGCGAAAAATTTGCGAAACTGCGCCGGCGTCTCGTTTTTGACGTGAATTTTCACGGCCGTTTCACGAATTTATTCGCTGGCGGCGAATCGCGAAAATTCGCCACAAATTCGTGCCTAGCGAATAAATTCGCCCATCACTAGTTAGAGATAATTTCACAGGGTATGCCCTTTTGCAAATGTGGTACTATTTCTAAAAAACAATATTTGTATTTGAAAATACCTATAGTTTTGTGGTAGGGCTTTTGAAGACAGCTTGTGATGTCAAGGTTTCCAGTAAACTCCAGGGCTTTATTTAGGGCCGATGCAGCCCTAAGCCCCGGACCTAAACACGTTCCCCTACACGGTGCGAGTGACATCAGGTCATCATTCAGCAACCAGCTTGGCCCCCTACTCCTCCAGCTCCTTCACCGGATTTCCTATGGAAATCTGTGGAAGAGGTTGGCCGATTTTTTTTAAAATTGAAAAAATAAATGTATAGGCACCCGCCCCCCAAAACCTTGCGCCCTAGGCACAGGCCCTTGGGTGCCTTAATATAAATACACCCCTGGTGAACACATCAAATTAAGCAGAATCTTGTTTAGAAACAGATTAAAGATAGCTAAACTATGCTGAGCTGATAGCAAACCCACTGCAACAAAAAACAAAAGTTGTCCTTTAAACAAACATTTTTATGTGTATAGGATTTGAATAAATATCATGGCAAGCCAAATGAATAAGTCACATATTGACGCAAGATTATTTTTTACAATGCTGTTGTGAAACATGATGAAGATACGGAGGATGGAGGAGCTAACTATACTGTAGGTACAATGTTTGAAGAGAACAAGCAGCAAAAGGAAATAGAGGATAAATATGTACATAAAAATCTTACAGATGAGTTGAGGAGTTCCCATATGGTCAAATGAAGCAATGCTCTTTGATTAAAATATCAATCTATCTATCTATCTATCTAAACTTTACATCAAAAAGCACATCACTATTAAAATGGAAAAGACATAGTAAAAAAATAATAGAAATAGTAAAAAAGAACCTTTACGACCCCCCCATGCAGGAGGTCTTTCGGACGACGCAAATAGCCCACTTTGCACACCAACAATTACGGCGTGCCACTGACTGCTGTTTAAAGCCTACAGCCTTGGAGACCATTTGTAGGCAGTACCCGCTGCAACCAGGCACTCTCAGCACGCTGTACCAGCTGTTAAACCAACCCCCGCAGCACTCCCAGAAACTGGGATATATGCTGAGGTGGGAGAAAGATTTGAATATCACACTTTCGACTCAACAATGGGCTCATTGCAGTCTTACGGCGCACAAAGGGAGCACCTGTGTGACCGTTAGGGAGACATCTATTAAATTACTCCATAGGACATATCTAGTCCCCACGAGACTGAACAAATTATATCCTTCGTGCAATCCGCAATGCTTTCGGGGCTGTTCAGACCCAGGAACGTTATTGCATATATGGTGGTCCTGTAAGGCTGTTTCACAATTTTGGGATGCTGTTCTTCGCCTCTTATCCAAAGTTCTCCATACTACCTTCCCAAAGGATCCTATGGTACTTTTATTGGGCAAGAAGCCGCACAACTTTAACAATTCGGCCCACAGATTAAGTCAACATATTTTGATGGCGGCGAGGCTTATCATTGCAGCTAATTGGAAAAAACCGGGAATACCTCTGGGTTCTCTCAAGGCAAAGATAATTTGCATCGCCGCTAATGAGAAGCTTACTTATACTTTGAAAAATGATATGGCGGCCTTCGACAAAATATGGCTTCCATGGCTAGCTCGTGAACACGACCCTCAGCTTTTTCAAGCCCTGCATTCATGATGCGGACTATATTGGTTGGCTATAGATAACTCCCACGCCTAGACTCCCTCCCAATTGTACCATTATAGATACCCCACCGCCTTATGACTTTGTTATTCTTTACATTGTATGCTAACAGTACGCCCTTCCCCCTGTATTTCTGATCTTCCACCCCCCTCTTTTTTTTTTTTTTTCTCTCTCTCTTATCCTTCCCCACCTCTTCTTTTTCTGTACTGTATAATGTTTGTTATCAGTTGTATTGTTTATGATAATTTATAGCAGGTTGCCGTGTGCCACGGATAGCCTGATTTATGCGTACTGAACTCAATAAAACTTGTCAGTTTAAAAAAAAAATAGTAAAAAAGTAAACAACCCCCCCAAAAAAACACATATTACGGGGCATATTACCAAGGGTCGAATTACGAATTAAATATACGTCAAAATTCAAATTCAAAAAGACCAACCGAAATTATGTCAAAGTTTTTTTTGGGCCGAAAAGGTGCGTTTTTGATCGAATAGGTCCGTATTTGGCCGAATTTGAAAAGTTCGAATCAAAGGAATATCACATTTGGTCAAATTCAATTCGCAGCTTTCACCCCAAAAAGTTTAGATTTTTCAAAGTCCACCAATTGACTCCAAATAGGTTCTAGGAGGTCCCCCGTAGGCTAAAACAGCAATTCATCAGGTTTTAGATGGTGAATGGTCAAAGTCAAATTTTTAAAGAGACAGTACATGATAAATTTCAATATTCAAATTGTTGTATTTTTTTCAAATTCAATTCGAATTTGGGCTATTACATAGTCGAAGTAAAAAAATAGCTAGAAATGCAAATTTTTTTCATTCAAAAATTCACCTTGACCTTTGATAAATCTGCCCCTAAATGTCAAAAACACATTTTTATCCAAGTATTTACACAATTTAAAGTGAATGGCAAGGACCATATGAAATATAAAATCATTAAAAGTAACCCCACACACTAGCTCATAATAATACATTTTACTTGAGGAATAAGTATAAGCCACTTGCATATGTATCCAGGAATGGGCGAATTTTGCCCATTTCGCTTCGCCGAAAATACACCGCCAGTGAAAATTCAACAAATGCATTAAAGTCTATGGACGATTTTTTTTTTTTTTAATGCACAACATTTTTTCCGACATTGGAGTCTATGGGCATCATTTCTGTGGCGAAATGCTGTAAAAATAATTGCTCGTCCCATAACACTTTAGGGCAGTGATCCCCAACCAGTAGCTCGCGAGCAAAATGTTGCTCACCAACCCCTTGGATGTTGCTCCCAGTGGCCTAAAACCTGTCAAATTTGTGTTTTAGCCTATGGGGGACCTCCTACAATCAATTTGGGGTCGTTTGGTGGACTTTATAAAAAAAAAAACCTTCGATTTGAATTCTAGTAGACTTTGCAGCTCAATCCTATTCACTTATTTTTTTTTTAAAAAAATCGATTTTTTAATAAATTTCAAAACTCTCAAACTCAAAATTTGACCCGGGATAAATCTGCCCCTAGGTGTAGCTATTAAATATAACAAATAGTTCATCATGAGTAGTAGAAGAATTTGAGAAACATATGATAGTTTGGGTGTTTCAGCTCTGCAATAGCATATACATTGGCTAACCTTGTTAGAGAAGCATCTTTCCTCTATGCTATAACTGTTCCTCATAGAAATTAAAGGCTCCCATGTTGCCAATTTTATACAAACAAGGCAGCTGGACAGATCCTTGGAGAGTTTTGGAGGGTTTTGGAAATTTCTGATTCTGCTGATTGATGTGGGAGGCAAGGGGTAATATAATAATAATTTTTTTCGGGGCAACAGTCAGCATTATTTTTGAGTGAAACAGAAAAAAAAAAAATAATATTCTAGTGAAGAAAGAATTCACTCTTCTCTTACCATGAGAGCTAGCTGCAGGAATCACACTGATCCTACCAGTTTATGCCACAGTACACACAATAGTTCTGATACCAGCGGGCAGTGACGGGCCAGGCTGGCTGCGTCTCCCCTCGTCCGGCATCCACAATCTTTCATTAACTTACGGAAGAGCGGAACACTACATCAGTGAGGGGACATTGGCCCGGGCTAGGGACAGGCAACAGAGAAAGTAAATGCCTGCCGTCTCCCCCCCAACTTTGTGGGCAGCTGCCTCTTCTGCCTACTCCTAGTTCCAGCCCAGCCAGTGGGCACTGTTTGAGTGCACTTTGTGAAGGAAGTGTGCACCCATGTTTATAAGGAGCCTTTACCACTTCTTGTAAAGGTTTATATTATCCTCATCATATACTATCATTTAGTAATACTTCAGATAGAAATGTGCCCATTTAACATTTTCTTAGTCGATTGTATAAATCCATACTAAACAGTTTACAAATGCACTTATATTGCATTTCTTAAACTTTTAAGTTTGGTCTAGTATACTCAATCAATTCATATTTTAAATACAACTTTAAAGAATAACACAGTATGAAAAATAATTGAACCTTATCATATTATACAAGTTAACAATGATATTCCATGTATGCTAATCAGTGACTGAAGAATCAGTTCAATTTTGCATGTCAAAAATGTATGATATGACATTATAGTGACATCGCTAGATAAGTTGCATAACACAGATATATCAGAAAGTCGCCTTGTGCCCAAAAAATAGAAGATGAAGAATATATTTTAACTTATTTGAAACTAGTATCTAGTTGAAATAGGTCTAATGCAACTGGAACTAAGTCTTCTTAAAGGAGAATTCAACCTGTAATTAAAAAAAAACCCTGCCCTGGGTAGATCCAACTCCCTGCTCCCCCCCCCCAGCTTACCTGCCCCCCGGGCGAATGTCCCTAATTTTTTACTCACCCCTCCATGCAGATTCTGGCCTTGGCGTTCACGGACACCATCTTCTTTCTTTGGTCTGTTTCTGAAGTTTCGTTGCATGTGCAGCTGGAGTAAATTTTGAGTCCAGAACCACTGCGCATGTGCCGAAAGTCACGAACATTTCTTAAACATTTTCGGAAATTTTCGTGACTTTTGGCTCATGCACAGTGGTTAGGAGCCGGAAATTGAATCCAACTGCGCATGTGCCGAAAATGCCGCCAAGACACAAAGATTACTGGAGAAGAAGATGGCTGCCATGAACTCCGAGGCCAGAATCTGCAGGGAGGGGTTAGTAAAAAATTAGGGGCATTTTCCTGGGGGGGGGGGAGAGGTGGGTCTACCCAGGGTTGGGGGAGGGGTTTTTTATTGCATGTTGAATTCTCCTTTGAAAAAAGTTTTCACCACCAGTAGCATCTTTGGTTCAAACTGCCAAAAATGAGGGCTACTATATGGTTGGATAGAAAAACAGATCATGTTCATGGAAATAATTTTCATCAGCAGGTAGCATTTACTGGTCATTTGTTTAATAGCATCTTATTGGTTACTATAGTTGACTGTTCCTGAGCAAACTTAGTACCTTTTATTACATTAGTGACATTTTCCAAGGTGCAAGATGATAGCAGGGCACTTTTCTGTTCATGAGCTCAATTTCTAACCTTCATTTTGGATATTTGTTGTTACCCTTTAATATTTACAAATTAGGTTTTTCATCTATAAAGTCTCCTGTTCATAATTTCATACAAGCAATGAATAATTTGGAAAGATAAGTCTTACATTTAAAATAGTATTTACAGCTATACAGATTTACGGTGATAAGTAATAACGAACTTCTAAAAAAATCTTTAAAATAACTTTTTTTCACTTCAAAAATTAGATTTTTTTTAGTTTTAAGCATATTGTATAAGAGTAGCAAACAATAAGCAGTTTACAGCATTTAATTAATCACAAATTAGCGTTTGCAGCCTCAGTTATCAGGCTGTATTGTCAGCTTTATACATTAAGGAGCTTGTTCGTTTTTGAAAACCAGATATTTTGCATTAGCATTATTAGTTAATCTGTTCTCCACTAATAGACTGAAACTTCATTAGCTTCCATGTTACACGTTTACTTTAACTGTTGGCATTTTAAGAAAGTATTACTTCAAATTACACAGATTTTTTTTTTTGCTAACCAATAAGTTACTACTGATTATCATAATCAAATTTAATAATGTCAATACTTACCAATTAATGTATGAAGAAAAAGGATTTTAACAGAAATAAATCTACAGTATCTTTTAGCGAGTTGATTCCTCAGGGACAATTTTGTAGTTACCCCAGCCTGTTTATATAAAAAATGTTGGCGTGTGCAAGAAGATATGTTATGATTCTCATAATAAGGGTATATATCCTGCAGTAACATTTTTACGATCTTTTTCTTAGCGTAACTCTCGCTGGAAGCTATGTAAAATAATGGCGGCAAGTCTGGTGTTCGCACTGGAGGGGGGATTTGGTAATGAGTACATTACAGCGAGAAAGCTGATGGATACACAGGTTAAAATCCCTCTCCCCTGGTGGTCTCAATGTAGATTTCAATCTGAGAGCATGTGGATAAAGTTTTTTAACAACGTGAGTTTAATTGGATTGATAAAGTTGTAGACTTTTTGGACAATAAAGAGTGAATTCTTTGAAGACACATCATCCCACTGGAAGAAGCCCCACAGGCGAAAAGCGTCAATGGTGATGGAAGTGGATGTTGATGGACGCCAACGTTATTTCAGCAATGGCTTCGGGAGAACTTTATTGATTTTAAATGCGGTTTTAATAAGGAAATTTGTGAGTGCAATTTTATTATTTATTAAATGCTTGAAGGACACTTTTGCACATATCACTTTTATGTATAATATCTAGTGATGGGTGAATTTATTCACCAGTTTTGAATTCGCAGCGAATTTGCGTGATTTGCCGCAAGTGAATAAATTCGCAAAATGCCCGCGAAAATTTGTGTCCAAAAAAAATGGTCAAAAACGGACTCCGGCATAAGAAAACGGACGCCGGTGCCGTTTCGCAAATTTAGTTTTGTTTTGCAAATTTCAGCTCAAATTCGCCCATCACTAATAATATCATTGAAAATGGGAATATATATACTACCCCTTAAATCTCCAGACAATTTCACAAAATAGGTAGCACATTTTACTTTGCCCAGAAAATGTTGGGAAACCAAGGGAAATTTTGCGAAATTACAAATTTTGCAGAAATGCATTACAGTGAATGGGAAGTTGATCTTAAAGTGTTGTTAGCTTCATTTCACTATGCTACAACTCTTCTACTAGGTGGGGGGTGGCTCTCATGTTGTCAATTTCTTCCAAACCCATGCCCAGTCAAGTCTTTAAATATATAGGAGGAAGGTTGATGAGGGCTCCCAAACCACTGGTTGCTGTGCAAGGCCAGGTGTATATAATAATGGCATCTGCATTTTTTAGCCAGCACAACAGACCACATTTTTCTCCAGGCGAAACAGATCACTTGGCAAGATTTAAGCGTAGACTGAATAAAAACGATTACTCATCCCTAATAACCCAAATAGTGATAAGGTTTTATTAAATGATAATACAAGCATGTGACCTGTTATGAAGAATGCTCTGGATCTGTTATCTGGATAACATTTTACCGTAATTTGGAACATCATACCTTAAGACTATTAGAAAATCATGTAAACATTAAATAAGCCCAATAGGCTGGTTTTGCTTTCAATACAGATTAATTATATCTTAGCTTGTATCAAGTACAAGGTACAGTTTTATTATTAAAAAATAAAAATGGAAATCATCTTCAAATATTTGGATTATTTGGATAGAATGGAGTCTATAGGAGACAGTCTTCCCGGAATTCTGAGCTTTTTGGATAACGGGTTTCTGAACAAATGATCCCATACCTGTTTTATAAGCAAACACTACACTAAAGGCAGGTAACACACAATTTAATTAATAGTTTAATATTAAACAGTCTATTAGTAGAGAATACCCTTGCAGTTTGGGAAAGGTTTCTCTGTAACACAGCGTGGTTGATTACATTATATTTAACGCCAATGATTCCCTGCAGCCACCTGACCTAGGTTTTGATTAGCTTGCAGCCTTTACTGTTACTTTAATGTTGCCTTGCACATTTATGCCTGGTGAGATAATGAAGAACAGACCTTTATCTGTTTGACATCACATCATAATAAAAAAAAAAGAAAATCTGTTTACACAAGGATGCCCCAAATTCACTATTTGTGATTCGGTCAAATACCGAACAGAATCTGAATCCTAATTTGCATATGCAAATTAGGGGGAAAGGAAAAAGTTTGAAAAACATTTTTAATTCCTTGTTTTGTGACAAAAAGTCACTTGATTTCCCTTCCCACCCCTAATTTGCATATGCAAATCCACACTGCCTATGCATATGTCATTGTGGCTTTTATATTAATAAATGCACTCTCTTATAATAAAGAAGGATAGAGGTTCCGTTTTAGGTGCCAGGAAACCCAATAATTTAGGTGCCAGGAAACCCAATAATTCAATAACACCGGAAATCTTGTGACAAGTGTTAATTAATTTTATCAGGAGCTGTAAAAATGAAATGATAAGATACAAGTCAAAATTTTATTTTTTTGCTCATTTCTTCACAACTAGCTATATTTTTAGTGTTATGCACACCTTTGGTTACAGATAAAATCTTTTAGCTCGAAATAACCTGAAGCAAATGCATACTGTTCTATAACAACCATGGCTTAATCATGTTAGACTAAATCATTTTGCTAAATCATCATTAATTATTTTGCTTAAGGCCTGACTTAACATAGTCACACTGTCTAAAACATATTTATCTGAGTGAGCAATTTGTGAAAGAAAATCTCCTGGGTAAATTCTATAAAAGAAGGATATAATTGGGATTTATTTTACTGCATTTTATAAGCAGGTACAAATCTCCATAGGAAGCTAAGTACAATAGGCACACTTCATGTGGATTAGCAATTACTGTGTGTTCACAGCTATCAGTACAGCCAACAGGTGACCTGACGAATGTCTCATTCATACTGAGTCTTAAATCAATGATCATAATTTCTGTCCTGAACCCGTGGTTGGGTTAAGCTTTCAAAGAGGGTAAATATCGGGAGTTGTTTAGAAGTGGAAAAAATGGAATCTTGGAAATAAATGAACTCTATGATGTACAAAATATGGCTTAATTAATGAAACAAAACTTAGAGCTTATTATTAAAATGTTGATGTTTATGATAAGCTAGCTTTACTCGTGACACTAAATGCAAAGACAACTAAATTTAATGAAATTTGTCTCTCATAGGCCAATAATGTTAATAGACATGGGGGGGGGGGGTTTCCAGTGTTGGGCAACTCCCAATGTAAAAAAATGCAATTTTTTTTAACCAGACTGGTGCTACCAGTATGGGGATCTTTCATATATAGCCGCTATCCTACCTATATTTTCCTAGGCTTGCTTGTGGCATTCTCATACTTCCAGACAATAATACAGATACAGCATCTGTTATCCAGAATGCTTGGAACCCGGGGTTTTCTGGATAAGAGATCTTTCCAAAATTTGCATCACTATACCTAGTCTGCTAAAAGTTATTTAAAAGAGTACATTATACTCTGTTAAATAAAGAAGGAATGTGCTAAAAAAAGTTTCGGGTTGATTTATTGAAAATTTCTGCAAACATGCTACTAGTCCCACCCATCTGCTCCACTTCCTGCTGCCTCCTTTCCCAGGCTATGCAGGGGAACTGACAGCACTAAGCACACTGCACTGTAGGATAAGGAACCAATCAGGGTACTGAAGCCTGTCTTTGCTTGTGTGACTGCAGGACTGTGATTGGCTATCCCCCACCTACTGCACTTCTGGCAGGGGCCGTTAGGATATGCCCACCCCTCATTTGAAATTTGGACAGCTAACATTGTAGATCTATAGGGAGCTCCAAAAAAATCTAATATTTTTAAAGATAATACTTTTTTTTAGCCCAAAGTAAAAACAGCACAATAGAATATTCATTATTGCTTACAAATTTATGGGATTTTTATTTATCCTTTATGTCTCCTTTAAACATATATTGAATAAATTCAATACTATTGTTTTGCCACCAATATAGATTCATGCAGCTTAGTTACCATCAAGTGCAAAAACTGTTTTTTTTTTATACAGATAAAAGGGAAATATTTTTTTTTTAAAATGAAGGTGTTAGGATAGCTGTCTGTTTTGGGAGATAGTCTTCACATAATTTGGCGCTTTCTGGATAATGGATTTCCAGATAAGGGATCCCAAATTTGCTGATTTTACTATACTCCACATGGGTAAGTCTAGAAAGCTGCAAGGAAATACTAGAAAGATTGTGATGCTGCACTAGATAATATAAATCCCTGGACCAATGCATTTTTTTCCATACAGGAGCAGCAATCTGGGAAATATTAGTAATTTAATAATGGGGGCTCCTAAAATACTGGCAAGAGAGGCTTCAGAGACAAGGCAAAGCGGAAGAAGCAGAGTTAAAGAAAAGCCATACTACTCAGGCTAAACAGGAGTGACAAGAGGTAGGGACTCTCTCATTCATACTGATACAGTATATAACATCTGCAAAAAATGCTGCCGATTACAATTCTCCTCCAAAATTTACCTGGAAATATGTTATTTGTGGGTGCTGCAAACTATTAGTGAACACTTGAAAAATGGGCATAGAATAAATATTAAATGGGAATTTCAAATTTAAATTAAACTTTCTTAACCTACAGAGGCACCTATTCTAAACAACCGTCATTACCGAGTTTGCCTTTTTAGTTATTGACATTCCAAGCCTGAAACAAACAGTTATGTAGTGGTAATATGGAGTCATTTCTCCAAAAGTAATGACCAAGATATAGTTAAAAAGTTCAATCCATTTATTGGGACATACAGGAGACGGCCTGACGAGTTTCATGCCTGTTGGGGCACACAATATTGATTTTTGCTATGTGTATTTGTAAAGACTCACCCTGGTGGTCTAGTGGGAGGGGGTCTGCAGGGACACCTGCAGCCCCCTCGGCGGGGACGCCCGCCACGCTGTGGTTCCTCTTCTAAATCTTCTTAGGGCGCGCCTCTTCCTGCTTTATGGGCGCATTCACGCTGGCGTTATGACGCCAGTGCGCAATGGCGTGAATTTCAAATGTATTTAAAGGTGCAGTTTGTATTTTCACATTCCCCGTTATAGGCTCTTATTCCTAAGTTTTCTGGTGCTTCTGTGCTAATTGAGCTTCTGCTATTCTGTGATTTTGATTACCTGATTTGACCCCTGCCTGCTTCTGACTATCCTGACTTCCGAAATCCTGACCCTGCCTGGTAACCGACTCCTCTTACGTATCCCTTCTGATTGATCTCCTGGTTTGACCCTTGCCGGTTTGACTCCGCTTGTTCTCTGCCTGCCCCGAACCGAACCGGCCTGATCTGACTTTGCTTTCTGTCTACGCCTTGTACCATTGTGCCCCTTTGCTTGTTCAGAACCCCTCACTTTGCACCTCTCTTAAGACCTGGTGGCATCCGACTAGCTGAGGGCTCCTCCCGAGGTGAAAGGAGGCTGTTAAAGGCGGAAGCAAGAGCAGAGAACAGGGTGCTTAGCATCGGTTCTGAATTTAGGGTGCCAACCGTGACAGTTATGCAAACATGGACTGGGGTGAACTGTGAGTATATCTCCTCACTTTTATTATTAATTCAATTATTGCAAATCAATGATAGTGGTGCCATCATGGGCTAATTGCATCAATTTTGCTTATGTGGTAACATGACAACCAAAAATCACATGCAGGGCAAGGTGCAGGATGGACAGAGAACTGCATTCACCCCAGAAAGACATTACTGCCTGTGTTAGACAGCTCTGTATTTATGTGGAGGTGTGTGTGGAGGTGTGTGTGTGTGTGTGGAGGTGTGTGTGTGTGTGTGTGGAGGTGTGTGTGTGGAGGTGTGTGTGTGTGTGTGTGTGGAGGTGTGTGTGTGTGTGTGTGTGTGTGGAGGTGTGTGTGTGTGTGGAGGTGTGTGTGTGTGTGGAGGTGTGTGTGTGTGTGTGTGTGTGTGTGTGTGGAGGTGTGTGTGTGTGGAGGTGTGTGTGTGTGGAGGTGTGTGTGTGTGGAGGTGTGTGTGTGTGTGGAGGTGTGTGTGTGTGTGTGGAGGTGTGTGTGTGTGTGTGGAGGTGTGTGTGTGTGTGTGGAGGTGTGTGTGTGTGGAGGTGTGTGTGTGGAGGTGTGTGTGTGGAGGTGTGTGTGTGTGGAGGTGTGTGTGTGTGGAGGTGTGTGTGTGTGGAGGTATGTGTGTGTGGAGGTGTGTGTGTGTGTCACATTTTCCCAACCCTTATGTTACGTAGATCCACAGATTCACTTACAACAGATTTGCAACGTTAAGGTCCACCTTAGTAAAGAATGAGATGGAGTGGCAGCATTTTGGTTGAGAACCAGCTCATAAATGCCACCTCCCCCAGCTGTACATTTTTAGATTACAATATATTTATTCTAATTTATTTTCTTTGTTTTTATGAAGCACATAAAGAAACTACATCCAACTTCACGCACTGTAGTTTAAGAGAACCATGTAATTGTAATTCACAGAATTATATTAAGACCCAGGTTTTTGTGAAATACTATCATCTTTTTATAGCACTTTTATTAGAATTTCTTCATGTTCCTATAAAAGTCTAAATGTTAGAGGAATATTATTAATATGTCAAATTCTGGTGTATGTAAAATTAACGATTAGCTATAAAAAGTCTTGTATTGCTCCATCTGCGCAGATTTGATTCTCTCATGGTCAGTAAAATTATATATATATATATATATAACCTGGTGCACTCACAACACTCACATTTCAACTGCCCGGGTGCAGGTCAACAAATAGTATGCATACAATTAACAAAAAAGACCGCACTCCAAGGACTTTATCAGTGAAAAAAATAAAGTCTAAATATAAATATATGAAAGTATGGACTGACATAAAACATTTATTTATTTGAATGGTATATAGGTTTTGAATAAAATCAACTATTTTTTCCAGATTTTTCCTACCTTTTTTAAAGCCAACACTGTCCCTGTATTATGTTGCTGCATGTTTTTTATTAATACCAAACATTTCATGGTATTAACTTATACCCAATATCTTTTCTCCATTGCTAAATATTCATCAAATGAAAAAGCCTTATGTGACAATATTAGTTAAACGACTTAAAGCTGGCCATACTTAGGTAAGATCTCCTGGTTCGGAAAGTTCACAAATTAAGCAGGTCTTTGTTCAATATGGTCATCAAAGCAGTGGGCCAAGATGGTTTCCATCAATTATCCCCCTCCTCAGACCAATGGCTGGATCACAGTGGGCTGTCCAGACTTATTGGAATAGGACTGCATCCATCTCCTGACAAAATGGGTGAAATTCCCCAGGGGTGGCCAAGTCAGCATCCAACATTGACCTATAATCTGTGTCCAGAATTACTTTCAAATAGTCTCAGCTACTCACAAAGCTGTATACGTAATTTTAACTTACATTTAATACTGAATCAAAATACAGTACCATTAGGATAAAGTGAAAGATAAAAACGCATAGCCTCATAAATGCAAAGTTCTAAAATCGACGACAAATTGAATGCACATCAACATCATGTTTAAAAAAGGTACTTTTGTCCATAAATACTTCTAGCAAGAACATGGGGGAGTACCCACTCAGTGTGCTGGGATAAATAATGTGAAAGTGTATACATTGACATTAGGGAACTGAACGTATGCGGAAAGGACGGGGAGCAGCCAGCGTGGAGCCAACAGGCAGGGTCAATACCAGATCTGCAATGCGGTACCAAGACAGATAACAGAAGCAAAGTTGGGGATCACAGGCCAAGGTCAAACCAAACAACAGCATGTACAAAATCGGAATCCAAGGAATAGGCAAACACTGTACTGGCTGAGGTCAGTACAGGTGGCAAAATGGCAAGGACAGGAACAGGCAAGGGCCAGGAACACAAATTAGACAATGGAAGAGCAACCAGGAACTATAGGAATAGATCTTTACATTGGGCAATGGAAAAAGGGCATTTGAATTTCATGCCAACGGCAACGTCACGCAGTGCACCGAAGAAACCAGAGTACAGCCAAATGCCAAGTGATCCAAAAGCAGCACCCAGGAGCAACCAAGAGAAGTAGCAAGCGGTGGGCATCCCCACCACCCCACTAGACCACCAGGTACTCTTAAACATACGCAGGGGAAATTGGCCAATTGCTTACAAGTTGCCATAGAGTCAAACTATCACTGTTGTGTCATTATTAGTACATTACATGAGTGTTGTTGAGACTCTGGGGCCCGTTTGTGATTGCCTGAGCTTTCGTGTTGAGGCAATCGTAAAGGAAACCTATGTGAGTTTACTAATCACACAGGGTTTTGTGCCGAATGGGCTTTTGTAAATGGGCAGTCATAAATGGTTCCCTTAGACTACCGACACAATTATACTGGAAATATTTTAACATACACCTGGGCTCATTTACAAGCACAAAGCGCAAAGTGCAAAGTGCAATTTGGGCCATGTATTATACAAACAATGACCCCCTCCCCCATAATTCAAGCTTATTTGTGGCCTTGATGGTGGAGCAGTTTCAAATCAAATCAACTGCAATTATGCTGAAAAATGTTAGATGCAAGTTCCCTGCATATATTGACACTGTAAACCCTAATACTTCTGATTTGCACAATTTTACAGTGTATAAATTGCTGCAGGCCTCTGTGCTCCATTTCAGAACACAAGGATCTGGCACTCCTCTCTAGAATACAGTGCTGACTGTATTAGTTGTGCTGACAAACAAGCACTAACTCCGACAGCCCCAGGATATTAGTGCAGGTAGTGTTCAGCACACAGTCCAGTGTTTGATTCCGGGCGATTGCTGACACCATGATAATCTAGATGCCAGCCTTACAAATTAAACCTCATGCCACAAACCAAGCAATATTTGGAGCTGAACAAAAACAAAAAAAAAACAAGATTTATAGCTGGCTTATTTATCAATGTCGGCCAATATATTTTAATGCTTTTAATGCATTTCATCTTCATCACAACTACAATGTTGTCTTACTCTAGCATTTAGCATTTACTCATAGTTTGAAGGAGAAGGCATTTAATAAAACAGTAATTCCCTGGCTATTCCATTATTTGAATTCTAAAAGAGATGTATCAATTTATATTATTTTCTGTATGCCTTTTTGACTTGATTGATAATCATTCTTAGCCTGTCTTATAACACACTTCTATATCATTATTAACCTGTGTCCTTTCTGCAAAGATTATACTGCAGGAACTCATTTCTTTTTAATGCAGTCATTTCCTGGGCTGAAGCAGTGATTAGCGACTGATAAATTACTCCCTATGTCATTCTGATTGTACACCAATACTCACAGACTGGTTCATTAATGACTAGTGTACACCATCACACAGATATTTTTCCATCAAAAGGCAATGACGGCCAATTATCAATGAAGAGCAGAGTATATATAAATTCACTGTTTAAGAATTTTGTGGAAATCTATTCAACATTGAAAATGACCCGCTCAGTTGCCTTCAAAATTTGAAATATGCTGCAAGCATTCCAGTTCTCTTCATTATACTGTGTTCAGTTCTATACTGTTGCTGTACAATATATCTCTAAGTATAAAACCTACTTCATCTGATTATTTACCTGATTTGGATACCACAATTTTTTTTTTTTTAATTACTAGTGTGCTTTGTAAGTTATCCTCAGTCATCTTATATTATCATTTGGGTAAGGTGCTAACTGTTCATTTGGTAGATTGTTTTGTCACCTAATTATTCACCAGCAGTGCTACCTATTGGGATGATGGCTGAGAAAAGGAGGGATAGAGGTTATAAACGTTTTAGAAGTCAAAGGAAGAACTACCCTTTTGATGACAATTCAGGAAATAATGGCCCAAAAACCCAATGCTTTAAATGTAGAGCCATTAAATGAAGAATAGCATAGATTAGTGTGAGGGTTTAGATCAGTTATGAAAAAGAGAGGTGTGGGACTGGGATGGCGGGACAACGGAAAAAAACCTGGTAGGCCCAGATGACCCAGGTCCACTCCACGTGGCACTGCAGATGCTCAATCTACTACTCCTGACTAACGCTGGTGAAAAAGTGACTAACGCTGGTGAAATACGCCAGCTTGATGTCATGAAAACCCAAAAAACGCTAGCGTCTTTTCCTTTTTTCAAGGTAATAGGCTGCAAATCATCGTAAAAAATTTTATGTGGTACCCGCCTTCCCCCCTACATTTCCTAACATATGGCACATAAACTATACACTGGGCTCATGTGTAGGGCAATATGAGAAGTATATTTTCTTTCATTACGGTTTCCCGGGGCTTGTGTAGTGTAATGTATTGGCTGCAACATAAACGTCCATAGAACTTTAACTTCCCGCCATATACAAATTAGGGAACGCTAGCGCAACTTCGCTTTGCTTGCCACAGTAACGCTAGCACAACTTCATCAGCATTCGGCACCCTGGATGCAACTTTGGATTTTAGTGAATTAGCGTTGTCCTGGCGAATCTACGCCTGGCTTAGTGTTGCGCTGTGATCAAAGCCATTGAATTTTCAGAGGCTAGTAAATTTACCCCCAAGCCTCAAGTGAATTGAGGAACGCGGTAAAACTTAGCCGATGAGGCGGGGGTGGTTCGTCGGTAGAGGGGACCTTTGATATCGCAATGAGTGGGCCCTGGACAGTCCAGTCCAACACTGATTACATTGCTGTCCAAAGTGGTGGAGTTTGGCCATCATAAAATTTGCTGCAACATTCTGTTTTTTTAACTTGCCCTCCTGCACTTGGAGAACTAAACCTTCTATTATTAATTATTATTATTATTATTATTATTAAAACATGAAATGTGGCTCATAAAAATAACAGGCACTCCATTTTATGTAATTTGTCTTTCCAGTGTATATTTACCTTTCCTACTTGGGATGGTCTTACCTCATGGCAGAAACATCATTGGCTATAATGTGGTTGAAGTTAAGGTCATGCATGTACAGTAGATGGGAAAGGCTAAAGTAGCACATATACAGTAATGCTAAACGTGCCTCATATCACCTACAGTATATACTGCGAATGAGCCCAGTTTGCAAATCGCATCTAGATCTTTAGTGAAATCATCAAAATACTTTAAATTTGCCTTATGCGTTAACATATTTTGAAATTATACGCATATTTTAGTTCGCCCCTATAAAAACCAAGCTACACATATGCAGTTACAAATAATTAAAAAAAAAATGTATTGCAAAGCTTTCTGTTAATAGTTTCATATGTAGCAAAACACAGGATTTAGCCAAAGTATAATTGACTATGAATAACGGACAAAAGTATCCTTTATGACCAAATAACCAAATTTTCCATGACTGTGACGTTATAGTCTTAATCAGAAATGATATATTTAAGACTTACTTTAAAGTTACAGATTTTTAACAAAGACATACATTTTTTTCAGTAAGCCGTCTTATTACATAAACTGTGCAGCGGGACAAACTATAAAGTGCTCAATCTTTCGATGGGGTCACACAATGTCTTCATAGGTTCAAATTCACTCAGAGGAAAACATTTTGCACAACAGATTAATGATTTGCATGGTGCATAATGACTTCTATTACCTTCTTTCACTTGTATATGTTTTAAGTGACTGCACCCATGCCATTTATTTGCCCTGCATTACAGGCACCAAGTTTATACCGAAAGATTCATGACGCAGTCATTTGTTGCAATGAAAAAAATTGGTGCACTCCACCGAATTAGTACTATACTACAATAAAGATAGTAAAAAAAAAAAAAACCAGAATGTTCTCTTTTCCTATCTGATTGATTTTAAGACAAAAAGACTGTAATTTGTAAATGTTATATTTGCCTTTTATTGTTTATTCATGAAAACCCCCAGGAGCATATATTCCAATTGTAATATTTTCAGTCACACTTTCAATTAAATGCCTGAAACCTGAGAGAAAAATCACCTAATCTGCAGTTTGCTGTCACATTAAAGAATCATCTGTGCACCACAGGCTCCTAAATTAATTTCAGCATCTCTGTTCTATAGCTGTTGGAAGGTGTGTCCAACAAAATATAAAGTAAATGAAGGCAAGAGAACTTCAGAGAGAATCTCAGACAGAACTAAAATATTATAGCAAATATTGTTTGTTTTTGTGCTAAATTTAAAGCAATTGGGGCTCATTTACAAGTGCAAGGTTGTTGCAGTAGGTTATTTATTTTGTCTGCCTGTATGTGTGCTATAAATGCTTTATCCCTCTCTCTATTGCTGGCCAGCAAACCTCTTTTTCCCCCTCTGCAGACAAATAATAAACTATGCTCTCCACATTTAACCCAGCATTACAAAAATCACTAAAAAATATTACTAAGGGGCAGATTTATCAAGGGTCAAAGTGAATTTGAGGGAATTTTTGAAGTAAAAAAATTCGAAGTAATTTTTGGATACTTCAACCATCGAATAGGATACCACGACTTCGTATTTACTTCAACTTCGATTCAAAGTAAAAATCGTTTGAATATTCGACCATTCGATAATCAAAGTACTTTCTCTTTAAAAAAACTTCGACTTCAATACTTTGCCAAATTAAACCTGCCGAAGTGCTATGTTAGCCTATTAAAGTCTTCACACATCGAATATCGAATAAAAATCCTTCGATCATACGCTAAAATCGTTCGATTCAAACTATTTAATCGTTCGATCAAATGATTTTTATTCGACCGTAGGATTGCCAAATTAGGTCAAAAAACGTAGAATTCGAGTTTTTTAATTTGATGGCAAAATTTCGAAGTTTTTTGTTAAATCTGCCCCTAAGTGTATCTGCTCCCATTCGAGATAATGTGAGCAAAACCTTAGCACTAGGCGGCCAATTCATTAACTTCGAGTGACGGATTCGAAGTAAAAAAAACTTTGAATTGTTTTTTGGGCTACTTCGACCTTCGACTACGACTTCGAATCGAAGGATTCGAACTAAAAATCGTTCAACTATTCGACCATTCGATAGTCGAAGTACTGTCTCTTTAAGAAAAAACTTCAACCCCCTAGTTCGCCACCTAATAGCTACCGAACCCAATGTTAGCCGATGGGGAAGGTCCCCATAGGCTTGGCTTAATTTTTTTGGTAGAAGGATAATCCTTCAATCATTGGATTAAAATCCTTCGAATCGTTCGATCGAAGGATTTAATCGTTCGATCGAAGGATTAATCCTTCGGTCGTTCAATCACAGTTTTTGCGCAAAACCCTTAGAAGTCGAAGGATTTTCATTCCCAGATGAATATCAAGGGTTAATTAACCCTCGATATTCGACCCTTGATGCATCGGCCCCTAGGTGTGTGCAGGATACATGTGCTGAGCTTAATTAGCAATTGGTAAAAAACGCAACAGGTCACATTTAAGCAAAATGTGTTTATATGATGATGCGTGTGTTTTGCGTGTGTTTTATTGTGAGTAATAAGATTGTTGTAGCTGAATGTGCCTTTTAGAACATGGGCTGCTGGAAAAGGCAGACTTACATACTTAAGTAACATACAAAATGCTGTTTATTAGAACTCCTGATCTCAGAGCAAGCAGTCTTAGGGGCTGATTCATTAAGGGTCGAATATCGAGGGTTAATTAACCCTCGATATTCGACTAGGAATTGAAATTCTTCGACTTCGAATATCGAAGTCGAAGGATTTAGCGCAAATGCTGCGATCGTACGATCGAAGGATTATTCCTTCGACCGAACGATTAAATCCTTCGAATCGAACGATTCGAAGGATTTAAATCCAACGATCGAAGGAATATCCTTCGATCAAAAAAACGTAGGAAAGCCTATGGGGACCTTCCCCATAGGCTAACATTGACTTTGGTAGCTTTTAGCTGCCGAACTAGGGGGTCGAATTTTTTTTTAAAGAGACAGTACTTCGACTATCGAATGGTCGAATAGTCGAACGATTTTTACTTCGAATCCTTCGATAGTCGTAGTCGAAGGTCAAAGTAGCCCATTCGATGGTCGAAGTAGCCCAAAAAAACTTCGAAATTTGAAGCTTTTTACCTTCGAATCCTTCACTCGAAGTTAATGAATCGGCCCCTTAGTGTAGAGTGGCTGCCTGAAAAGAGGTAGTTGAATATACTATATTTGGTCTGATTTGCTTTAGCTCTCCAAATAAATTTGCCTTCCAACAACTGCCAATTACTGATCTTTGATGAATGCAGAATAACTCACATCTCAACAAAGGTTCATCACCACACAGTAAATTGCTTGTGCCATAGGCACTTCTTGCAACATGCACTAGTATGTAATTTATGCCTCCATTGCAGTACAAGGTATAGAAGGCTCTAGCATAATAGATGCACACTACATTGAACCTAAAGGTACTCCAACTAGCACCAGATAAATTAAATGCAAATGTCATTATTGGCAGCATGCTCTCCCAAATGCACACATAAATGTCAGTGAAATTCACACTATAACTCAATGCTGTAATCCTCTGTGTGGGGCCACAAGCAAAATAAATTACTTTCCTTTGCATTTTGTAATGGATACAAGTGCTAAACTAATAGATCATGTAATGCCCGAGGTATGGTCACTGCTACTCATTGCACCTCATTCTGGATTAAAAATATGGAAAGAGATGCAGAACTGGTGGGCTCCTTTGCACCCTTTAGAAGTTAGGAGATGGGTAGGGGCCAGGATGGGGGAGACCTATCTCATTGGTGTAACTATAGAGGATGCAGACCCAGTGGTTGCAGGTGGGCTAGGCCCCTGGATCTGCATCTTCTGCAGCTGTAGAGAAATCGCCCTTTGACACTGTGTTTATACTCCTCTATCCTTCCCTTATGAAAACAGCATTCCTAAACATAGGTAACGCTGCATCCATCTGGAAAGAACCGGAACCCACAGGAGATGAATAAATAGGAAGTGTGCAAATTGAGAAAAGGTCATGGCAGCTTGCACTAGTTTTTGCACTTTTCTCCTTACATTGTTAGATGTGCCTTAATGTGTATTACTCTCCAAACCATATTCTAGTCCAGGCCCGAACTGGGGGTTCTGGCAAATGCCAGAGGGGCTGCTGCAAGTTGCCATAGACAGTCACTATTTAGTGGGCTGTGTGGGCCTCTGTGTACTTGGAATGTCAGGGCCTATTTTGATTTCCAGTCCAGGCTTGTCCTAGTCCATTTACAGAATACAGAAATTCAGGAAGGTACAGTAAATGGCTTGTTAAATTAGATGAGAGTTCAGAATACACAGTACTTGCGCAGTGAGCCATTGTTTAGAACTAGATCTTTCCATCAAACCCTACAGTTGTTTCTAGATGTTAAGTTCTCTACTGCAATTTCCTATAAGACAGTGTAACACAAAAGTTTCCAAGGCCCAGCAAGGCTGGTGTATTTCCTAGTGCCTTGATTCTACTTTTCAGAGCTACATAAACACACAGCTATATCACAGAGTAAATACATGAATAACTGGAAATACTAAGTTTTGGCGCATTAGCAGTCCTAGCAATTTATCTTATTATTCATAGCACTTTTTAGTTTCAAACCACCACTTGAAAGTGAAATAATGAGGGGTTTTTTATAGTTCATTTATATGTGAATTCCCATTACAGTGAATAAATCATACAACCAAAATATATAGTATATTAACATGTGCATGGTGCATTGCAATGAGTTACATATTGGCATACTATCATAATACTCAAAGATATAAATAACCGCTGCCAGATAAAAATGTCAGTAATAGCAGTAAGCTCATGTCTACTTTTCCACTTTAATAGCTGCATTCTTGTTTATATTGCATTTCCTTGCTAGTTCTCCTTCCGTGCTGTGGATTTCCATTACTGCCAGGCTGCCGTTTTGTGCCATCTATCTTTATTACTTTGTTTGGCTAAGACTATGGTGTCAGGTTCCAGTGTATGAATTTCCCAATGATTAATCTAAGCACAGAACACATGTGTAATCTGAGTTTAGGGAAGAATATGACAGCAAGCTTCTATCCAGATACTCAGCAAGGAAAATGATACCTACAGAACGCCATGTTTAATTCAAATAATATTGGGTTTATGGAGGGATCAAAATATCTGTGGTTGTGTTTATTTCACAAAGTAAATGTAAACCATATCAGAATTAGTCTGTATATTGATTTTGGAATATTGGCTTTCACTAATGTTCTAAAGGTTACTTTCAATGAATGTTAGGCCACATTTGGCAACATTTGTCTAGAGGACTTTCCAAGTTTTGTCAATTAAATTGGCATTAAAAGAACTGCTGAAGCACATGAACACATTTTTCTCTTTTATATCATAAAACCATTTCTAAAAAACCCCACTACCATATCTGGACTGGAAAAATGTTCAATGTTGATATTTCAAAGAATTTCCTGTGATTGAAACCTACAGAACCCCTCCCCTCCATGTCAGAACCAGTTCAGGGCCAGTTAACTAATAATAAGTAACATACCTGCTATGTAATTGTCACATTTAGATGTTCTTGATAGTTTGGTTCCTTTTAATAGGGGCTGTAAGAGAAAAAACAAAGAGCAAGTGTAAAGGGCAATTATTTACTTCTGTGGACAGGAATATTAGTTCAACTGTTCAATTTATTTGGTGTAGACTATCACAACATTCACAAATCATGACAAATCTCAGCAGAATTTGGTTAAAAATGAAATTAACTGAAAGCCAATAGAAGACAATACGAAGCATTGCATAAAATGCAAAATAAAATAGTTATTCAATGACTTTATATAGTCCCTGTGTAAAATGTATAATGAAGCAGTAGATTTCTTAATGAATCAGATGAATAGTGAGTGTAGGCCTGTCCAGCATCTCATTCGAAAACTTAGGCTAGGGCCAGATGATGTGTAACATTGCAAACTCTCCGCAGGTAGAGAATCCGCTGTCCTGCTGCTCCCCTTGCCTTTTGAACTGTAGGAGGATTTAGTTGCGAAATGCAAAATGTTGAGCAGAAACAATACTTCTGGATGCAGGTAGAGCAAGAGCGGAAGAGCAGCGGATTTCTGCATTTCTCCACAGGCTAAGGTCTGCCATCATCTGACACTAGCCTAAGGGTGAAATTATGAAGATAGTATTTTTTTTACCCTCTAGTCTTCCAGGAAGTCTAGGAAGCATTGTTTCCTTCATTCTTGCTTAAACTTTTTTAAATTAAGCTAAAAAGTGGTGAAAAACCTTTTTCCATCACTAAACTACTGTATATCTAATTGAAGAATAAAGGTATAGAGAAAGAATAAAGGTACAGAGAAATAAATCTAATTAGTTTCATTATGATCCATTTTGACATAAAATCAAAAGTTAAACTTGTGTTTCTCTTTTGATAGGGCTTTAAATATCATTTCAACAAAAAACAAGACATTTTGCAGAGGGTTTAATCATAGGACACAAAATATTACTTTCCTTGTGATTGTTGACTTTCTGTAGTAATGGATTTCACACACTCCGAACTGTTAGCAAAGAATGTTCTAAACATTGGTGTTAATTGATATTCGGGAAGAAAAGGAAGCAAGCATTTTCCAGTTTGTGTTTGTTTATGGAAAATGAGCTACACACAGTAAGATGTAATTATTTGATTCTTCTTAATCCAGTTAAATATATTTTCTAGGTAAATTAATTAACAGGAATTGAAAGTCATCTCTATTTCCTTGTTTTGGAACTTGCAAATTACCATCTATACATACTGTGTAAGGGACTAGGGAAAGGCAGAGTGGGTATCTTCAGAGAGCTAGGCTGGCAGGCATGATTAGTTGCTGTTTGGTTAAGGGGAAAACCTAATGATTTCACTAATTATGCATCCCATAATTAATTATTCACCTAATCAGGTGCTGGGAAAGCAAATGAATAAGCAGTATAATAATTTTGGTGAGGAAACCATAAGCTACACTACTACACTGTCATCAGGTACTATCTGAAGGTTTGAGATAATGAGCATTACTAATAAAGTGCTAGTAATTATGTCAGTTTTACACGGACGTGTTTTATTTATCTGGCGTAAAAGGGATTTTTTCTCTTTTTATACTTTTAGTTATATTCAGTCATCAGATAAGATAAAGCAGGGTATATGCTAGTAGGCTTATAATTGTACTAATTGAATACACTGTTCCTGATACACATCCTTCAGTTCCACATGGTGTGGAATCTAAGTTCTGTGGTCATGGCACTGGAAAATGTAGTAAACTGTATGCAATCACACTAGTCGACATGGCACTATAATGATCCAGAGTGCAGGGCCAGAACTAGTGGTAGGCAGAAAAGGCACCTACCTAAGGTGCAACTTAGTGAGGGCCCCAAGCATGTATATAAAGACAGAGTTTGTGCTGATGCCACATTAAAGAAAATATATACAGTACACTCAAAAAGTAATTGATAAATCAAAAATACAAAATTGTTATTAAATTAATAACGGAGGATTCACTCACAGTTCACCTCAGTCCCAAGGTGCAAAGTCCAAAACACTGTATCCAAAAAGAATGTGAGGACCTCCAATAATAAAGAAACAAATATATAAAAAATATGAGTGAGTGCCGCGGTAGGCACGAGATGCGTTGGCTCTTATGTCCCAATAAATTTTTCTATTTTTTATATATTTGTTTCTTTATTATTGGAGGTCCTCACATTCTTTTTGGATACAGTGTTTTGGCCCCAAGCATGTACCTCTTTTGCCACCTACCCCTGGTCTGAAACCTTGTTCCCCCACAAACACTCCTCTTCAGCACACTTTCCCTCTCACCCATCCCTCCAGGGTGTAACCTGCCCTGGTATTGAATGGCTTTATAAACTAATTTAAGGGCTTTTACATTCAGTTGTTTTAACTTACATACCCATAGGGTATGTTTTTTTGTACATTGCACCACACATGTGACATGAATTTTCACTATTGGGACTATACTGACAGGAGGGCATGTAAACACTGAATTTATTGGGGATGTCCAACAGGAATGCATATTCTGACAGGCAAGAATATAACAAAGTAAAGCTCCAGCACAGACGTTGAATGAACTCAACCTGTTTGAGGGGTGCCAGGTAGACATGACATAGAACATCAGCTTCAGGGTGGTTAGAATACACATTTTCTTGAAACTTTTTAGGCTTAGTTTTTAGAGTATGCAGCAAAATAGATTATGGAAGAAAAATCATGCCTCCACCATGGAAGGTGCCGTTTACTGTTCATGCTGCTAATAGCATCATGTCATGCACCCAGGCTTCTAATTCATGCTTCCTTTTAGCTACTTGTTATGGCAGACTATGGCACTTTAAAGCTTGCTATATGCAACAATGTGAAAACTACAACGGTCAAACTGCCTTGCCCAAATGAATTTCCATACATATCTAAGAGAAAAATGTTGCCTATGGCAGATGCTAAAGGTTTGAACCAAGGGATATCTTAGATATATCAGACAGTGCAAGCATCTGAGATAGGCAAGGTGTTTCTTATTTTAAAGAATAGGAAATGGCTGCAGACAGGCAAGGACATTTTGACAACAACAACTCAGAGATGATGATAGTGTTAATACACACTACAAGGATAGTTTTTTATTCCCTAGGTGCTATGACCCTTAGTGCTCACTTACCAAGCACTTGCACTCCTGGGGATCAATAATGTGGCACTTGGTGCAGAGAGCAGTGTCAAGAGGTGCAGAAAGCACTGTGCTCACTGCCTGCCAGATAGAATATCTTTCTGCCATGTCTCAATATTAAGTAAAATATTAATAAACAATAATCCATTGATGTTTAGAGACGTATATCTTGTAACAGAAAAGGAATTACCAGGTTCATAAAGCATTATGTTGCCTTTAAAGAAAAAAATGTAAGTAACATTTTGACACAATTGCAAGAGCACTAAGGATTACACATCGTTAGTTAGAGAATTGGTAGGAAACAGGAGCAGGGACAGCAAGTGTTGCATTCATGGGGGAGAACACTGGTCTCTGCTCCTAGGTTCAGTACCACAAAGTGCAGAAAACATGGTGGACTGCACTAATATTTTGTACTTTTCATCCTGATCTTCACTAAGTTGTGTGTATGTTATTGATCTTTCATTTTTTAATTACTATTTTGTTCCGGACCTTGCCTTGTTTATGGTCAACCCTCACTACTTGCCTTGATGTGGACTTCCTGCCTGTCTACCCAATCTAGTTCTACTTCCTGCCTTAGTAACCTGTGTGCTTGTCGTATTGTGCATATCCTGTTTTCAAGTACTATCCTGCCTGTATCCTCCTTGGTTCTCCTTGGGTTAAAAGCAGGGAAGTAGGACATGGCAGTATTGAAGTATTGACAGTTTCATTTATCAAATAACATGATTTTTGCACACATGACCTACTTTCTGATTGTTTTTAACATTCAATAGGCATAAAAAAGGTAAAAACACTGCAAAAAGAGGATTGAGTCCGTGTTTTAGCTTGTATGCATGCATATTTTATAACATTTGTCAGTCTTCAGATGAACAATCTATTTGAACTTTTTTTTTTTTTAAAAAAAAGAACTTTTTAGAAAATAAATATAGAATCCTGCTTTGTACTACATTTTCCCAACCTACGCACACATAATAACATTTCAGTTTCACCTCATTATTATTCGATAACATATGGAGCGGCTTGGTACTTAGTTTGTGGCACAGCGAACACCCACTGTGACCTGATGTCTGTCATATCTGCCCTGTCAATCAAACCTATAACATTTTAATTTGCTGAGTCTATTCAGACCGCTGTTTTATGAGTCTAAAATTTCTAATATAAAAACTCCATCTGGGGACATCGGTAGGTGGTTAAATCATAACGGATGTTATTACTTAAACCTCCTGTTCATTTAAAGACACAGCAAGAGGGAAGCAGAACATTATTTACTAGCTATAACTGTAACCAGCTGTGGCACACCTTCGCTTTCATAGGGAAATATTTTAGTCGATTTAGGAAGCACTGAAAGATTTAAAATTACATGTATAGACTTAAAGGGGAACCAGGGATATTATAAAAATTTCACTTAACTCACTTAAAGCAATTTAACATATTTAGAAATGTTTTTTTTTTAATTTATTATTTTCAGTTATAAGGAACATCAAGGCCAGCGAGACATCTGGTTTACAAATTAACGGGTATCCCCATGTCATGGTTGTGTTGTTTAAGGATTATTGTTGCATGAATTACTGAAGTTATCTATTGTTTCATTATTTTATTGATTAGAGAGCTGAATTATAGCTGACTATTCTGGAAAGCTTAATGTGGTTTATACATTTATTATTCTTTTGCATATTCACAATACTTATTTAGGTGATATTTAATTTTCATATTTCTTCCTTCCTTTCTTTCTTAGTAATAGCATTTCTCTACTGATTCAGTTCATACTGTACAGCACTTCTCATTGGGCATACTGGATGTATGCGACTACACAATGTATTAGAAAATGGCCTGGAGTAATAAAGAAAAAAAAAAGGAACAAATGTAAAAGCGAGTGGTACTAGAGTGAAGAATAAAGGCATTTTTCTGGATGCTATTAAAGTTTTATAAAATGTGAGTTTTGTTCCAGTTATGCCAGAATAGGCGACTATGAAAGTGTTAAAAAAAATTAAACATTACTTATTTCAACATCCTAATGTGCTCCACTGTCTAGACAAAATCGAATCTGTATTGTGCAGAGCATTTTAAAGCAATAAACAATTTTATTATGTTGCAAATCAATTTGATACCATTATATTATTGCCATATCATACACTAATTACTCAGATAAAGTAAGCAAACAATTGATTGTATGTATTTCATTGTCTTTTGAAAGTATTCTGATCTCCAGACTGCTAAGGCCAAAGGGCATTACACTATTCTCATTCTCCTGGACTTATCTTCTGCTTTTAATACTGTTAACCATTCTGTTCTAATGCAAGTTCTCCATTCAATTGGTATCTGTGATCAAGCTGCATCCTGGTTCTCTTCCTACCTTTCTGACCGCTCCTATTGTTCATCTTAATGTGAGCCACACCATCCACATAGACTGCCACCTCTCATCTCAAACCCTTCTATCTTGCTGCTCATTACCTCTGGAATTCCATCCCTCTCTTAATCTCTTCAAGAAAAAGCTAAGAGCCTACCTTTTGGACCACTAGAACATTAGCCCAGTCCTGTCCCCCTTACCTTCTGCACTTTTTCATCTCCAATTTGTGCCTGTATGTTAGCCTTCCAACCACTTAGACTGTAAACTCTACAGAGCAGGAACCTCCTTCCCACTATGTCTCTTACCACATAGCACTTAAGCCATTTGTCCTTTGATTCTGTATATATTTATTATGTGATTTGTCTCCCCCATGTATACTTTTATATATATATTGTACTTTTATGCACTGTACAGCGCTGCGGCTCCTTAACTGAGCTTTACAAATAAAGTTATACATACATACAAAACCTTTTATGTTTTTAAGGACAAGCTGCATGTATGTATGTACACATACAGATGTAGCTTGAGTTATTCCAGTGGGAGTTAATGTTGGCTTCATGTGGTTTGCCTGCTTTTAAAATAACAGTTCAGCGTATAAATAAAAACGGAGTAAATGGAGATTGGGCTGTGCAAAGTAAAAAAATAATTGTTCAATATAGTTAGCCAAAGATGTAATATATAAAGGCTAGAGTGACAATTGTCTAACATAATAGCCAAAACACTACTTCCTGCTTTGCAGCTTTCTATCCTCTTAGTTAGTCAGTGACTTAAAGGGAGACCACTTGGGACATAACTATTCAGATAGTTTGCTTGTGATCTACACAGGGTAGATTGAAAAGCAAATTAATTCAATGGTTACTGCATGTCCCATATGCCCCCCCTTCAAGACACGGATTAGTTACTGACTGGTAACAGGAAAAGTAAGTGTTGCAGAAATAATTTCATGACAAAATGTCAAATATCAAATATCAAAGACATTGTTATGATAGTTGTAAAAAAAAGAAAAAGCTTTAATTTGTGGTGTCAGTATTTCTTTAATAGTGATGGGCGAATTTATTTATTGCCACTGGCGAATAAATTTGCGAAACGAGACGGAGCAGTTTTGCAAATTTTTCACAGTTTTGCGAATTTTGCAGGAAATTCGCAAATCTTTTGGCGAATCGAAACGGCACAAATTCCCCCATCACTATTTAAATTGAATATCATTCTTTACATCATACTCTGCATCAGTGATCCCCAACCAATGGCTTAGGAGCAACATTCTGCTAACCAACCTCCTGGCTCTTGCTCTAGTGGCTTCATAGGTGGAGCCTATTTTTGAATTTTTAGCTTGGAGGCAAATGTTTGTTGAATAAAACCAGGTCTAATGCCAAACAGAGCCTCCTTTAGACTGCCAATCAACATAGGGGTTATTAAATAGGCATTCATCGCCCTTATTTGCCCCCACAGTAACATTTGCTTGCTTTTGTTGCTCCCCAATTCTTTTTACAATTGAATGTGGCTCATAGATAAAAAAAAAAAAAGAAAAAAAAGCTCTACATCATAGTGAACAAACTCTTTAACAGTATTCTCTCTGCACTGACAGTTGGTGTGGAGGAGGGGTTTAATCTGCCATTTACCTGGCATGTTTAACCAAAGATAAGACTGCCTGTTAGCTTGTGATATTATAGATGATCATGAAATGTTGAAAACCAGAGGAAAACATAATATTCCTAACACTAAACATCAAAAATCTTGCTTTCAAAGGTTTTTACATCCTCCTGCTCTCAGCTCTCTGGGTAAGATTACTGTATTTGTAGGGTATTGCTGGCCTGTAAAGTTCTCCAACGGTAGCTACACAAGAAAAATGTTAGCTTTTTAAAAAGAAAAAAAAAATAGATATTTTGGGGGTATTGAAATAAGTTGATCTTTAAATGTGAACTTTAGAAAATGAATAGACTTCATTAAACATGATAAAAAGCCATCTTATTGTGACCTCAATCATGTCTTCCTAATAGAGTTCTTATTATAATAATTACAGCCCATTAAAATGTCAGAAAAGTCTTCTAAGATGTGCAAGACAGAATCCTCGTACTGAAAATTTGCCATCAGAATTAAGATTAGATTTTGCTTTATTCCACCAAAGGACAACGACCTACATAACTATGTGTAAAATAAATGTTAAGATCCAGATCTGCATTTCAACAAAACCAGATGGGACTTATCCTCCAATAGTATGGGCCCAATTATTTGCAAAATACACACATAATCGTATTAAGGAGTAAAGATAAAAGGCAATATTTATTTAACTACCATGCCACAGATACTTAAAACCATTTAAAATAAATAAAAAACAGCGCTGCGCTGGGTTCAGGGATCCCTTTAACCCCAAATAACCACTTATAAAGAGGACTCCTCTATGTAGGATTTGGTGGAAATTTGATTATGTCTAGGTGGCTCAACAGCCAGTATTCCAATCAAGCGTTAGTAGATACACATGTAAGTCCAATTGTTCATGTGAGGGAACGAAAGTGCATCCTTATAATTCACATCCGCAAGATATTGCAGAGAAGAAAATCCTGGTTATATAACACTGAATAGCGTGCTGCAGCTTAGTGAAGGTTACTATCTCCCGCGGGTACAATAGTCCCCGTGATGGTTTGCGGTGCAAAGCCAGTATATCAGGTTTAATGTCTTTGCGGGTAACTGGATTTGCCAATGTCTACTGTCCCATCCATATATTTACAGCCGCCTATTGCTCTCAGTGGCCAGCTGAGAGGTTGCGGCTTCGTGATACTGCGATCACTGACAGTCACCGTATTGTGCCAGCCCAGGTGTAACAGTTATCCCGGCTATCACCAGACCCGAAAATAAAGGTATACAGACCACGTGTCTTTGAGAGTTTTTCACCCGATAATTTCCGCGTTCCATCAACTGGCACAGCGCTGACACTGAGTCGTTTGGGATACCCTGCTCCCCTATTTTGGGAACTTAAGTGCGCAGACAGAAGATCTCCTGCCAGTTGATGGAACGCGGAAATTATCGGGTGAAAAACTCTCAAAGACACGTGGTCTGTATACCTTTATTTTCGGGTCTGGTGATAGCCGGGATAACTGTTACACCTGGGCTGGCACAATACGGTGACTGTCAGTGATCGCAGTATCACGAAGCCGCAACCTCTCAGCTGGCCACTGAGAGCAATAGGCGGCTGTAAATATATGGATGGGACAGTAGACATTGGCAAATCCAGTTACCCGCAAAGACATTAAACCTGATATACTGGCTTTGCACCGCAAACCATCACGGGGACTATTGTACCCGCGGGAGATAGTAACCTTCACTAAGCTGCAGCACGCTATTCAGTGTTATATAACCAGGATTTTCTTCTCTGCAATATCTTGCGGATGTGAATTATAAGGATGCACTTTCGTTCCCTCACATGAACAATTGGATTTACATGTGTATCTACTAACGCTTGATTGGAATACTGGCTGTTGAGCCACCTAGACATAATCAAATTTCCACCAAATCCTACATAGAGGAGTCCTCTTTATAAGTGGTTATTTGGGGTTAAAGGGATCCCTGAACCCAGCGCAGCGCTGTTTTTTATTTATTTTAAATGGTTTTAAGTATCTGTGGCATGGTAGTTAAATAAATATTGCCTTTTATCTTTACTCCTTAATACGATTATGTGTGTATTTTGCAAATAATTGGGCCCATACTATTGGAGGATAAGTCCCATCTGGTTTTGTTGAAATTTTGAAAAGTATATGTGGACACCTCCAATTAGGCCATTTCAAATTGGAGAGACACCTTGCGCAATCAATTTAAGTATATAAGATCCAGATCTGCATGTTGGTTTCCCTTATGAATTTCCCTTAAGAATACTTATCAAAATACCTCAAATGTCTTAACGCTAGCATATATTAAGAACAGTTTACAGAATTTTAACCCAGATTGAAACATTTTAAGATTACATTAATAACTATATAACAGTGAGGGGTCGAATTTGTCCTGTTTCTAGTGATGGCAAATGTATTTGCCAGGTGAGAATTCGCAGCGAATTCCAGCGATTTCGCAAAACCGCCGCGAAAATTCGCCGACGTAAAAAAAATGGACTCCGACGTCTCAAAAACGAGACACAGTTTCTCAAATTTTTCGCCGTTTCGCGAATATCGCGGGAATTTTGCAAATTTTTCGGCGAAGCAAAATGCCTCAAATTCACCCATCACTACCTGTTTTGCTTCTCCGAAAAGTTTGCGAATTTCCTGCGAAAGTTTGCGGAAACAGGAGTTTTGACGCCTGTGTGAATTTGTGTTAATTTTGACACCAGCATTAAAGTCAATGGGCATGCGAATAATGTTGACGTGCAACTGTTTTGACTGTTTGATCTTGCAAATTGTAAAATACAAGAAATTTACATAGAATTGTTCATATCCAAAATAGACCAAAGCTATTTATTTCCTTAAATAATAAACACTGATTAAACAAAATTGTGGCTTTATGTCTATACACTAAACAAATATTGTTTAATTAAAGGAATTGGCATACTTCATTAGAATGTTGCATGTTTACTAAATAATATTATAAATGTGTGCAAAAATGGTAGAAATAGATTTCCACAAATATAAAATGCCATTCTTCTGTTATTCCAGATTTATGTTTCCACAACCTGTTCCATACCTCAACTTAGATCATAGAGATGATTTCCAGCTGATTGGTAATTATGTGGTTGCAGCGACTTGCAGTTAAGTGTTTTATATCCGAAAGAGCTTTGAGATTTTTACAGGGAGCTGACAGTTATATAATGATTTGTATCCCTATTGAACACACAGTACCACGATTTATTATTTTGGCGATGAGCGATGTGATTGTATCCCTTTTGAACTCATAGTAGCAGTATTTATATATAAGATACTTTCAGGTTTCAGAATGGCCCCACTAGTATGTATAATTAGACATAGCGACTTTGCCAATAATTAAGTATATTTAAGTAGAATGAATGACATCTAAAGTTTGGCTTCAGCTAACTTGCGGCTTGAGTATGATAAAAAGGAAGGCGGCTTTTGATATGTAATATCTATGTTTTAATATTAAGATACATATTTAGTTAAACAGTGCACGGACTGTTAAGTGGTTGGTTTGCTTTTATTTTTATTTTTCGTTTGATCATGTTTATTTTTTGTGTGATCTTGTATATTGCTCATGTATATATTTGTATTTAAAGGGATTCTGTCATCAGAAAACATGTTTTTTTTCAAAACGCATTAGTTAATAGTGCTACTCCAGCAGAATTCTGCACTGAAATCCATTTCTCAAAAGAGCAAACAGATTTTTTTATATTCAATTTTGAAATCTGACATGGGGCTAGACATTTTGTCAATTTCCCAGCTGCCCCATGTCATTTGACTTGTGCCTGCACTTTAGGAGAGAAATGCTTTCTGGCAGGCTGCTGTTTTTCCTTCTCAATGTAACTGAAGGAGTCTCAGTGGGACATGGGTTTTTACTATTGAGTGTTGTTCTTAGATCTACCAGGCAGCTGTTATCTTGTGTTAGGGAGCTGATATCTGGTTACCTTCCCATTGCTCTTTTGTTTGGCTGCTGGGGGGGAAAAGGGAGGGGGTGCTATCACTCCAATTTGCAATACAGCAGTAAATAGTGATTGAAGTTTATCAGAGCACAAGTCACATGACTTGGGGCAGCTGGGAAATTGACAATATGTCTAGCCCCATGTCAGATTTCAAAACTGAATATAAAAAAATCTGTTTGCTCTTTTGAGAAATGGATTTCAGTACAGAATTCTGCTGGAGCAGAACTATTAACTGATTCATTTTGAAAAAAATTTTTTTTCCCATGACAGTATCCCTTTAAGTGCATAAACTAGTAAAGCAAAGCAAAATGATTACACATTTTCCTTAGACAATTAAACAAGGAAAAAAAATGAAGGCAAATTAGCCCTTTAATTTAAGTAAACTAGGGGAAGGTGTTATTGTATATTTATACATTTAACCTTTTAAGTGCCAGCAGAATTTCACATTTTGGTTACGCGAAATGCCAGCCGTTTTTGAAACATTTTGTGCTCTCTCACTTTAGGGGCATTTTCTGAGGGGAAACCTATAGTTTACGTAGGAAAACTATACATTGTTTTTTTCGGTAGAAACTGAGCTTTCTAAATCTGCCTGAGTTTTCATGTATTTCCACCTGTGCAAAAAAATTTATAGTGCTAAATACCAAAAAAAAGAAAAATTACCATTTTTCATCGTATATCAATTTATACCAGAAAAATATTTCATTTTACGGAGGAAAATCCAACTGATTTGGAAAGCCTTATGTCTCTCGAACGTGCCAATACCAGATATGTATAGTTTTAGGGAGATTTAGGACTTCTGTACCTCAAAAACTCCCGGCAGTATATTAACGAATTTTGAAAGCACTAAGGCAGAAAACGGCATGCTTTAGATTCCAAGGCAAAAAATCCTGAAACCGTAGGTTTACCCCAGAAAACCATACATTTTTGAAAAGTACACATTCTGCCGATTACAAAATGGGTAACTATGTCTCTCTACTCCCAACTACCAAACATAAAAGCTTGTCTGAACATAGCGGTTTTTCATAAAAAAATTCAAAATTCTGAAAAATCATTTCAAAGGTTTTATTTTGCTGCTCCGCATATCCCAAACTATATTAGGTACCAAGAAAAAGCACCTGAAATATGATTGCCAGGGGTCCACTGAACAGTTTGATACCCATTATGCATAGGTTTACCAAAGTATCTGGCATTTAGAGACACCAATATGAAGTTAGCACATCCAAATTGTTCAGGACTTTACTTCAGCTACTGAGAAATCAACACATTGACTGCATTTTTTGTGGGGTAAAAACACAGAAATATATGTTTACCCCCTAAAACCCATATATTTTTGGAAAGTACACATTCTACTGAAGCTAAAATGGGTACCCATGCCTTTCTGCTCCAAACTACTGAGTCGCAAGGCTTTCCCAAAATTGTCGGTTTTGGTGAAATATCTGAAAATTGCCTCAAACCTTCAGCTTCCCAGCACCATATCGCCCATGTATCATTACGTACTAAGAAAAAGCACCCTAAATATGATTGCCAGGGTTCCTCTGAACATTTTGGTAGTCATTGTTCATAAGTTTACCAAAGTATCTGGCATTTAGAGGCCCCAAAATGAAGTTAGCGCATACAAACAGTCCCATCGGTAACTTCAGCAAATGAAAGATCAACACATTGACTGCATTTTTGTGGGGTAAAAACACAGAAATATATATTTACCCCCCAAAACCCATATATTTTTGGAAAGTACACATTCTACCGAATCTAAAATGGGTACCCATGCCTTTCTGCTCCAAACTACTGAGTTGCAAGGCTTTCCCACAATTGTCGGTTTTGGTGAAATATCTGAAAATTGCCTCAAAGCTTCAACTTCTCAGCACCATATCACCCATGTATCGTTACGCACCAAGAAAAAGCACCCTAAATATGATTGCCAGGGTTCCTCCAAACAGTTTGGTGGCCATTGTTCATAGGTTTACCAAAGTATCTGGCATTTAGAGGCCCCAAAATGAAGTTAGTGCATACAAATAGTCCTGTGGGTAACATCAGCTAATGAAAAATCAACACATTGACTGCATTTTTGTGGGGTAAAAACACAGAAATATATGTTTACCCCCCAAACCCATATATTTTTGGAAAGTACACATTCTACTGAATCTAAAATGGGTACCCATGCCTTTCTGCTCCAAACTACTGAGTCGCAAGGCTTTCCCAAAGTTGTCGGTTTTGGTGAAATATCTGAAAATTGCCTCAAAGCTTCAACTTCCCAGCACCATATCACCCATGTGTCATTATGTACTAAGAAAAAGCACCCTAAATATGATTGCCAGGGTTCCTCCAAACAGTTTGGTGGCCATTGTTCATAGGTTTACCAAAGTATCTGGCATTTAGAGGCCCCAAAATGAAGTTAGCGCATACAAATAGTCTTGTGGGTAACTTCATCTAATGAAAAATCAACACATTGACTGCATTTTTGTGGGGTAAAAACACAGAAATATATGTTTACCCCCCAAAACCATATATTTTTGGAAAGTACACATTCTACTGAATCTAAAATGGGTACCCATGCCTTTCTGCTCCAAACTACTGAGTCGCAAGGCTTTCCCAAAGTTGTCGGTTTTGGTGAAATATCTGAAAATTGCCTCAAAGCTTCAACTTCCCAGCACCATATCACCCATGTGTCATTACGTACTAAGAAAAAGCACCCTAAATATGATTGCCAGGGTTCCTCTGAACATTTTGGTGGCCATTGTTCATAAGTTTACCAAAGTATCTGGCATTTAGAGGCCCAAAATGAAGTTAGCGCATACAAACAGTCCCGTGGGTAACTTCAGCTAATGAAAAATCAACACATTGACTGCATTTTTGTGGGGTAAAAACACAGAAATATATGTTTACCCCCCAAAACCCATATATTTTTGGAAATTACACATTCTACCGAATCTAAAATGGGTACCCATGCCTTTCTGCTCCAAACTACTGAGTCGCAAGGCTTTCCCACATTTGTCGGTTTTGGTGAAATATCTGAAAATTGCCTCAAAGCTTCAACTTCTCAGCACCATATCACCCATGTATCGTTATGCACCAAGAAAAAGCACCCTAAATATTATTGCCAGGGTTCCTCTGAACATTTTGGTGGCCATTGTTCATAAGTTTACCAAAGTATCTGGCATTTAGAGGCCCCAAAATGAAGTTAGCGCATACAAACAGTCCCGTGGGTAACTTCAGCTAATGAAAAATCAACACATTGACTGCATTTTTGTGGGGTAAAAACACAGAAATATATGTTTACCCCCCAAAACCCATATATTTTTGGAAAGTACACATTCTACCGAATCTAAAATGGGTACCCATGCCTTTCTGCTCCAAACTACTGAGTCGCAAGGCTTTGCCAAATTTGGCGGTTTGGGTGAAATATCTGGAAATTGCCTCAAAGCTTCAACTTTCCAGCATCGTATTGTCAATGTATCATTACCAGCATAAAGCATCCTAAAAATAAACATAGGGGTCTACTAAACAGTTTGATGCCCAATGTGCATAGATATACCAAACTATGTGGCACACAGAGACCCCCAAATGACAACATGTATAGACATTTTCACCGCTAACGCACTGGCTGCTGCAATATAACCACCCGGTGTGTGTATTATGCGACATTAGACCACCTAACAGTACAGAGACCCCAGAAAACCATATATTTTCAGAAAGTACACATTCGGACGAATCCAATATGGGTAAATAAGTGTTTCTACTGCAAACTGCCAAACTGCAAAGCAATGCTGAACATAACGGTTTTTATCAAATTTCTGAAAATCGTCACAAAGCTTGAATTTTACCCCATTATATGCCACACATTTTGTAACGTATCAGCATAAAACATCCTAAATATGAATGCCAGGGGTCTACTGAACACTTTGATGCCCAATATGCATAGATATACCAAACTATGTGGCGCACAGAGACCCCCAAATGACAATAGTGTATATACATTTTCAAGGATGACGCGCTGGCTGCTGCAATATGAGCACCTGGTGTGTGTATTATGCGACATTAGACCCCCCTAACAGTACAGAGACCCCAGAAAACCATATATTTTCAGAAAGTACACATTCTGACGAATCCAATATGGGTAAATATGTGTTTCTACTGCAAACTGCCAAACTGCAAATCAATGCTGAACATAACGGTTTTTATCAAATTTCTGAAAATTGGCAGAAAGCTTGACTTTTACCCCATTATATGCCCCACATTTCGTAACGTATCAGCATAAAACATCCTAAATATGAACACCTGGTGTCTACTGAACACTTTGATGCCCAATATGCATAGATATACCAAACTATGTGGTGCACAGAGACCCCCAAATGGATATATAGTATATAAAATGTACAAGGCAAAACAAAATAAGGCAGTAAAGAGTGAAATGCAAAAAAATCCAATAAAACCACAAAAATCAATGTTTTTTTTTCCAGACTAGTGTTATCGGCCGTCAGAATCACAGTTTGAATATTTTAGCTGGGCCAAACAGGTTCTACGGCTAGAAACAAGTGAACACAACATATGCAGAGCTGAAAATGCAATAAAATGGCTAAAAATTCAATAAATAGGGATGTAGCGAACCGCCGTTTTGGTGTTCGCGAACACCGGCAAAAAATGCGAACGGTTCGCGAGCTTCGAACACCCGCAAAATCGTTCGATTCGAACGTTCGAAGGATTTTTCGTTCGATTCGAACGTTTGAAGGATTTTCATTGTTCGATCGAAGGATTTTCATTCGAATCGAATGGTCGAGGGATTTTAATCGTTCGAACGAATGGAAATCGTTCGAACGAATGGAAATCGTTCGATTTTAGGGGTCGAATGGTCGCGAACTCAAATTGCGAACGTTCCCAAACGTTCGCGAACATTAGGCGGACGCGAACGGTCGAAGTTCGCAGGCGAACTGTTCGCTACATCCCTATCAATAAAATGGCTAAAAATGCACCAAAATACCCAAAATTGCAATATAATCACCGAAATAACATACAAAAGGTATTGCACAGTACGGTTAGCGAATACGCTATTCGTAATGGCAATAAAACATTTTTTTCAGCCAAAAAAAGAGACGATGCGATAAGAAAAAAAAAAGCCACAATGCCATGTATGTGCGTGTGCGTGTGTACAAATGGTAAATTACATGTTATGTGTGCGTGTGTGCGTGTGCACATGTGTGTAAGTGCAGTGAGTGTAAGTGACCCCCCCCCAATCCCCAAAAATGTATGTGTAAGTGTGTGTAAGTGTGAATCTAAGTGTGTATTACTGTAATAAGTGTGTGTTGGTGTGTTTGTGTGTGTAATTGTTGCACTAACCTGAAAAAATCGCTGAAGACTGTTGCAGGCGATCAGGAAGAGCCCCTGGAAGACATCTGCCTCGTGGTTCCTGTCTGTGTGCTGTGGGGGCGGAGATCGATGATCCGGTGCAGGCTGCAGCAGCAGGACACGTAAGTAACACGTGCCTGCTGCTGTTTTTGGGCCCCTGGGCGATCGCGCCCCAGGGGCCACTCGATCCCCTGCTCTGCTCGTTGCCTAGGGGCAGGGGATCGAGCAGGAATGGAGCGAGCGGCTCTAACAGCCGCTCCTCCGCTTCTGAACCCGGAAGTGCTGCAGAACGTAGAATCTACGTTCTGTGGCATTTCAAGTACCTTTGCCACAGAACGTAGATTCTACGATCTGTGGCATTTAAAGGGTTAAAAGGAAAATGTAAAGTTAATTACAATCTTCTGCTTACCCAGAATAAGCCTATTCTCTTTCTGGTATCTATTTATTGTAATGCTGCTTTTATGATCTTTGACCAAACTAGGAAAAATTTAATTATTTTGGTTACTGCCACTTATTAGTCTAATGTTTAATGTGTAGCATACTGATTGCACACGTGGGTTTGATTCTGTCACCACCCACTCCTGTTACATGTACTTCTATAAATGTGATAAATAATGAATAAATCCTAACAACTCTTTTTTTTCAGGGTTAAAGTGTGTAACTGAAATATTGAAATATTAAGTGTTGTCGTCTATAAAGGCATCTTAATAAAAATATGGTTCTCAAATCCCCCCAAAAAACAAGTTTAACAAGATAAATTGTATTTTATATGAAAATATATTTTGAACTTCAATTAATTATCTAAATAATAAATAAATATTTATCTAAATATCATAATGTGCTTGACTGATATGTAACAAGTTACAAGTGCGTTACAATATAAAGTAAAAATACATGTCAAATAAATTTTAAAATTAAAGCTTCCAAATGAAATTGCTGGAAACATATATGGAGTCATTATGGATGTTGCTCACTTAAAAAGTATTGCGTTTATTACATTCTTTAAAGGATTGCACAATTCTAAGTTAAATTAATTAGAGGGCCCTCACTCTTGCATACACTGTGCAAGCAATATGCACAAGTATGTACAAAACACGTTTTACTTTTTTCCCTAGGTCCACCATTCCCCAGCTGCAGCCTGTTAAACTGTGAGATCAGATGCAACTCCTTATAGAGCAGCTTCTTAGTGGACTGTTTTTCCCATGCTCATAAGCAAAGTAAATCATTTTCAGGTTTGTTTTTGCTGCAGAAATTACAAAGAGAGTATATATTTCATAAGAATCCAGTAAGAAAAAGTAGATTTAGCATCTGCCATATTCATTAGTGTAATGTTAAAGGGAGATTTTTCCTCTTTATATACTGTATCATATGTAGTAGGGGTTTTTATATAATGGTCTTTATAATGATTTACAATATAAATGTCTGATGTATAATAACACCCCTAAAGCCCTGTACTTTATACAAAATGTTGATGGGGTTAACAGCACTGTGCCACTGTATGTAGCACATTTTAGAGTGGTCTATATAAGGAGGTACAGAGGCAGCCATTACTCCGTGCATTTTTGGTAAAGGTTAGATAGAGCAGGTGATAGAAAGATTTGAGTTCTATTTAGCTAGAGGAGTTTGTGTAGTTAGCTTTTTTTGGTGGAAGCTGTGACTTTCAGTTTACTGTTTTCCCCCTTCTGCTTACCTGCTCACCACCAAATAGCCATTGTTTGGGCTAACTTTCTTTGTCTGTGTTTGTGTGTCTGTATCCCTTGTGGGTACTGAGGGGTTTAGTTTAGGGTTTAATTTTTTTCTCCTTTCCTTCTTCACTTCACAGGTTGATGTGGGAGCAGCACCAAAGTGCCAGGGAACCGGGGGGCAGTGGTGCTTCCGGTCCACCTCCTTCCATTCCTCAGGGAAGAGGTGCTAGCTTCCCATTCCCTGTAGCAAGGGAAGGGGATTCTGAGGCTCACAGTTGGAGGTGGCCACTGTGTAGCTCTGCCTCCTCACTCTGCCTCCTCCTCCTCACTGCCATCATCAGTGTGGCCCCTGTCCTGCCAGGTTTCCCTCCCTCAGTTCCTTGGCCACAAGGCACCTTACTCCCCGAGCCACCCACAAATGCAGAGGCTCAATGCCTGCCTAGCAAAGCTTCTGGCTGTGCAGCTGCTGCCCTATCAGCTAGGTGAAGCAGCCCCTTTCTAACAGCTGATGGCTTGCGCTGCCCCTAACTGGCGGATCACCATCCACCATTATTTTGTCAGAAAGGCCATCCCTGCCCTCCATCATATGGTGGTGGAGAATGTGTCACTATCGCTGGATCATGCTGTTGGCGGCAGGGTGCACTGCACCATGGACACATGGACCAGCAGGCATGGGCAGGGGAGGTACATCTCATATACCGCCCACTGGATCACCCTCATGAGTGCTAGGGAGGTATCAAGCAGGGGCACTCCCCTCAGGCTAGAGGTGCCTCACTGTGGAGTACAGGGTAAACCCCACATGGCCACTTCTTCCTCCTCCGCTTTGGATGAGCCACCACTGAAGCATCCCCAAAGTTGCTCTTCAGTGCAGCACATGCACTGTCAGGCTGTGCTTCAACTCCTCTGCCTGGGGGAGAGGATTCATACTGCACCTGAGCTCATGGCCACCTTCCAGAGTCAGGTGCAGAGGTGGCTCTCTCACCACCAGCTCCAAGCAGGTACTGTAATATTGTATGCGACAACGGTCGCAAACCTGATGGCACCATCCGCATAGGCCAACTCACCCATGTGCCTTGCTTCGCACATGTCCTCAACTTTGTGGTGCACTGCTTCCTGAAGAGCTACCAAGGGTTGGGTGACTTGTTAGAGAATGCACGTAGGGTATGTGGCCACTTCCACAGGTCCCCCACTGGCATGGATGCAGCAGCAGCATCATCTGCCACCCCACCGGCTGATCTGTGACCTGCCAGCTTGCTGGAATTCCACCCTGCAAATGGTGGAGCAGCGCTGGGTGGTAAGCAAATACCTGCTGGAGCACAGTGCCAGGGGTACTCAGGGGGTACTTGCTCCCTTTGAGCAGGTCACACACTTTTTTAGCAGAAACAATGCATATTTTAGCGATGTTATGCTCCTGGTTTACCTCCTCAAGCGCATGTTGGATGGCCTGTTAGACGAGGATGATGTGCATGAGGAAGAGGAGAGTAGGCCCCAGAGGCAGGCAGAAGGGGCTGGGAGGCAAGACAAAGTTCTGCCCAATGAGGAGGATAAGGAGGATGAGGGAGAGGAGGACTGGGTGCCTGCACAGCATGGGGAGCAGGACACACGCCACCCAACCACCCCAGCTATTGTCCACAGCTGTGAAGGCACAGAACAGGTAGAGGAGGTAGATGACCTGCTGCATCTGGAGGGCAGTGAAGAAGAGGTTGGTCGGGGGCACCTCTTCTACATGTCTGCCTATATGCAGACTTGTCTCCGGAGTGATCCCTGGATCTGTTCCATCAAAGACCGGGATGATTACTGGGTGGCCACTTTTGTTGACCCATGGTACAAGGGAAAGGTGGGGGAGTTCCTTGTACCCAGCCAGAGAGAGAGAGGATACAAGGAACTCCCCTAATTGAAGAGGGCTCTGTGCTCAAAGCAAAACTGTTGGAGGCCTTCCCCCAGGCTGACACTTCTCAGGCCAACTCTACTCCACACATCCAGAGACAGGGCCTAGCAGCAGCAAAGGAGGAGAACTCATGAGTGTGTGGAAGAGCTTTTTTAAGCCTCATCAGAAATCAGAAAGCAGCAGGCCCAGTCAGCACACAAAGTCACCACCAACAATAGCTGGAGAATATGCTGGCTCACTACATGGGGTCAGTCACTGTGCAGGATGCCATGCACACTGATGATGACCCCATGCATTTTTGGGTGTCGAGGCTCAACCAGTGGCCAGAACTGGCACAGTATGCTCTGGAGGTACTGACTTGCCCCCGCCAGTGTCCTGTCAGAGTGTGTCTTCAGTGCTGCAGGTGGGGTGGTCACTGAGACATGGCTATCCACTGGCAGTGTGGATATGTGGACATTTATAAAAATGCATGAGGCATGGATAAGCAGGGGATATCCAAGTGCCCATTGCAGACATCAGAGACTAGCCTCCTCTCCTCCCTCCTTTGCTGCTTATACTCTCCTCCATAGTTTTGCCTATTCCCCATCTGGCTGATATCCTGCTCCTGCTGCAGCCTGCTACCCCTAGTACTACTGCTGCATTGTTGCCATTTTTCTTTGTTGGGGGGGGTATCAAGGCTAATGCTAAAGTTGCTTCTAATACTGCAGCATAGTTAGCTAATTTCTTCTGATTGAGGCCTACCTCATTTAATTCTTCAAATTGTAATAAAGTTGATTCTTGCTGCTGCTGTTGCTACTACTGCCGCATGATTAGTAAATGTCTTCTGTTTGAGGCCTACCTCAGTTAATTCTAATAATGTTCATTCCAATACTGCTGCATGGTTGGCAAATGTAGTCATACTATTATTACATCAAAAGAAAGTACACGCACTCCTGCAGCCAGCCAGTGAGGTAAAAGAAGTAGTTTATTTCATAAAAATCAAACAGTCCTGACGTGTTTCGTATCAATGGATAGGTAATCATAGGCCTACTATCTAGTATTTCTGATTCCTTACATTTACACATAAATATTAGTGATGGGCGAATTTGCGCTGTTTAGTTTGGCCGCGAAATTCGTGAAACGGCGCGGTGTCGGCAAAGCAAAATGACACAGATTCCCCCATCACTAGTGCTGTGTTATCTACAGGTTAACAAAGGAGGATGAGGAATAGGGATTTAAGGGTATGGCTTAAAGGACATGTAAAGCCTACATTTTCTTACCATGTTTATAAGTTGGGCACATCTCTCCTACCCAAATGGCATTATTTGTACTGCATACATCCCCTCCATTTGCCAGCAACATTATATTTCCCAAAAACAAATAACAGCTTTCAGCCGGGGGCCAATTTCTCTCTTACACATCATCAGTGCATTTATATTTGCAAACAGCACATGTAAAGTTCATGCAATTAAAAAATGCAGGCTACCACAGGCAGAATTTACTATAATGACAAGTCCTGCATGGATTGAGCACTGTAATGGTTAAGCTGTGCTCAGGAGAGTGGGTAGGATTTAAAATAGGATCGGACAGCTAGAGCAGAGTTTATAAGGGAACCAGCAATGCTATATCTTCATTGGCTGTTATCCTGGAGGGTGTGTTTAGTAATCTGAGCTAAGAAGAACTGAGCATGCTCATGAACCAACAGCCAAAGGAAATTCCTGACGGAAGGGGCTGAGTGGGTTGAAGGAGGAGAATGAATCCTAAGTGATTAAGGAGATGCTGCAGCCTTACTATAAACCTTTGAACAGCCAGAGTGACAGGTGTTTAGAGATTTCAAAGAGGCTTTTCAGTGATTAAATTTTTGCGTGGGGGGTTTACATGTCCTTTAATATGACAACTTTTTTCACATATGAGTGATGTGATATCCCTGCAGTTAGCACCAACCATTTGGTTTTTTGGAGTGCTACAATAATTAACGTGGACATGGTCTTGTGGAAACATGAGTGTGGTTTAAAGTGGGTGTGGTTCAAAAACAGGGGGTGGCTAACAATGGCTTCCATTATTGGCCCTCCACCATATAGGACAAAAAAATTATGTCCCTCAATACCACAGAAGTTGGACAGCACTGATGTAGATGAACCAAAGGGAAGCCAAGTTGGGCCTGCTGGACAGAAGGAAGCTGACCTCCATCTTTTATTTCATTTTATTGTTGATGGTAACTATAATGTAGACTATGCATTAATCAGTAATTGTAAATTAATTTATATTAGAAGAAGTAATAAAGCTACTGAAATAATTCTGGTAAAGTTAGGGGGGCTCATTTATCAACACTGGGCAAATTTTCCCGTGGGCAGTTACCTATAGCAACCAATCAGTGCTTAGCTTTTTGAAGCCAGCTGCAAGTAGAACAATGAATTCAGCAATCTGATTGGTTGCCATGGGTTACTGCCCATGGGCAAATTTGCCCAGTGTTGATAAATTACCCCCAGGGTGCCTTATGTTTTAGGAGACACAATGCCCTATGCAGCCCAATCTGCTATGCAATGTAAAGAAGGGAGTAAGAAGTTCTTAAACATTCTTACTGGAATTTTGGTCCCACGCATACAATATACATGGGAAACATGAGCAGCTTTATCTGCAAGTTCTTGCACAATGAATTATGTTTCAATGAAAATGTAATACAGGTATGAAATATATGTGATGGTATTTTGTTTAATGAAAAAATGTTTAAAGCTGTTTAACCCAACAGTATATGCATTGTACATTTTCTTTTTTACACTAAGATGGTTTTAGGCATAAAATTCTACCTTTATTGATTGTGGTTTCTCATTGACACTGTAAATCCAAGCTTCTTGTTGAACAAAACATAAATATTTAATTGATAAAACTCATAAAATGTTAGAAAAGCATTAAACCAAAAGTAGAAATATGCCCGAGAGACTGAACAGCAGGGCTTGTATTATGCATTTGTGTTCATTTGCATTTAATTCTACTAATACTGACCTAGTAAAAGAACAATTTCATTTCAGATACATTCTAAACAAAAAAATGTACATTCCCAATGGAAAATAAAGTGAAAGTATTAATGTTCAAAATGTACTGTAATGCTGGAAGAAACTTTACTGCAAAAATACAGTTTCCAATGAAATTAAAGGTCCTGATGTATAATTCACTGAAATGTATTTAACCGTCTGTGTTTTGGTTGAGATTTAAATATATTTCTGTAGGCTGGTGGAGGATAATTTACTTATTCTTCTATTTCCAACAATCCGCTGTAATTAATTCTTGGGTGGTTGGTCAGATATGCAAAATATTATGTTGTATTCAAACTATTTTTTTATTCAAATGGACATATTTATGATTTCCCAAAATGGCCAAACAACTACTAATTCACTGTAGTTTAACATTCCATGACATTCACCTTTTTATTATTCATGAAGAGATCTGCCTTTGGGACATATCACAAAAGGGGAAGAGGTTGTTCTCCAATAAATTCTGTATTAAGAAAAAGTAATTTTATGTTTAATTGGCATAAATAATATCAGTCAAAGCCTTCTCTTCCAAGGGATTAATAACAAATATCAATTTAAAAGATTTATAAATGCATACAACCCTATTGGCACGAATATCATTACTTTGTGTTCTTCGATGAAGCTGAGGGGAAAGTCAGTTCCCCTTTCTATATACAGGGCCACCAACCTGACCAGAAACATAAAATACTCGACTGACTGAAATTTTATTTGAATAATATCCAGTCCAAGCTACATTCTCAGGACCAGTTCACAGGGGGTGTAGATGTTGGAGAGAAGAATGTGGTGATGCTCTAAAGTCGCCAGTATTTTACTCCAAAAACGGCCAAACAAATAATTTGGAGATCTCCAACATCTATTTTGCTGAGCCCCCACTGTCTACTCTTGTCTTTCAACAGATTTAACAGTGCAACCAGTTTATAGAGGCACATTCTCAGAAAAAAAAAGAAGCACAGAGTCCGTTTTCGTATAAGGGAATATAGTGGCATTTAGACCCATGAAAGAGGTAAAGATCAGAAATCAAAATATTTAAAGAAGTTGGTCCATTAAAAAAAAAAAAAAAAAAACATTTTGCATCAGAAGGAGATGTCCAAGGAATGTTCTTGTTTAGATGTAGTTTTTTTGCCTTCAAGAGTAGCTAAATAAAACTGAATGGCAAAGTAAAAGTATAATACATAGCCAGTTTCTTTTTCTAATAAAGACCCACCCATAACATGATGCATGAATATGGAATCCTCAGAATAAAGGACACTCAAAAAACTGAAGACTATCCATTTTTAGATTAATCATTCATTAAACTTAAGGTTAAGACTACATACCGTATTCTATTATGTAGCCATACAGCATACATCTAAATTGCAAGATTTGAAATTAATGTGTTTTATCATTACTAATTTTGCAGTGAAAATATACTCTAATGGCTGAAAAAAAATTGTCACATATCAAAAAAATTTCACGCAATTTATCCCGCGTCAAAAAAAAAAAAAATGTTTTTGCATTTTTGTTTTTGCAAAATATGCATTTTGGCAAATTTTTGACCTATCACTAATTATTACATGTTATTTAGGTAGCGCTAACATATTCCATAGCACTTTAGAGAGATTGTACATCATGACCTTCTGCCCCAGTGGGGACTACAGTCTAAGGTCCCTATCACAGTTGCACAACCTAGGGTCAATTTTATTAGGAGCTAGTAAACCTGACAGTATGTTTTTAGCGGGTGAGAGAAAACCTAGTTTTAAAAGGTTAAATTTGCCACTCTACCAGCATGACTTCCTGTAATTTGCAGAGATCGCCAAAGTTTAATTGGCATTTCTTATAAGTGGAGATTAAAGCACATCTTGTGCCGTAGCCTACAATTTTTAAACAACAAGTCCTTACCTGAACTGAATTTATAGAGATAGTTAAAGGGATACTGTCATAGAAACACATGTTTGATTTAAAAATGCATCAGTTAATACTGCAGTGTTGCCCGAGCAGAATTCTGCACTTTAATCTGTTTTTTAAAAGAGAAAAAAGATTTTTTTTAATATTTAATTTTGAATTTTGGTATGGGGCTAGATGTTAGTTTCCCAGGTGTCCTCAGTCATGTGACTTGCTCTCTGATAAATTTCAGTCACTCTTTACTGCAAGCTGGAGTGCTATCTCTCCTCCTCACCTACCCCCAGGAGCCCATCAGCAGCTTATCAACAGAACAATGGGCAGCAAACCAGATAGCTACCCATTGCTGAAAGTGCTCCCTAGACAAGAGAATAGACGTTCCTAAAAATAAGAATAGCACCTAAGCAGGAAAAACCCTGCTTTTTGCTGCTTTTCTCATGTCTACCACTAGGAGGGAGCATGACTTGGGTCGTATTGATGTACAACGAGAAAGGGAGAAACAATAGCTGCCTCAAAGCAGATCCATCCTGAAGTGTCAACTCCTTCTCAAAGCTCAGAATCATTCATAATGCACTGAGATGGCTGCTTTCACACCAATATTACAGATAAAAAAATACATGTTATTTCATGAATACAATTTTAAACAGTAGAGTGAATTATTTGCTATGTAAACAGTGTAATTTAGAAATAAAAAGTTAACAATACAAATCATGACAGAATCCCTTTAACCTTCAAGTTAACATAAAGTATGTTATAGAGTATTTAGCAAATGTTAAATTGGGGTTCATTTTTATTCTGTTTAGTTTTTGAACAATTTGTCTTCCTTTTGTCTATTTCAAATGGGGGGGGGGTTCATACCTCAGTACCCCCCAAAAAAAAAACTATTGCTATATGAGGCTACAAATGCATTTGTTATTTGACGTTGTATTATAATTTATCTTTAAATACAGGCACTTACACTTTATCTATTGATATATTATTCATCTTACAACTTCTCATTCAAAGCCCTGCCTGGTTGCTAGGATAAATTAGACCCTAGCAACCAGACAGCTGCTGCAATTCCAAACTAGAAAGCTGCTGCACAAAAACTAAACCATTCTAAAAGCACAAAATAAAAATTAAGACCACTTGCATATTCTCTATGAATATCCTCTCTACATTAAAGTAAACTACAATTTCTTAGCAACTCAATGTCTATTTTATTTTAAAAATATAAAATTATAAGTAATTAATTATAAGTAATTACCCTTTAATAGTATAATCAGGATTAATAATAAGTTTTAAAACCAGTTTTATAAAATAAGTCATCAAATAAAGACATCTCTAAAGGATCCAAAAAAAAGTTGGAAAACCCATTTACGTAAGTGTGATTATTTTTCCCTTTTAGTTTAGACCAAGATTTAAAAAACAGATCACAATTTTTTGTGAATCTGTTTTGCGAACAAATTTCTTTATTGTACCCTCAGGTTTGTTTTTTTTGGCCTAAAAATATTTGCCTTTATTATAAATATAATATAAACCTTTATTATGTTTAGCAACACTGTACCACATTTTTCAAGATTCTATCAAAATCGTTATTTGAAAAGTTTTAAAAAATGTTCACACTAGTATATGGGGCCAATTCACTAAGCTCGAGTGAAGGATTCGAATGAAAAATACTTCGAATTTCGAAGTATTTTTTGGGTACTTCGACCATCGAATGGTCTACTTCGACCACGACCTTCGACTTCGATTCGAACGATTCGAACGAAAAATCGTTCGACTATTCGACCATTCGATAGTCGAAGTACTTTCCCTTTAAAAAAAACTTCGACCCCCTACTTCGGCAGATAAAACCTACCGAAGTCAATGTTAGCCTATGGGGAAGGTCCCCATAGGCTTGCTAAACTTTTTTTGATCGAAGGATTTTCCTTCGATCGTTGGATTAAAATCCTTCGAATCGTTCGATTCGAAGGATTTAATCGTTCGATCGAACGAAAAATCCTTCGATCGATCGAACGAACGTTTAGCGCTAAATCCTTCGACTTCGATATTCGAAGTCGAAGGATTTCAATTCGAGGGTCGAATTTCGAAGTATTTTTTACTTCGAAATTCGACCCTTAGTGAATCTGCCCCTAAATGTTCTTTAATTTGCACCTTACACCTGGGGGGAAAAAGAAATGTATTCTAGATAAGTTACTTTAATGTAAACGGATACAAATTCTGTATGTGCAACTGTATTTTGTATTTTCGCCGAGAGTTGAAATGCTTAGCACTTACAAACAGAGGCATTAAACAATTTCTGTGGGCATGTTCTACTTTAGGTTAGGCATTTTAATGAGACTATCCAACACTCTTGACAACGGTACATAAAATAAAAATAGTAGATGGTTTTGTTTGCAATAAATCACTTCTTTGTGCAGTAAGTGAAACTTTTACTCTACTTGCATAGAACTCACAAATCATTTTAGAAAAAAAAATTACAATTTCACAAAAACAAAATTGGATAATGCAAAAATGTTATACACGTTTATTATCCTGTCTCATTTGATAGCAGATTGTCTCATTACCATCAAGCAAAGGTGTTGTTTTTTTTATTGCAGAGAATAAAAATCAGCCAAAAAATGTACCTTTTTCTTAAAATGGCCTATAGTTCTATTCCATACTCAAGACTAGAGTATGGAAAACGGAGTTACCGAATTTCAGAGCTGGATAAAGGGGTTTTGAATAACCACATACCTGTACATTATGTATGCAACAAACACAAGAAATTCATCAGAAATGCCAATAACATCTGCCATTATAGTGGATTCTGGTTTTTAATTGTTGGTAATGCTCATTATTATTATTATTAAGTTAAGTTTCTGTGGTGCCTAAATTAATTACTTTGTATATTTTATTGCAGACACTAGTTCTCTCCCTAGAAATGCTCATTACCTAATTCGGTTAATGTATATATCCTAGAATATCCTAGTTTTTAAACACTGGATACATTTGGCATTTGTGCACTAATCCATTGCAACCAATCAAAATAGTTTTTTATTGTTGAAAACAACTGGACTGAAAATAGTGTGGGTGAACAACCCTTTTTAAGCAGAGTCATAAAACAACCAATGTCAGGGTAGGCAGAATTTAAGCAGAGTCCCACAGAGGTCAGGGCAGGCAGTAAACAGGCCAAAGCGAGGGCAGGCAGAATTCAAGCAATTTTGACAGTGGAAAACAGGAGACAGCAGCAGAGGAAACCTAAGAAAAGCAGCAGGGTTTAAATGCAAAAGCAAAGCACTAATTACATCCTCTGACATCCTAATAAGGGCAAAATATGCTGGCCATCAGGCTCCATTTATTTATAGATGTGCTATTGCCTACCATGCCCCCTCTGTGCGGTCAGAGACGGGGGCATATTGGATGCAGTTATATAAGGGGATTTGTCAACCCGCACATCCCTAGTCTGAAGCATGTGCCAAAATTATGCTGATTCAAAATAGCCTTATAGTAACTTGGAGTATGTCTATGTGTGAAGGGATTTTAGGAAAGAGACAAAGAGGAGAAAAAGAGGTTCGAGCTTGACAAAGCTGTGTAAAAGAAGCATAGACTGGACAAGCACCAGTTTCATGCCAAATGGTAAACATAAACCAAACCTTTTCATTTTGGAACATTGCCAGCCTCTTCATGTGCCTTTCAATAAAACCCATCCATCCCATTACTCCTCCTCTTTGTTCTACAAAATTCATTGCACAGAACACCTCTGTTTCTCAAATGTGATAATTATGCCCATTCATAATCAAATCATTTAAATAGAGATTCAAAATCATTTGAAATTGTGGGCCTTTGTGTTGCTAGTATAAAAATGTTTACTGTTCAATACATCTGCTAAATAAGCTGCATTAGTTCTAGTTACTTGATTATTCTGTTATATCCATATTCTTAGTAGATAATCATGTTTAAAATTCATAGAGAAAAATGTAAAAGCAGGGGGGATAAAAAGATCATAAAGCTTAAGGTAAGATGTGATTCATGGCTTTCGTTCTTCATCTGCTCAGTACCTTCTTTAAAGAATTCCATTTCCTGCTTGATACGATTGATGAAAAATGACCTCCTATTCATCACATTTGTCACCTTTGCAGAGATTTGAACTACATGATCAGATTCTTCAGATAGGAAAGTATGAAAAATAAATAGGATGATCCTCTGTGAGAAGGCAGTGTCAGGAGATTTCAAGTAACAGTGCCTGAGTATAACAGGGATGTTTTGATCCACTTTCCTGTAACCTCTTTAAACAAAATTGCTAGATAATTGATATGTACTGTGGCTGGGAATATATAAAAAGGATTCATAATTTCCTGGCACATTAATAATGGCTAAATGTTACAACCTCTTGGTCTCAGGATGATATAGTGAAGATCTATGATATAAATGCAGCTAAAACATACCATTTACTAATTAAAAGCCCTATTTTGTTTCCATTATATAAGAAGGTATTTAAAGACACAAGGAAAACAATATTTGTGTAATGATTTATAAACTAATGCAATGGCGAAGTACATGTAATTAGATTAGGAGACCTCTGACCCAAGGACTGCTATTCAAATACTGAATGCATTGTGAGCTGCCTACAAGTGCTGAGAGACGTGGTACATGGAAGTTTTTTCGATACTTTTAAAATAGATTGTGGCTAGCAGGCTTGCCAACACGGTTTTAAATGTATTACAAATACATTATTAGTTATTCCTGCTAAACAGAAATTACTTGATATTGTTGCAAGAATTCATTAGTAAAATGCAGCACAATTAACATGTATAATTATAGTCGTAGCTTTAAAAGTTCATCCATGACTTTGCAAAGATTACACACAGGGTTATCCAAAAATATCAAATAATGGAAACAGAATTGCAAGACATCATGGATGGGAAACAGATGGGGTTAACAAACTCAGTCTTTTGCTTATTTACTAATACAGGTTTTGTTTGTGATCTGGGGTTTTCCAGACATGGGATCTCCATAATTTAAGTCTACTAAAAAAAAATTTTTAACTTTAAATGAGCCACGTAGAATTGCTCTGCCACCAATAGGGATCAATTATAATGTATTTTGGTTTCCAGTACAGGCATGGGACCTGTTATCCAGAATGCTCTGGACCTGTGGTTTTGTGGATATTGGATCTTTCTGTAATTTGGATCCTGATACCTTGAGTCTACTAGAAAATCATGTAAACAATAGGCTGGTTTTGTTTCCAATAAGGATTAATTATATCTTAGTTTGGATCAAGTAAGGTGCTGTTTTATTATAACAGAGAAAAAGGAAACTGTTTTTAAAAATGTTGATTACTTGATTATAATAGAGTCTATGGAAGACAGCCTTTCCATAATTCGTAACTTTCTGGATAACGGGGTTTCCAGATAACGGATCCCATACCTGTGCAAGGTTCTGTTTTATTATTACAGAAAATACTGAATTACAAATTGTTGAATTATTCGATTAAAATCGAGTCTAGGGGAGATAGCCTTCCTGGTAGGAATATCTACGGATTAAACTAATATACACCTCTGTAGAAGAGTACCAATGAGGGCAGGCAGTAAAACAAGTCCTTGAAAAAGGCCAAAGACAAGCGTTATCTAGGAAACAGGCAGTTCGCAGCTAAACAGGGTCCATAGCCGAGGGTAGTTGGACTTGGCGGCAGCATCACAGTGGATATTATGTCAGGGTAGGTTTTCATATAAGGGATCCTATTTCTGCACTGGGCTAATGTTCCCCCGTTCAGTAACCCACATAAACCATAAATCAGAGATTAACTTTTTTTTGGGTCAGCTCCAAAAAGAAATAAAATAAATGAATGAATAAATAAATAAAGAATAAAGAAAATAAAGAAATAAAATAAATAAAAGGAAAATTGTTAATTGAAATAAGTTACTTCTCTGATACAAACTTGCCAATGTTAGTAAATGAGCCCAAGTATGCCCTTAAAGCAAGTTAAATGTTTTCAAGTGCAAATACATTTACAAATAACTTTAGAATCAATGTAAATAACAGGAAAACTATGTTTTACATGTAGATATTTGAACGTACAGTTACAGAAAATTAATATTTAATATCAAATTCAGTGTATAATGTTGAAATAAATATTTTCTTTTATGCATTTGGTATGACAGTTACAGTATATGAAAAAACAAAACTGCATGAGAAACATATGTTTCTCAGAAGGCAGAAGGTTCATTTTCACTGTAGGGATCTCCATTTATCATGATTAGCGTGAAATGTGTCATAAGTAAAGAACACACGTCAGAGACTAAATCAGAGTTTAAGTTTAAATGTTTATTTAGCCAAGAATATTTTGCAAAATTAGCATGACTTTTACTTAAAAACATTTCATTATACTTTTTTTTAACATTTCCTCAATGGGTTTCACAATTTTTTTTTGCTGTTGCTGTTTGGTGTATTGCTGTGAATTTTTTTTGTAGTTTTGTGAATTTTTCTACAACATAAAAAAGTAAGCTTGGTATAGGGGGTTATTTACTAAACTCCGAAAACCCAAAAATCCCCGAAATCCGAAAAATTTGTGATTTATAATTTATTAAACCCCGAGGGCTAAAAAGCCCAAATATAAAGACATATCAAACCTGTCGAGGTTGTATAAAAATCAATGGGAACAGTCTCATTGATTTTGTGTTGTGCCGGGGGTTTCAGGCAATTTCATAATGTTTTCTGAGCTTTCGGGTGAGAAAAATTCGAAGTTTTCGGGGAAAATTCACTAAAAAAATTGTGAAAATATGAGCTTTTCCCACAAAGGTAATTTTCGGGAAAATGTAGTAATAAATAAGCATTAAAAACCTGAGCGGCTTAGATTGAGATAAATCCGGACCTTGCTGCAATGCTCCCAATTCAGTTTCTATGTTAAAAGGTAAAGTATTCATTGTTTCCAGCGAGGGTATTACAAGTAACTTTTTGGACCATTTATTTCTAGTATTCTGAGGCAACAAAGCTCTGTATCCTTTTGGATATTTGTAGGAAGCTTATTACACTTAACAGGGGTGCTTTAACCCTTATATTAATAAAAAATATTATTATATGCACCATTTGTTTTGTATATTTGTGGTTAGAATGCTTTTTAGTTAGAAATAATTGCTAAAGTGGCCATATGTGCCATATGCAAATGTAATCAAAAAACAATTAGCAAGGTAATTATACTATTATCTTAATTATTTTATTTATGCTAAATATTAGAGAAATGCCTTAATGTCACTGAAGTGACAATAGCTTGTAAGTAAAACATAAAAACAGACTGTTGCTGAATTACTTTAAAGAACCTTCTATTTCCCATATGATCATGTTGGGGACTGTTGGGCTTTCTGTAATTGTGGCTGAGTGCGCGTAGCTAATACATAATGACGTTGAACAAACAAGTAACTAAGAAGAGACAAGTCTTGCTAATGTAAGGCATCTATCCAAATTCTAAGTTTGTATTTTAATGCATTGGTTTGATGGAAAAAAAAAATCACTTATTTATTGCTTATCCTTAACTTCCACATCCTAGAGTCTTTAGCAGATACTGGATGGTCAGGGGCATTGTGCTAATGAGATGAGTTGAGAAACCCACTTCAGGTGGCAGAACCCCACAAGTTACCAGGGGCAGCAAAAAGCCACTCCTGGTAACTTTAAGAGCTGAATAGCTGGTTTTCAAACCAGAATTTTTTTTCTTCTAGCGACTTGGACCTCCCTGGACCAAAAGCACAAAAGCTGCCTCAGGGTGATAGCAGAGAGGCCGCCTCAGGGTGACAACACGGACGCTGCCTGGGGGCATCAGGGGGTGAGAAATCGCCTCTGTGGATGGTCATTCCCAATAGTTTAAGCTCTATCCTACCAACCCTTCGGATCTTTAGGAAAGGCTAGGAGATTTCCTAGGGGTCCGTCTGTAAGCCCCTGGCCTAGGATGTATCACCTTAATAGAGACAGAGGTTGAGTTTCCAATCTGGATGACATAAGGGGAAAATAGAACAGGGCACAGATTAATTGTAGACAATTAAAAGAAGCAGATGCTACAGAATAAATTCTGATGCTAACTGTACTGCTTCTGTGCTGTCATGTAGTAATTATCTGTATTAATTACTAATCAGCCTTATATTGTGACATTTATATTCTATGTGTACTGTATATTTTGAGTTGGTCCCTAAACTCAGTAAGTGACGGCAGCACAAAGCATGTACAGTGAATCAGCAGAAAAGAAGGTTCATTATCTTTTCTAAAAAGTCTTATTAGACTGTAGAAGGAGCAGGTACTGTAAGGGGCACATTTACTAAGGGTCTAAGTGAATTCAAAGTAAATTTTAAAATTCAAAAACTTTGAAGTAATTTTTGGGTACTTCGACCATCGAATAGGCTATAATTCGATTTGACTTGAAAAAACATTTAATATTTTACCATTCTAAATGGTCTCTTTAAAAACTTTGACCGACACTACGCCACCTTAAACCTGCCGAATTGCTATGTTAGCCTATAGGGACCTCCTAGACTTTAGAAGTCGAGTTTTTTTTTCTTGAAAATGGTTTGATCGATCAATTAAATTGTTTGAATCGTTTGATTCGAACGATTTCTACTTTCGATCGAACAATTTGAATTCAATCGAAAACGGCTAAATTCACTCCAAAAAAACCTTTGACTATCGAATTTCTACAATTCGATGGTCGAATTTCGAAGTTTTACCACTTCGAAATTCGACCCATAGTAAATGTGCACCCAAGGGGAAGATTTATCAAGGGTTGAATTCGAAGTCGGAGGATTTTATTCATCGTACGATCGTATTTCGATCGTACTTCGAATCTTACAATTTTATCGTACCATTTTCCTTCGAAACCCAAAAACTTAGAAATATGCTCTGAAAGATCCCCATAGGCTAACAAAGCACTTCGACAGGTTTAAGTTGGCGAAGTATTGAAGTTGACTTTTTTTTAAAGAGACAGTACCTTGATTATCAAATGGTCGAATATTCAAAGTTTTTTACTTCAAATTGAAGTTGAAGTAAATTCAAAGTCGAAGTATCCTATTCGATGGTCGAAGTTTCCAAAAAATTACTTCGAAATTTGAACTTTTTGTACTTCGAAAATTCACTTGAAACTTAGTAAAATCTGCCCCTAAGTGTTTAATAAGTAAATATATAATGTGCATTTAAAAAAGATATTATGCAGTTGTGCTCCAGAATTTATGAAGAAAAAAATAAGTGACCAACTAAATTTCTGCTCAGTGGAAGAAAGAGAACATAACATAGATCCATACAGAAGTATTCAAAGGGTTCAAAGTAGAGTGGATAGGAAGGGGTCAGCTTGGATCTGCAAGGTGTGCAATGCAGGTGAGCAGGTTTGTTTATTATATTCACAGCAACATTTAAAAGCGAGTCAACCTTGATTTTAATAGTGCACAGTATTATATGCAAAATTCTAATTAGGGCTAAGAAAGACAATATTTAAAAGAAAAAAAAACTAACATTGGTACATTGAAAGATGCTTAAACATCGAAGAAGATTGTATTTACTCAACTAAGGGGGCCATTTACGAATCAAATTTCAATTTTTTCCCCCAAAAAAGTGTAAAAATTTGTGGTTTTCCTATTTTATTTAAAAAGTTTTAAATATGCAAGGTGATTTTTTTTTTTTTCAAAACATTTTTATTGAAAAACAATGTCATATTCTCTAACATATCTTATTTTTCTTTTTATGCAGATGGAATATAATACTCCTGCGCAGAGGAGAGCAGTATTTTCACTTTTCAAGCACATTACAGAAAGCAAAAGAGTCCTTGTTTTATATATAAGTCTCTCAATGTAACTATAGCAAGGATTCAAATTACATGTCAACAATAATATTGAAATTAACAAAAATAGAATAAAATTTAAACCGTCTAAACTCTTATCGTCTTTCTGTTACATATCTTAATGTCTCCTATTAAAATATGTTAGTTGGTCCAGGAATCTCCCTTATAGGTTTCAACTCAAATAAATAAATACTATTACTTGTTCTAAATAATTCCATGCCCAGGCTCAATAACTATCCCATACCGATTGCCAAATCACAAAGTGGTATAAGCAATCCACGGTGACCATATTTTGGCATAAACATTATAATTATCTGTTGTGATACTTAACAATTTTTCATTAACCATTATCCAGTTCATTTTGAGGCGGAACACCGCTATAGGAATGGAACGTTTTTTCCAGGATGTTGCAATGGACTGTTTAGCAGCTATAAAGATAAATTGAATCAATTTTCGAGTAGATTTATCCAAATTGGGTATCGATGTATTTAGCAGTGCCTGCATGGGATCCTTACGGAGATTAACACCCGTAATGGAATCAATCAGAGTGAATACCCTAGACCAAAATCTAAATACCTCTTTACATTTCCACCAAACATGAAACATGGTACCTTCCATCCCGCAGTTCCTGAAGCATAATGAACTTGAGTTAGGGTAATATTTATGCAACTTGGCAGGGACCATATACCAGCTAGATAATACTTTATATTGTGTCTCTTGAGCCAGGATATTAACTTTTGGCTGTATTTTCCCATATCTGCTGCCAAGTAGTATTGTCAATTGTTTTATTTAATTCCTTTTCCCATTGTGTTGTATAAGTAGGGGGCGCAGTATTAATTGAATTTAGGATTTCTTTATATAGGATAGTTATTATACCTTTGTTACAAGGAAATTTAAGGCACATTTGCTCCCATGCTGTTAATGTTAAAACTTTAGTATCTGCAATTACCTTATTAATAAAATGGCGAATTTGGAGGTATCGAAAGCTTTCAATCCTAGGGGGATCATATTGGGCAACTATAGAGGACCATTGCATAACACCCTGTAAACCCAGAAAATGGTTAATATAAATTTTATTTCGCTCTAACCACCATTGAATGTCTTTTCCCTGTAAACCTGGCTTAAACTTAGGGTTTCCAAATATAGGCATGGCTGGGAGATGTGGAGACTTCAGAGGCGTATTTTGTGTAACCTGGTCCCATATAGCTAAGGACATTTTCAATACAGGAGTTGAAACTTCGGGTCTCTCTCGTTTAGGAATCCAAGGCAACACAGTTGGATTTATAGGTTTTAACCGTTCCATCTCAATTTGAGCCCACAATGGAGGAAATGGCCTATAAAAGTGAATCAATGGCACTATTTGTGCTGCTTGATAATAGAAAAGAAGATTAGGAGCACTCAGCCCTCCTTTATTTTTCGGCAATGAGATAGTTTTCTGTGATAACCTCGATTTCTTATTTGACCAAATAAATCTATTAAGCTTTGACTGTACCTTGGCTATAACAGTTTTAGGAACTTCTGTAGGTAATACTCGAAAATAGTATAGTATTTTAGGAAGAATTATCATTTTTATAGCATTTATTTTGCCAAACCAGGAGACATATAATTTTTTCCATCCGGACAGTGTCTTTTCAATTTCTAACCAAAGTGCAGGGTAGTTAGTTTGGTATAACTCTTCCAATTTAGAAGTTATTTTGACCCCCAAATAAATCAAATTCTTATCCCTCCATTGGAAGTCAAAGTTAAGTTGGAGCAATTTCTTTTGCATCAAAGATATTCCTAAAGGTAAGGCTTCTGATTTTGTCGGATTTATTTTAAGGCCTGAAATCACGCCAAAGCTATCAAGAATATTAAACAAGTGGGGTAATGATGTGAGCGGTTTAGTTATTGTCATTAACATATCGTCTGCAAATAGCATTTGTTTATGCATTTGCTGACCTATTGAAACTCCAGTTATTCCAGGATCTTGTCTGATTAAAGTAGCTAAAGGTTCAATTGCTAATATGAACAACAATGGAGATAGGGGACATCCTTGCCTTGTGCCCCTATGTAGCATTATATTACTGGATTCAAATGGACCCCATTTTAAGAAAGCTTGTGGGGTGTTATATAAGGCTTGTATTAGGGAGATAAATTTATTCCCAAAATTCCACTTCCCAAGTATGTAATAGAGGTAATCCCAAGAAACTGTATCGAACGCTTTTTGTATGTCTAAGGACAGTAACAAAGCCGGAGTTTTAGATGCATTAAGGGTGTATATTAACTGAATTAGTCTTCTGATATTTTCTCCACCCTCCCTATTAGGAACAAAGCCTACTTGGTCCGGATGAATCAAGGAAGCCAAAAAGGAATTCAATCGGATAGCCAATATTTTCCCCAAAATTTTCACATCATTATTCAGTATAGAAATAGGACGATAATTACCACAGTCTAACGAGTCTTTGTTTGGTTTCGGAATTAATGCTATTTGTGCTAGTATAGACTCCGAGTACATCTTGCCTCCCTGCAAAAGCTTATTAAACATTGCAGTAAGATATGGAGATACAATTGGGGCAAATTTCTTATAATATAGTATTGAGAAACCGTCTGGACCTGGTGCCTTGGAGTTCGGAAGCAGCTTAATAGCTAATAACGTTTCATCATTTGTAATGTTATTGTCCATAATCTGTCTTTGTTCGGTAGTGAGAACAGGTAAGTGAATGTTAGCAAATAGCTTATCTGCTAAGGTAGTATCGAAATTAGTAGGGGAATGATATATCTCAGAGTAAAAATCCGAAAATTCTTTCAATATAATAGCTGGGTTACCCGTAATAACTCCTGATTTAGTTCGAATTCTATGAAGAGGAATATTCTAAGTCATAGTAGAGTGTAATGTTCTAGCTAAACGAGTATCTGGCTTATTACCTTTACTATATCTTCTATTAGTTTGCCATTGGATTGTATTCTCAATATCAAGAGTATATTGTAGATCTAATTCTCTTCTAACAGTCATTATATCATTTTGTATTCTAGGGGAATGTACAGTTTTGTTTTGCAATTCTAAAGTAAGCAATTTATTTTGTAGGTCTCGTATTTTCTCCATCTTTTGCTTTTTACGAGCCGTGGATATACTCATTAATTCACCTCGCAAGACAGATTTATGGGCTTCCCATAACGTTATAGATGATGATACCGTTCCTTGGTTAAGAGTAAAGTATTGATTAAGGGCTCTTTCCATTTGAAGCTTAAATTGCGGGGTTGCTAAAATTGCATTATTTAATCTCCATCTGTATTGAGACGGCTTACAGATCAAAGACCTCAGTTCTACTTGTACTAAAGAATGATCTGACCAAGCTATTGGTAGGATCTTGGCAATAGTTAGATTTGGCAATAGAGTCTGCGATAAAAAAATATGATCAATCCGAGAATAGGTCTTATGTGGATTAGAATAAAACGTAAAGTCTTTAGTTGTAGGCCATCTTTCCCTCCAAGCATCTATTATCAACAATTGTCGCAAGATTTCTAGTATTTTTTTTGATTGTGACATATCTATACCAGATTGGGAAGTTCCTTTATATGTTTTATCAAGCTTAGCATTTAAACAAATATTAGAATCACCGGCCATTATCAACGGGCCTTGTTGGTATTGCTGCAAAATATTCTGTAAAGTTTCAAAAAATTTACTTTGTCCTGTATTTGGTGCATAATAATTTAACAATGTTATAGTCTTATCTTGTATTTCACCAATTAACAGTAGGTATCTTCCATTAGGATCTCTCTTAATAGTTTGTAATTTAAAATGTAGATTTTTTGCAAAACATATTGCTACTCCGTTCTTCTTCTCAGGACCTGAAGCAAGGTAATATAGGGGAAAGTAAACCGATAAAAAGGAGGGCAGAGAGTCTAAAGAAAAATGCGTTTCTTGTAAAAATAAGATATCTGAGTGGATAGAACGATAATACTTAAAGGCTTTTGATCGTTTTTGCGGAGAGTTGAAACCTTGTAAGTTATGAGTAATAACCTTTAAATTAGCCATGTAAATAACTGAAATCGTACGACAGTGTATGTACAGTAAACTGGTTTAGGGAGAAGAACCTGGATTATAATGTACGCTACTATAGGAGACCAAATAGCTTGTAGACGGGTTTGACTTAACAGCATCAAAGTAACTGAAAAACCATATACATTTTGATATAGATGCAAAATATAAATCACAATCTTAGTAAACACATCCGTCACGTTTTTGTGTGACGCTTCATATTTTAACCCTATGAAGTAAAAAAGGAAAGAGAAAGGGTGGATCGTGGAGCCTCTTATAAACATAAGTGTAAAGAATATATGCACATCTTGAACTTTGAAATCTCACAAATAATTAAAGCAATTAGCGTGATGAAAAAATATCATACTACAAATCATATCAATTATGACCCAGAGCTCACCATTACAGTTATACCAAAACAGCTAAAGTTATTTCAGCCAGCGTCTCGGTTTGACGGTACAGCAGCAGGATGTTGCTTGAGTTGTAAATGCTGTAACAATTCAGTCGCCTCATCCAAGGCTGATACTGAATAAGACTTTCCCCGGAACATAAAGTGAAGGCGAAATGGAAAGGCCCATCTGTAATTTATATTATTCTGTTGCAAAATCGCTGTTACTGGACGTAACGAACGTCTTTTAGCTATCGTTGCTGGAGCAATATCCGCAAAAAATTGAAATGGGTGTCCTTCATATTCCAGCTGGGGAGATTGTCTAGCGGCATGCATGATTGCCTCTTTAGTGGAGTAATATAATTTAATTTAAGTATTATATCTCTGGGATTATCATCTTGAGGAGGTCTGCCCAATGCTCGATGTATTCGATCCATCTCTAATTTAGCAGGTGTAAGATGAGGAACCATTCTGGTAAAAAGCTCAGTCATATCAGAATCCAAATTTTTGTACAACTCTGGGAGACCTCTAATTCTAATATTTCCCCTACGGGAGCGATTTTCCATGTCTTCCATTTTATCCTGCATCTCTTGTAGTTGATATCTAAGGGAATCAATATCAGTCTCGTGACCATCAAGTACCGTTGTAGCATCATCCATTCTGGTTTCCAAAGTGTCTGTTCTCTTACTTAATTCCTTTATTTCTTTTGATAGGGAGGCAGTGATTTTTTTTTGCAGAGATATCCAATTCTGTTCGCAACATTATCTTGAATTGCTCCATCAAGGCGGCATCTCTGGTATGTACTTTTACAGGTTGCTGTTGGGGAGGAGCTTGCTCTTTCGGGTCCCCCCCTTCTTCCCACCAATTTACGGCACAACCTGTTTCTTTCGCCAGTTGTGCATCCAAATTTTTTGGGCTTTGTATCTTCTGATCTTTTTGGGGATTGGGTGCCTTCCCTATCTTGCCCATGTTTAGTTAAAGAGAGTTCGATCTAGGAAAAATACAAGGCAGTACCAATTCTGTATCAGTATATAAAGTCCACAGCATAAGATGTGCTGCTATTATGGCTCCAGAAAACACCCCGTAGTCGTTACATAGGACAAAAACTGTATTGCCTAATTCACTTTTATTTATACAGTCTCGGTTTTAGATATTGAGATTTACATACAGTTATTGCAAAATTGTATAAACCGATTGTCCTGATGTAATGAAAAACATAAAGGGGTTAAATAAAGCAGGGCGGAGCTAAAAAAGTCTCACTGCACATGTTTAGCTGTCCTACGTAGCGTAAAGCAAAAATAAAAGTTAGCTGGTATAGTAATGATGCAGTATAAAGTAAGGGTAGAAGTCCGTTATGATCCCAGTATAATAATTTCTCTTCACCACAGAGTGGTCAATATTATAAATGGTCACGATGATTTTGATGGCGACGTTACTAATAAAATGTGCCAGGCCTCTCTGACGCCATTAATATAAGCACAGCTGTATGGGAATGAAGTATAGCTCACCTCTGTGTGGAATGAGTTATAGTCGCAAGTGAAAACAAAGTCTGTATCACCACCTTTATCATCTGTTTACACAGCCAGTCAAGCTGCGTCACGGGCGCACCAGGTCTCGCAGGCCTCAATGGCACCGATAGTAAAAACGTCGGACTTGAAACTTTCTCAGCCACAAATCACCCAGCACTGATAACCGGGTGACAGCAGGCTGCACAATACTGCTTTTAGGCTGCTTCACACTGCCTCAAAGCTAAACATTCCAGCAATTAGGTAGATGTATACGTTTACTCTAATAATTTCAGATGCAGTGCGTCAGTCGATAAAGCCTGGGCAATGGCAGGTGTAAAATATATAGGTCTTCATTATGCCTCTGTGCACTGCTGAAACCAATTTGCAGCTTTTTGAGCTTGACAATTGTGCTCTCAATAATAAATGAGGCCTTTTATTTAATGTGAAAAATATTTTTTATAGTGGAAAAGAGGTTGGAAAAGTGGAAATTAATTAAATTCTTGATGGATTTCTTATTTGCTTAAATCCGATAGATTCCAGATATATTTAAATATCCATCTCAGTGTGAATTATTCTAAAATAGTGAAATTCACACTTTTGCAAATAGCAGGTTTCATGGTTTGAATGTGTTAACAGCTAGTAAACTGAAAAGGTCTAAAGCACATTTCCCATTGAAAAATATTACAATTATACAAATGATTGAAACCTGCATTGTATATTGTCCTTGCCATTACTTAGACTGGTGAGTTGGTGAAAAAAAAGTATTTTTATTAGTAAGTATAGATAGTAATAATATCTATCTATATAAAAACATGGAGGAGCACACCCTACACTTGTTTAGCAACTTGCCCAGGTGCTGGTAAATAAAGTAAACATAGTACCGCACTTAACGGGAAAACTTGTGGAAAAAAAATCAAGATTTACATTTTGAACACAAACTGTGCTCTTTCTCAAGGATAACCTTGATTATCCTTGTGAAAGAGCACAGTTGGTGTTCAAAACATCAGATTTTTTTTCAATATATCTTGATTGCTGGCATCAAAATCTTGATCACCGGCGTCAAAATCCGCGTTTCACAAATTTTTCGCCTGTTTAATGAATTCGCCCACCACTACTATTGATCTATATATTGGGGGAGAAGAAACAACCACTTTGTAAGAGAATGGCCCAACATAGAAGGGCTAACTCAGCAGTCTATCTACATCTCAAGGGAAAAGGACACTCTTTTGAGAACAACAATGTGCCCATTTTGAATAGAGGGGACAGATAGTTCGAAAGAGATGTGAAAGAGGCCATTTATGCCAAAGTGGAAAAACCATACCTGAACAGAGGAGGGGGCCTGCTTGTCATCAACCTACAATGCCCTTTTGACATTCTTACCCCAGCACTTCACAAAAATTCACACTTCCAGTCAAGTACATTGAAAGATTAACACCTGCTTCAATGAAAAAATGCAAAAGTGCGGAACAGCAGAAGTCCCGAAGCGGCTAAAAGACCCGAAGTAACGAAAACAGCCAAAGTGGCGAAAACAGCCAAAGTGGCGAAAAGACCCAAAGTCACAAAAAGAGCCCAAGTCATGAAAACAGCCGAAAATGAAGTCTGAAGCGGGAAAAGACACAAAGTCACGAAAGGAGGTGAAGTTGAAGTCCTGAAGCCATGAGTTCAATTCTACTAAACACCAATGTATATTTTTTCTTAATCCCCTGGCCACCAATGTATTTTTTTAATTATCTATAGGCCCCTGCCACAATGGTTTTTTTTTTTAAATATTTTTTTTTAACTTGTAAGAGGGGGCCCTGGCAGCCATTGTTTTTTAGAAGAAAAAAAATGGGGCCCCAAATTTTTTTTACTTGTAAGGGGGGGCCCTGGCACCAATGTTTTTTTTTTTTAAATATTTTTTTGGGGCCCCAATTTTTTTTTTAACTTGTAAGGGGGGCCCTGACACCAATGTTTTTTTTTTTTTTTAAATTTGGGGCCCCAATTTTTTTTACTTGTAAGGGTGGCCCTGGCACCAATGCCTTTAAAAAAAAAAAAAAAAAAAAATTTAGGGGGCACTGGCACCAATGTTTTTTTTTTACATTTATAAGGGGGGCCTGACCATCAATAGCTTTTTATAGCTTTGTGTGGGGGGTTACTTTTTTTAGCGCTGATGTGTGATCTTTTAACTGTGATGTTGAGTGGGCAGAGCTTGACGCCAGGGTGGGCGGGGTCCCGTACAACATTTTTTTAGGCCCCTGGCGGCCCTGATAATCTGCAAAGCATTTGTTTTCCTCATGTTGGTATCCTCTGAGTTTTCTGGTTTCCTCCCACACTATAAAAACGTACAGGTAAATGGACTCCTGATAAAATTGACAGTTTAATTGTAGATGAATGTATGGGACCATAGACTGTCAGCTCTTCTGGGGCAGGGACTGATGTGAATGATATCATCTCTGTAAAGTGCTGCAGAATATGTTGGTGTATATATATATATATATATATATATATATATATATATATATATATATATATATATATATATATATATATATATATATATATATATATATATACATACATATAGAAAACATAACAATTTAATAATGAATATATGTGTGTCTGGAAAACAACTGCAGTAGAATATAAAACACTGGAATTAAATATATACAGTAAGAATATATGGAATATAATTAAATACATACATTTTATCTTTTATTTTATAATGATTAAGAGATAATGTAACAAGATAGAAGTTGTACGTTCAAGCCTAAAAGTTGCTGAAATCTTAACAAGCAGCAAAGATTTTCTGATTCCTTCAATTACATTTTTTGTGAGAACTCCAGCCATCAGTGCTGGGTGTATAGTAATCTCCCATGCTAACTGACCAATCATAATGCTGCATGCTTTATTTACCAGTCGGAGTGACAAGCAGGAGACTGTTGGAATACCTCTGTTGCACCTTTAGGAGTAGTCTTTTACACAATACACCATGCAATTTGCTGCATTGACATAAGGTTTGCCATATTTGGCAACAACAAATCATTTACCAGTGAGGAAAGTGTAAGGAATTCTCATCACCCCGGCTTGGGTCCTCTTCAGCAAGATGGCAGCACCCAGGGCTCCCACATGGCACATTATGACGCCAATGCGTCAAACATGCATAGCATCTAGACGCCAGCATGTCAGAATGGACGCAGCGTCATGACGCCAGCACGTCAAAGTGTGCAGCCTCAGCATGCTGCATCATGACGTCATCAAGCTTGTTTGCCACCAAATTGGCCTATATAAGACACCAGAACATTACAGACCTTGCCCAATTATAAGTTCTACCCTGTGTGTTCCTGAGTGTGATTACTACTTCTGTTATTGATTCCTGTGTTTGACCTCAGCCTGTAAGATCGACTATGAATCTTGCTGCTTGTATTGACCCTTTTGCCTGGACTAGACTATTCTTCTTCATTCCCGCTGGATATCTTGAACTGTGTTGGACTGGCGATTCCTCCCTGGTCCACAAGTCCTAGTGGAGCCTCCGGGCAAGCTAGGCACTTGAAGTGCGTAGTTTGTGGCACAAAACGCGTTAGAATTGCACACCCACCGTTGTAACAAATTTGTAACTGAATTTGCGCTTGAATAAAGCAGAGTTGATATTAAAGATACTGGACTCCTAGATATACTTTATCTGAAATCCTCATCGATTCAGGTGGAGATGTTGTAGCCAACGTGAAGGGACCAGTATAGAGCTGCGATCCTGTAGGAGATGGCACGGACTGGGGGAGCTTCCGCCATTGCCGCGTCTTTGTGGCTTAGGTGTCAAAGTTATCCCTACTAACCCATTGCTACCAGTTAGAGGCTTGTTTTTAACAGCAGAAATCATTTTTTCTTGTTGGTTGCTAAGGTTTAATTGAAGGAGCTAACATTTATTCATCTATTTATACTATAACAGAGGACTAAGATAAAGCTGGACTGTATACAGCATTTAGGTTTAGTTTTTTTTTTTTTTTTTGCATTATATTGTCCCAAAAAGATACTATACGCTATACCTCTATACAAGGAATACCAGGTTCACTGTATTATTTATTTAGTAGCATTTCTTATAAGAAATGTTGTATTTAACCTTCAAAGGCATTTGTTCAGTCAAGTGATGGTGCAAAGTATAGATTGAGATTTATGATTTATGTGACATAAGTGATTTGAAAAAGGGCAGAAATGTCATGAATGTGGAAACAGAATGAATACTGAAATGTTTTACAAGCTCATTCTGCAGCAATGTTCTTGTTTTTGGAGTCTGGAAAGGTCATGTGTGTTAAATAAAAACATGCAATGCAAAATAGTTTAAAAAGTGAACCGCTTAATAAACTAGGCTTTGTAATTAATAAAAGATGAGGACTTTATCAATACACATATGATGTTATATTCATATATTATGGTAGGTTGTGTGTTTATTGTGCTTTTATAATGGTAGGCAAGCACGATTTTATGCAGAAAGACAGGGACATCAAAAAGTTCAAAATATACATTTATTTGTTGACTTTCCAGACTCATAAGAAATATTTATTTGATCAGGTCACATATCTTACAATTAAACACCTAGGGGATACTTATCAAAAAGTAATTCATCAGTGTTTGCAGATGAAACAAAAATATACAGCCCAATAAACGCCATTGAGGATGCTGCATTCTTGCAGCAGGATATTGACAAACTGGCAATCTGGGTGGCTAAGTGGCAGATGAGATTCAATACTGATAAATGTAAAGTCATGCACCTGGGATGTAAAAACATGCAACCACTTATGCTCTGAATGGGACTGCACTGGGCAAAACCATAATGGAAAAAAACCTTGGAGTCCTTGTAGATAATAACCCTGACTATAGCAAGAATTCCAGTCAGCATCGTCAAGAGCAAACAAGGTCTTGAGCTGCATTTAAAGGGGCATAGATTCCCAGGAGGTGGGGTTATTCTTACACTGTACAGAGTGCGGGTAAGGCCTCATCTAGAATATGCTGTACAGTTTTGTCTACAGTGCTCAAATGGGATATTTTTGAATTAGAGAGGGCCCAGAGAAAGGCAACTAAACTGGTAAAATGTATGGAAATCTCAGCTATGAGAAAAGACTGGCCAAGTTATGGTTATTCACATTGGAGAAGAGGCACTTAAGGGGGGATAAATAACTATGTATAAATATATATGGAGATCATATAATAATCTCTCTAATGCTTTATTTACCAGTAGGTCCTTACAGCTCACAAGAGGTCACCCATTCCGATTAGAAGAAAGGAGGTACCGGCTAAATATTCAGAAGTGTTTTACAGCGAGAGCTGTGAAGATGTGGAATTTTCTCCCTGAATCAGTTATACAGGCTAATACATTAGATAGCTTTAAGAAGGGGTTGGATGGCTTTTTAGCAAGTGAGGGAATACAGGGTTATGGAAGCTAGCTCATAGTACAAGTTGATCCAGGGACTGGTCTGATTGCCAACTTGAAATCAGGAAGGAATTTTTCCCTCTCTGAAGCACATTGGCGAGGCTTCCAACTGGGTGTTTTGCCTTCCTCTGGATCAGCTAGCAGTTAAGCAGGTTACATATAGACTCAAAAAGTTGCCTTAGATGGGCATGTGTCTTCTTTCAACCTAACTTACTATACTACTAAGTTTAAACTTGATGAACATTTCCAAGCATTTCTAAAGGCCTGAATGTTATCTTATTTGTAAAAACTGTTTGTAATTAATATTAAAGCAGTCAAATTCTGTTGTATCTTATAGGTAGAAATTCTGCAACCCTGCACAGAATTCTTTCGGGGGAACAGAGTTTAAAGTAATCAAAACAGAACGAGCAATGCTCATTTCAATGTATCATTTCTTCTATGTTATAATAGAACCCCAATTGTATGTGTTTTAGGGGACCAGAAAAAAAATATGAAACTTAAAATTAAGGGATGTACTATTGTGGGGAAACTTACAATCAAGGGATGTAAAATTAAGGTTTCAATGTATTTCAAACACAAAATAACACTAGAAAATATTATTTTATTGGAAGTTATTGGTTTTTTAATAGTGATAAATACAAATGTGGTCCATAGTATGAGTGTAACACAGTTATACAAAGTGATACAGACACTAAAAATCTACTATTCTTAATATTAATCTACATTAAAAGTTAGTCATGTTGATTCTCACGGCTAGTGCTGCTAATAGTAGTCACTTGAAGTTCCTAATCCTGACTGTTTTGCCAACCTGACTGTCCCTTCTCAACCTGTCAGTTAGAGATTCTAATGCTAACAGACTCCTGCTGCACAAATATGGCAGCCCCCTCATGCAGTAAAATGTAATGAGATGGGCAATGGAACAGCATTGGGCAAATACTTTTATTGCAAAATTTTAAATAATATGCCAAGACAATGATACGATACATGTAAAAAAAGGTTAATTTCTGGTCTCAGTATCTCCAAGTTATAAACAGTTTTTAACAGACCAGTTACATCTGTGTAACTATCATAGCCACACACTGAGCAGAATCTTTGCCAGACTATAGTCCTTAATGGACTTTCCCTACCACCTCTTTCATGTTCTATTATTTGGTCTGGTCCCATTAGCTGCACAGAAGATGTTTTTTGGTAGTCTTGTAACGAACCTGAACGTGCAGACATGTGCACATCAATAAAATATTATAAAGTTACAGTATCCACCTGATGTGTTCAAGTTCTCTTGCCTGCTGCAGTGACTATCCCTACACTGGCTGAGTCTGCGGACTACATGGTCACGTCACGTGGGTTGGTGCGACAAAAAAACAGTTACATGAGTATTAAACTGATCAAGCAGATTTTTACATGCCTCCATCTATTTATCAGCTCTTCCCATATTCTGAGCAGGTTTTAGTAAATGACCCCTATAATCTCCACACATTTGTATGGTGAGCTGGTTAGAATTGAAAGGGACACCATAGTTCTACAAGGTGGCAATTTTAGCAACCAGGTTGATGATTACTTTGCATTTATGATGAGTTTATGTTAATTACAAGTGTCTGACCCACTGATATAAAGTATGTTAAAAGCACTTATGCTTTTATTGAGGGTTGAGCTTAGAAATCACAAAAATGCAATAAGTTATATATAAACACAATATGTGCATTTTGATTATAGAAGATATAAGAAATAGAATGAATGGTCATTGAATTTTTACTTTTTGAGCTATTACAATTCCTCTGTAACAGGCAATGCATTAGAGAGCATCTATGGGGAGTTTCAATAAAAATGTGATCTTTACAGTTACCGTTGTAGCTCAGATTGAAATCAGGCACCATAAATTATTCTTTATATCCAAATGATGAGAAAGATTTAAAAATTAGCTGTGTCCTCTTTTAAAAGAAAATAAAATATAAGAATGAAGCAGCATAAGTATGTTTTATCCTGTATCAATCATCCACCCCACCAAGTAAATGCAATATATACATACATTATTAACAAAGGGAATCCATCTGTTCAATCACCTGTGACCTACTTCAGTGAGAAATCAGATAAACATATAGTCAGGGTCATTGCTAGGTTCCCAAGAGATCTTGAACAAAGGGCCACAATCAAACACAGAACATTCAAAATCTCTTCTGTGATGTTCAGTCCAAAAGTCTTATTCATGAAATCTAAAATAATGCCAGTCCCTAAGAATATAAAAACCTATGAAAATATATATAAAATAGAGAGAGAGAGAGAGAATGGATAAAACTATGAAATAAAATACATTATCTCTGACACATTTTTGCATAGTACTTTACAGAGATTATACATCATTCACTGTCGTAGCACAGCATTCAACCCAAAATCCTTATCGCACACAATCAGTCATCAATTTACCTGTCTGTAATCTATGTTTTTGGAGTGTGAGGGGCTGAAAAATATATTCAAGATCCAACGCTTGTGTAGGTGTGGCTATTTAAACAAACATCTTTGATTTTTGCTTGATTGGTTGGGGTAAGACTTGGGAATCTTGGCGTCTCTATATTTATTTACTATTATTAGGTTGTCAACCCTTTAATATAGCCTCTCCTAAAGATTATGGGGTGTTGATTTGTCTGAACATATGAGACTATATCATAGAGCCTGCCTGTTAATAACCAAGTGCTTGTGCTCATGGTGGTCTAGGGGTTCGTAGGGATCGGCGGGGGTTGCCCGCCACACTGACCTGTTCTGCTGCTAGTCCCGGTTGCCTATGGGCGCGTGTAGGGACTTGTGTATTGTGTTCATTGCCCGTTATTTGGTTCGTCTTCACGAGTTCCTGGGTGCGTTCCTGTTATTGTATTGTATCTGATTCCTGTTTTGACCCCTGCCTGCCTGACTAATCTGACTTCCGTGATCCTGACCCCTGCCTGGTAACCAACTATTCTGAAATCTGTATTCTGACCCGTGCCTGTCTGACTCTTCTTGATTGATATCCTGGTTTTGACCCTTGCCTGTCTGACTCCGCTTGTATCCTGCTTGCACCGACTTGGCCTGGTTTTGGCTACGCTTTCTGTCTGCTCCATGCATTGTGACCTTCTGCCCAAAAGACTTTTGCCAACGATCGTGCCCCTCTGCTCGTCCAGAACCCTTAGCTTGGCTCCTCTCTTTATAAGACCTGGTGGCATCCAATAAGCCGAGGGCTCCTCCCGAGGTGAAAGGCGGCTGTTAAAGGCGGAAGCAAGAGCCGAGACCAGGGAGCCTAGCATTGGTTCTGGATTTTGGGTGCCGATCGTGACATTTGGCAGGGAAAAGGAAAGCTGTGCTCTTAGGGGAAAAGTCCTGCAGAATTAACCCAATACCAAAGAAGGCATAAAGGTAGATATTCTATGATATTTTCTGCTGAATGAGTGTAAAAAAGTCCAGAAGTTTCTCCAATTACCCTGTTGCTTATGAGTCATATGATATCCATTCACAATAGGAATACATGAGGTGTATGCACGATATGCAGATTCTTGCAAGATCTTGACTTTCCACATTCTATACCCCTACAAATACATTGATCAGATTGCACTGGTATAGGCAGGAGGGAGGGTGCCAGAGGATGCAGTTCCTTATTGGGTGTCCCCTGGTCCCTGGATTCCCCTGCAAGGTCTGCTGATAGGTACTGTAGTTAGCCCACTGCCTACACTGAAAAATTGTGACTATGAATGGGGTAATCATGATGCAATTAGAAGTTAATCATACATAGTTGCATAGTTAAGTTGAGTTGAGTTGAAAAAAAGGCCAAAGTTCATCAAATTCAACCCCTCCAAATGAACCCCAGTGCACATACATACCCCCACTCATACCGACTCCTCCATACTCTAGTATCACAAAAGCCTTGGATATTATGTATGTCCAAGAAATCATCCAAGACCTTCTTAAAAGCATTAAAACAATCAGCCATCACAACATCATCCCCCAGGGCATTCCATAACTCACTGCCCTACCTGTGAAGAACCCCCTACACTACTTTAAATGAAAGTTCTTTTCCCCCTAGTCTGAAGGGTTGCCCTCTGGTGTGTTGATCCTTTTTTATGGGAAAAAGATCCCACGCTATTTGTCTTTTGTACTTGTATAGAGTAATAATGTCCCCTTGCAAGTTTCTTTTTTTCCCAAGAGATAACAACCATAACCTACTTTTTAAGTTTGCTGCCCAGTTTTCCAATTTAGTCAAATCACTCTGCGAAGTGGCAGCATCCTGCATGGAACCTATAGTACTGCACAATTTAGTATCATCAGTAAAAATAGAAACAGTACTTTCAATGCCCACCTCCAGGTCATTAATAAACAGGTTGAAAAGCAAGGGACCTAGTACAGAGCCCTGCGGTACTCAACTAACAATGGTCCAATTAGAAAATATTCTGTTTGCCACCACTCTTTGTAATCTATCCTTAAGACAATTATCTATTGAAGTACATATACTATATTTCAGGCCAATATTCCTGAATTTAACCAATAACCTTCTGTGTGTTACTGTATCAAAAGCTTTAGCAAAGTGTAGCCCATACGATGACATCACCATGAGCAGAGACAAATTGGGAGCTCCACAAACATGGGTGTGGTTATCCCCCCACGCACACAGCATAAATGGAGATGGGAGGAGAGGAATTTGTGGTCCAGCCCCTGTACAAGAGGCACAGTCCCTGTCTGGAAACAATTAAATTCTATATTCCAAAACTAACAGAACAAAAAACAATTACAACAAAGAAATAGTGACAAATTACCTAAAAAGGAAAACTTTACCCCCAAACAATGTAGGTCTCTAAACAAAAAAGATATTGCATAAAACAGCTCATATGTAAAACCCTGCTTCGTGTAAATAAACCATTTTCATAATTATATACTTTTAAGTATGCCATCAGGTAATATTAAATAGAAATTGGCATTTTAAGAATGAAGCTCTGTACCCCGAGATCCTACGATTCATGGTGAAAACAAACAAACCCTACGTGTTAAGTCAAATGAGCCAATTAACAGACAAGTCTTTTGCTTCCCACACTTCTTCCTGTTACAGTTAGAGCTGCAGCATTTCTGGTCATGTGATCTCTGAAACAGCCACAAAATGGTGGCTCAAGAGAAAAGATGTAACAGGGCAATATTAACTTAAATGTATATTCCAGTTTGGTAAGGTTCTCTATGCCACTTAAATGATATAAACAATTGTTGCTTAAGTATTCATTTTGGGGGTAAAGTTTTCCTTTAAGATTACTAAAAATGTCTTAGAAGAGTGAAAGCAAATTTGTATTATAAGTTTAAAAAGGACATTATTGTTATGGCTTAGATTCAATGTGTAAAATGTATAGGAAATGCAGATATAGGTAAGTTAAAACCAATGCTGTTGTGATTCAGTACACTGAACTGATCATATAGTTGGCTTCCTATAGCTTTGTTTCAGGTGATCTTCTAGACAGGAATGTGCAGTTTGAGGTTTCTGTTTAAAAGCCTATATCTTCTCATACTTTGACAGCAGTGCGCACCCACATACTTCTGGCAGACCCCTTTGCACATACCCCTTATATAATGCTAAGCCACATGTATTGACATATCACTAATCATTTCTGTACTTCTTAGACATATATCAGCATGCAGAATCTTACTTTGTACTGAAAGGGAATTGCAAAAGGTAAGGTATTACTATTCTGCAAATCAAAACAAGATATGGGGAGAAAATGTCACAATACAGGAAATTATGTTTTAACGTGGGCGAGCCGAATTGCTCAGTAAATAAACAGCTTCAAGTGTGCAGATATGTCAGGGAAGGAACAACACGAAAAGCACAATTATCTGCCTAATGACACAAACCTAATATTGCAATTCCACATGCACACAACAGGAGTGCGAGACTCTGGATAGAAGTTTGAAAACTTGATTAACTCATGTACTTCTGCATTAAGGTGCGTTTCCCCAAACACAAAGGAATATAATTGAAATCAATATGACTGAATAGTTATTCTCAATCTTCAATGCGTATGCTTACAGGAATGTAGCCAACAGTTGCTAACCCTCAGGGAAATAAAGCAGTGTTTCCCACCTGCAAGTAGATAAAACACAAACTGCCAAATCATATTTGCTTTTCCTGCTATATAACTCATTTTAAAGTTGTTATAGTGCGTGACAACTATACTGTATTTTCTGCCACCTTTGGCATTCTTTTCACTTATTAATTTACATTTGATATGTTTTAGAATGATGGGTAAAAGCCTGATACGTGACAGTAGCTTCTTGATGTGTCATCAGCGCTGATTTCCCAATTGGCCATTTAAATGGAGAAGAAGAAGAGAAAGCTAAAGAATTTTTCAGAGAGAAGTGTATGAAGGTCAGTAGAACATATGCTAGGGCTATCTCATTTGTGCCTAGATAAAGTGTTCTGCCGTTTCTGCAAATGTACTAATCAAAATAAATGTAAAAGGTCTGCTTGGGACTTATATCTTAATGATGTGTTTTTGCAACGCTGTCACTTCCAAGGATTTCATATAGCGACATACATTTAGGTGGCAAAGAGTAATTAATTATTTAATTCTCAGTTTATATATGCATTGCGCGATTTTAATAGGCAACACAATAATGTTCAGCTGCTGCATTGCTTTGTGGTTTCAGTACATAAACATCATAAAAGCAGTGTTGGCCTGGATACCATTTTCTGGCTTGGTTAGTAAAGTTAACGCTTTATACTAATAGTAATAATTGGGAAAAAAGTTTAAAAGTCAAAAAATGTGCAACCCTGCCTAAAATTAGGATTCCACTCTAGAAAAAAAAGTCTATAGTTCATGGGCAATTGATCTATTCATAGTTGTTTGGGTGTTAATTTGGATTCTTTGATATAGAGTATACATTTTTCCATCCAAAAAGTGATTTCCATCCTGCTGTGCACGTTTGGGTTGCTTCTGTCTCTTCTGCACATGGTATGGCTTATGCATAGCTTTTATAGGCACATGCTACCTTCTTTGTGTCAAGGCTCAAAGTCTACCACCACCAAACCCCAGACATTACACTGTGCATGGAGAAAACTTGCATCTACAGTATGGTGATTTTAGTTACAACTCACGAATATATAGGAGAATAATGTATACATTTAATAACAATATGGAGCAGCTTCTGTCAATGCTGAATGCAGATTTTTTTTTTTTTTTTTACAAGGATAGTAAGTTTAACAAAGAAAGACAGTTTAAACAACAGTAGCAAATGAGCATTAGCACAGTTGTTACAACCAGGATCTCCAAATCTCACCCTTACACTGAATTTGGCCTCATGCTTCTGCCTACTCAGCTACAGTACCTTGATTGACCTAATTGCTAGACACATTGTCAACTACTTGGGCGCCACCGAGTATCAGTCTATGATACATATGAACAGATACGTATGAACAGAAGTTAGATACGAGAACTCATGAGAGAGTCAAACCAAATCAATAATTGAATTCTTTATGATGCTGCTTGCTCTGTATGTGCACTAGATTATAAATGTTCTTGTACAATAAATATGTTTATTGGTTAAGTTATAAGAACCACTGGCATCAATTACTGCACCATGAACCAAGTCACAATTACACTACACCCTGCCTATTATCCGGAGCACAGTACTGGGAGTGGAGATTATAGATAGAGAAATGTGCACTCAATTAACTATAGTGCTACGAGTGCATATGGACCACATATTTTTATTTATTACAAATAGATATAGCAATATGTACACTCCTAGAGCAAACAGACAGATTAGTGTTCGATTTACATGTTACGGTAGGTAGCCATATTATAAATATAGAAACTCTCTACTGTTGATTTAGAACAGATGGATATCTTTACAGTCCATATTAGTTTATTTGCAGCATCGTGAGAACCTGCACATATTGATCTTGGCACTGAAGTGTATAAGCGCCTAATTACAATATCATTTTAGTATGCTTGGTAGTCTGCAGAGCAAAAGAAGACTAACGGGATATGTTACACCTTCCTTTAAGATTTTGTACCTGTGTAACTGGTAGTATGTAAAATAAATGCAGTGACAAAGAATTTGTCTGGAACAGAACAACCATCCATTGTCTAATTGGCAGCAAATTTTAAAAAACATACAAATAGTCTTCATCTCTTCTAGCTGAAATGCTATAAGGCTGCTGCAGTCAGTAATGACAAATAGACAGCAGATTTATTCTACGTTTAAACTTTTATGTAAATCATTGTTGATTGCTTTTTTTATCTTTTTGTTCAGATACATTACTATGTACCCTTCCTTATGTATTTATAGCCCTGTCTGGTTGCTATGGTATAGAAGAGCACATAAGATTGTTGCTTTTGGTTTCTAATTGTTGAAATCTAATTGCTGATTGGTTGCTATGAGCAACATCACTATTGGTAATGCTTCACTCTACTTTTTACACAGCATGATAACATGTTGTGTGTCAATAAAAGCACTATTTAGCAGTTAAGTTGTTGTAAAGCGCCTAATTCTTGTATTATACCCACTTTGAAATCTAATATTAAACAGGTCAAACTTCATATATACAGTACTGTAGCTATAATGGTTTGCTGTTGATGATGAATTACTGTATATATATCCCAAAGATCCCAATAGATCGAAACATCGATTAAATAAAGGCTACAACTTGAAAAATTTCCTGTGTGCACCAGCTTCTACTTAATTGTATTACGAAAATTCTGGGAGCACCAGGGTAAGTAACCTTTGGAAAAGCGTGTTCAATAGCCTTGGAATGTGTGTGTGTGTGTATATATATATATATATATATATATATATATATATATATATATATATATATATATATATATATATATATATATATATATATATATATATATATATATATATATATATATATATATATATATATATAAATAAATATATATAAATATAAATATATAAATATGTGTAATATGTGTATATACAGTATATAATGTGTATTGTGTATCTTTTAAACTTTTCCTGTATGTCCCCTAGGTCTCCAAAACAAATTCCAATGAGAGCTGTGCCTAGCAATGGTACATAAATTGTCTTGCCAATATTACACATCATTTAAAAACTAGGAGTGTGGATATAGTGCTATTTCGGTGTTTGGTGATGACACATTTATGTCTAATATTTCCAGTGACAAGCCCAAAGAAAACAAGAGATTTTAAGATATTACACATTCCTCATTGGAAGATCCTACATTGACCAATTACACTGAAGTGCTAGCAATACAGTTTCTAATGCATCTAAAAAGCCTGCACTGTATGATCTTATTTCATCGGGTAAGTCCACTTTGTATGTTAAACCATATACAAAAAACAGAGTGTGCTATCCAGTTTTTAATTTGAAAAAAAAAATATGTGCTTTGCATTGGGTTTGGAATATAATGTATGTTAAATCAGATACATAAAAATAACAGTTGTGCATCATTTGGATCTAGAAATAATTAACTAATGCCTGACACAAACAAATAAGTGAAACGCAATGTACATGTGAGTGGGTACACACACATAAAAATTCAAGTATTGAATGACAATGGAGAATCATGGGTGCCTGTGACATTCTTTTATTGAAATTTGAAGTGTTGCCTATGATATTTGCAAAGGTGTCCTTGAAAGGAGAAATGAGTATTAATGTGTGAGAGATTTAGGAAATAATAGAGAAGAGAGAATAATTTGGTCACTGACCAAACCTGTCAAGTGAATTGAAACCTATAACATGTTTTGCTCTGGCCTTCAGATTTTTACATCATTTATTTTATTACTGAAACATAAGGTCAGGAAGGGCAAAATTGCCATTGTAATTCAGTTGGGGTTCACGTTTTAAAACACAGAAGATTAGGTGATCAAGAGTTATCATGTATAAAGTCTTTTTTCTTAATTAATGACATTCTAAAGTTATGAACATTGCTTGTCTATTGGCCATTGACTACCAACGTATAGCAAATGATCTAAGAAATAAAATATGCATAGAATGTGCCGCCACATCTATCAGACTCTATACTGCATTTAATGATTATATCATATATTGCATTTAATTTATAGCAAGGGGACTGTAATCTAGATGACAACCTATGGAAATAATGTATTATTTATATAATGAGAAGTGAAAGAAACACTTTAAGTAAAGTTTTAGCTGACAGACTAACCTGTTAATGCAAAAAGCTAAAATGTACATTTTGGGTGTGGAGGAATCAGCAAATACAACGTCTTGTGCAATTTTATTAGCAGAATCTAATGGTGTAGTCAGCCCATTGTACCTCATTCACTTTTCTATTAAATTTTCAATAAGAAGCATGCATATAATAACCAAGTGTCTCATACTTATTTCAAATATTCATATTTCAATGAGTTCAGGAAATCACATTTTGTATTAAGCAGAGAGAGGATTAGCATTCCATTTAGATGAAGGTATTTCTAACATGAAACCATCATTATCTTTTTAATTTTGCATCTCAAATTATGCAATAAATCACATTCAATTTGACATTGAATTTGTGTTGTATTAAAGCGTTTTCCCTTTTTCTTCTGTGTTTGGGGAAAGAGGCCAGTTTCTATATTTACAATTTTTTTTAAAGCAGAAAATACATTTTGAACATGATTCAGTTAAAAATGGAAAACAAGAGCAATGGAAGATAAGAGCAGCAACATTGCTCATTAATCCCTTTTGTATGATTAATACATGGGATTTATATTTGGCTTTTAGCTTGGCTTAATCCATATGTAGCTGGCTCGAGTGACAGTTACCCATTGGGAATGCAATTTTCTCACTGAGGTTTTACAAAGCACAATAAATTTTCTATTGAATACATGGCACAATGTTTGTTATCCAGTGTCGTATAAATGTGCTTCCCACTTTGCTGTTTTAGTCTCTTTTAAAACATTTACTTGCATTTGTGTTGCTTGCAAATTGACTAGAACTACAGTATATTTTTCTGGTACTTGTGCAGAACTGACATATCCAGATACAATGAAACGAAGAATATTATTTAGTATCACTATAGAATACATTTTATTGTTAATCTGCAACTCCAGCAAGAATAATAGAAATAACAACCTATAAGCTTGACACAAGTCTAAAAAGGATATTTCACTGGTTTAACTCTTTTGTTTGAAAGTTGTTTAGCTACAGTATGTAAGCTTATTATATTCTATCACTTTTAAGTTAATCTATATGTGGTATAAATAATTACTTAATAAACCCAATGGATCACCTTTAAGTTTTAACACAATATTTCAAGTTTGTTTGGTCATTTTTTAAAGCGGAACAATCTTGAAAATGAAAAGTTAATCTAAGTTTCATTATACTGAATAAGAAACTTTATAAATTTAATAAGTAAAAAAATATGTACCATTTCTGAAATAATCAAGTTTATCTTCACCATCTTCAGCTTCACTTCGTGTCTGTTTCTCTTCATGCAGAAGACAGGTGTCAGATTTTGAATGAGAGTCAAGTCCAATACAGCTTTGGGGGGCCTTTGCTGTGGCTGTAGAACCTGCTGAAATATGAATGAAGCTGTTACAGGCACTGTATATGGTTTTTATTTTAGTTTTGTTCTTTACCTTTGGAAGTATATCAAGTATATTTCAAGTGCATTACATTGTTAGAGTTTATGAGTACAATTAGTTGCACAATTTGAGCCCTGATGCACATAACTAAGTTAAAGGAAAGTCAACGTTAATCTCAGTTTGTAACACAGGGGCTGTTCCCACAGCAGCCAGTATCAATATACACAGTGGGCTTGTGCCTAAAGAATCATTGCAAACATCATGCTGACAACTTGAAAACACAGAAGAAAAGAATGCATCCAGACTTTAAGCCCAGTTGGGTATGATTTGAGTCAAAATGCAATGTACTAGAATAATGCTAATAAATGCTGCATTCTAGGTAAACATGGCTAATCGTGCTAATTTTATATTGGGAGTTAGTCCCTACAGTCAAATGATGGCAGCCTAGAGAATGTGCCTTGAATAATTAGAAAAAAACATTGGGGTTACTGGAGACATCTCTTTGGTTCTTTAATGGCTGTAATGGACTGAAATTAAAACTCAAAATAAAAAGTGCAGCTGTCAAGGCAGCAAGACTGTCAAGAAATGAAACAGATGAGACCAAGCCTAGTTTAGAATTATCAGAAATGGCAGAGTCTGGTGTGATAGACAACATGCAAACACAAGAAGTGCACACAAGTGCTTGTACTTTAAATATTATTAATATTATACATATATCTAGAAAATACCAACATTGTGCGGTACAATACATGGGTGTATACATTAAGATTTAAACAAAAACACATAGAAAAAATAACTAATAAGAGGTAAAGACCCTGCCAAAATATCTCATACGCTAAAAGGAGATGGGTAGTGATGGGCGAATAAATTTGCCTCACACTAATTCACTGCAAATTTATTCACTAATCTCCCCAAAAATTTGCAGGGGAAAATTTGACGGTCAATTTCTGATTTTCACAATTTTTGTGTGAAAACTTTCAAATTGCTCGATTTTTTCATGATAACGTTCGAATTGTTCAGTTTTTTTGTGAACTTTCCGATTTCACGATTTTTTCACAAATTCACGTTTCAAATTTTTCTGCAAAGCGAAATGGGAGAGATTCACCCATCACTAGAGATGGGGTTAAGACAAAGGCATTGGGATGGGCAATATCAAGCAGAAGAGAAAGCCCCTATTGTTTACTGCACAAATGTAACGGATATGCTCATGGCCTGATTTTGTCATGAATGAAAGTTGATGAGCCACTTTATAACCAACAGGCTAAGTACAACATTAAGAAGTTCAAAAGATGCATTCAATCTCTAATTCTGGGAAGGGAAACACTGCATTATGGGAAAAAACTGGGTAAATTGCTCAGATTTGTTTGCACTAAGATAAAAATGAGAGCAGATTTTTACATTTGTTGTTTATATTTGTACTGGACTGAAAAAAACAGCATATCATTTTATTAATATATATGAATTACTAACTGATCAGACATAGATTAGAGAGAGACAGACGAATAGACAGACGAGATAGATAGATGGAAACATAAATAAAAATGGAGATGAATTCAAGGCATGTCCCTAATAAGCAGGTGTTGCTAGTAAAGTGAAAAATAATACAGCATTTCACTCTAAATTTCAGTGAAGTTGATTGCTGCTCTGCATGCTTTTTTTAGATTGTATTTTCTTATGTGTTACTCTTAATATTGTGAATACATTTCTTTCCAAATATATTCATCTCATGGTTTAATACTCATCAAACCTTTAAAAAACTTTCAGTGTTGCAGGTGCAGATTGTTATTCCTGATTACTTATTAAGTAAAGGAAACATTAAGAAATGTTAAAACATGAGACATTTTCAATCGCCAAACCTACACAATATTTTGTAGAGGGACATAGTGGGCAAAGCCATAACTCATTGGAGCAGGGTATAAAGAAGTTACATTAGTATCTGCTTTAGGCCAGGCAAATGTTACAGGACTAACAGAGAGCATTACATTAGCAAGTGAGTAAACGGTTATTTGTAAAAATATTTACAGGCACGTTTCAGGGGCTGCTGCCACCTGAGGCAGCAGCCCTGATGCTGCCCCCCTTCCAATCCGCGCTTTTAACTTTTAGCGTTGGAGCGCAGATGGGCTGCATCGATACTGCAGTGAGCGCTATTGCGATTGCTGCACTAGATGAGCCACATTTCCGTTGTAAAAGGCAGAAATTTGGCTCTTAAAGTTACCAGAGGCAGTTTTTTGCCGCCCCTGGTAACTGTCTGATCCGTGCCACCTGAGGCAAGATTCTCAACTTGCCTCATAGGCAGAGCAGTCCTGAATATTTATGTAACATATTAGTAATAAGCCAAGGTGGCACTAGCTAAAGTATGAGCTGTGAGCCCCTACCATTGTTCCTTCTTTGAGCAAGTTTTCTGCTCATGTGTAAAAACAAGTTATGGTGCACATATACTGTATCAGCACTTTGGACCAATAAACTACTTTATATATCTAATTTATAAGTTCAAATATATTTTTTTATACATGTACCTGTGAAAACAAACAGCAGTTCACATTAAAAGGACTTTCATAGTGTCATATTTAATTTAATTTGGGTTGAAGTAAATACAGAGGGTGCACTGCAAGGTGCAAGCCACTCATAAGCATCAAGGCTAGATTGGACTTTGCTAAAAAAAAAAACATCTAAAAAAGCCAGCATAGTTGTGGAATATTTTTTTTCGGACTGATGGAACCAAGATCAACCTCTACCAGAATGATAGCAAGAAAAAGTATGGAGAAGGCATGGAACAGCTCATGATCCAAAGCATAGCACATCATCTGTAAAATGGCAGTGTGATGGCTTGGGCGTGCATGGCTGCCAGTAGCACTGGGACACTAGTTGTTTATCCATCATGTGACACAGGACAGAAGCAGCCAAATTAATTCTGAGGTTCAGAGACACTGTTAAATCCAGCTAAATGCAGTCAAATTGATTGGGAGGCATTTCATAATACAGATGACAATGACCCAAAACATACAGCCAAGAAATCCAACAGTTTATTAAAGCAAAGGAGTGGAATATTCTTGATTGGCCAAGTCAGTCACCTGATCTGAACCCAATTGAGCTGCATTTCACTTGTTCAAGACTAAACTTTGGACAGAAAGGCCCACAAACAGAGCATTAAAAAGGAGGAAACCCAGAATCTGTTGATGTCCATGAGTTCAAGACTTCAAGGTGTCATTGCCAGCAAAGGGGTTTCAAGTATTCGAAATGAACATTTATTTCCAGTTTTTTAATATGTCCAATTACTTTTGACAATAATGCCTCACATTTGTATGCAATCTTTTTGTTCAACCAACTGAATTACAGCTGAAAGTCTGCAGTTCAACTGCATCTGAGTTGTTTCATTTAAAATTCAGTGTGGTAATCTACAGAACCAAAATTAGAAAAGAAAAGTTGTCTGTCCAAAAATGTATGGACCTAACTGTATGTGCTACACATGAGGTGGGGGTGTAAACTGAGACTGAGAGCCGGGATTTTTCCAGGTGCACAGTCACCTTTTTAGAGTGACTTCTAAATGTACTTAGGCAAATGCCCAGGTGTTATCTACTAATTCATGTTACAGCATTATAATACACAGATGCAGACTGGGACTTTAAAACATTTTTAAATACCCAAATGTCCTTTTCCTCATGAGTTCAATTTAATCTTAGCTTTAGGAAGACAGAAAATGACTGTGCAGTAAACTTTCGTACACCTTCTTCTTAATATATATTAAGCAATGTCACACATTTAATTCTCCATTAAGAGGAAATCATTTGATCACTTTAACACACTCAGTAGTTCTGCTTAATCTATAGGAAACATCATCCCCTTGAGCATTATCCAATAGATGGGATTTGAGTTTCCGTGATAATGATTATATGACTTAACAGCTTATCAATTTATTGACTGAAGAGAGAGGAATTTCAGACAAATCACCCAAATTATTTTCCAACAGTTCATGCTGACATAACTATTTTCCATGCCAGAGAAAGTTTAAGGATGTGTGTATGTCTAACTAGAAGAACAGTAAAACAAAACATTTCCACTTCCATTAAATAGTGGTGCTTGCCATAAATACTGTATGAGGAAAACTTCAAAACTGGGAATGAAATATATTTATCAAGGGTACTTTCCCCGAGTACAGTTCTACCTGATATCACCTAGGGTTCTGTTTTTTACTCAAGTTAAATCAACTGGACTGTATTTCAGCCTTGTAGCATCAGCTTATTTTAAAGGCTATCCTCATTTTCTGCTTGATAATTTGCAACAACCCCTAAGCTTAGCTTCTCAAAAGCTACTCAGAGCCGACTGAGCATGTGAGTGTTGCAGACACTTTCCAAGATGGTGACCCCCTGTGACAAGTTTGATGTTCTGGAAAAAAAAGGTATGAAAGATGTGAGATCTTAAATAGGATATTTGATCTTAATTAGTGATGGCTGTATCTGTCCTATTCCTCTTTATTGAAAAATATGCAAAATTGTGAAAATTCATGAAACGCATTGAAGTGGTGACTTTTTTCACAACTATTTTAGCAATACATTGAAGTCTATGGACCTTCTTTGCAGCAAAACTTGATGAAAAATGATGCCCATATGCAAATTGTAATGTCTGAAAAGGTTTTTTACATTGAGAGCTGTGAAATTCACTTCTTGAATTAGTTTTACTGGCAGCTACATTAAACAGATTCAAGAAAAGCATCAGTGTCTGTGTTAGCTATCTGTGTATCAAAAGTCTGACTTGCCTCTTCTTGTACCGAGGCAACAAGAGGCTGGAAACATTGCTGACAAGTCCTCATCCATAGCTGCGTATGAGGTTACCCCGCCATCTTGACTTCCTAGTTGTTTGTCCAGGGGCATTTTCGGCAGGAATAGAGACATTGTGATCCGCTGCTCTTTAGGTTTGCGATTTCGCATTATTTGGTTTGCTGCACTTTCAGCTGTAGTAACCCTCCTGAGCCAAGAGTTTTTTAGCACTGGAAGCTAATTTTCAGGAGTATTATTTAGTCTGCTTCACGGAGCTCTTGGGTTATGCATGCTCACTTGGTCATGGCATGCCACCCCCCCCCCCAGCTGGATTTTAAGTCTCTATCCAAGTTAGTGTTACACTTACACACATAAACATACACGGGTTACACCAATACACACTTACATTCACACACATATTTTGGGGATCAGGGGGTCATACACACATGCACAAACAGTACATAAACTATCTGTAAGGGTACCTGCTCCAGTGGGGAGGCAGGCATCCCTGTAGGGATGCCTGCAGCCGTCGCTTCATTTGCGAGCTAATGCATGTCGCTTCTGGGTTTGATGCATGGTAATGCTCATCTTTTTTTATTTTTGGTGCGCCCAAATATTTAAATGGCCCTTGGCCAATTACTGATTGCCAAATATAGGTCTATCTCCATAGTTAATGGATGTTTTTATATTGCCTGATCCTTGTCCTGGACCATTGCCTGTCCATGACTTTGCTAATCTGCTGCCTGTACTGACCACTGCATGTTACTGATTTTGTGCCAAGCTACTGTTTGCTATTACACTACCTTTTAACTGCATCACGCAAGTGATGTCTGGTTTGTGCCAGTCTGTACTTGAAGGTATAGTGTGTTCATCACCTCCCTAAGCTGAAGGTCTGGGGCATGAGCACCCAGACCCCACATTAAATTTGGTAAGTTTACCCTTTTTACTACCTCAGATAAACACTGGATTCCCTTCTAAGAACACAAAAAGATATGTTGACCTCACAAAACCATTTATTTTTGGAAAGTACATATTCAACCAAATCCAAAATGGTTAAAATGTTTTCTACTCCAGTCGCAATGCTTTCCCAAAATAGTTGGTATTGATGAAAAACCTGAAATCACCTCAAAGATGCCATTTTCTAGCATCTTATCTCCTACATAGCATTAGGTACCAAGAAAAAACATCCCAAATATGAATGCCAGAGATCTACTCAATATTATGATGCCCAATATGCATTTATTTACCAAGGTATCTGGCATACAGAGACCCCCAAATGAAAATATTCATATAACATTTCACGGCTGACACTCTGGCTGGCTGCTGCAATATAAGCACCCCATGTGTATGTGTCATAAGACCCCCTAACAGTATGGAGATCCTAGAAAACAATATAATTTTGCAAAGTACACATTTTGACAAATCCAAAATGGGTAAATATCTCTTTTTTTTATGACATTTTCTGAAAAAGGCCACAAAGCTAGCATTTTTTTGCATCTGTATGCCCCACATTTCATAACATATCAGCATAAAACTTCCTCAACACTTTTATGCCCAATGTGCATATATTTAACAAACTATGTGGCATACCTCAACAGGGCTGGATTTACATATCGGCTGCCCCAAGGCCCCCTTCCGTTCATCACCCGCGCCTCCCTTTATTCATGCAAATTTTCATAATCGGGACCGGAGCAATGTGGATAGGGCACAGGAGATTTACAAAATGATTGTATCTTCTGCGCATTCCCAGTATCTTTGACCCAATGTGGGTGTGGTTGGGCAGCATGTCCCCCCCGGCCTAACGCGTTTCGGGATTGTATCACTTAATCATAGGCCTATAAGATCTGTGGCACTTAAGTCCCTTTATATACAGACTGAAGAATCTATGATCTGTGGCAGGGTTAAAGGGGTGGTTCACCTTTGAAGTAACTTTTAGTATGTTATAGAATGGCCAATTTTAAGCAACTTTTCTTTTTCATAGCTTTTTTTTAACAGATTTTTCACAATTAGCAATTGATTTTCTTGCTTACTTTGTTGTGATTTTTCAGTTATTTAGCTTTTTGTTCACTAGTTCATTCAGCTTGAAATGTCAGCAACTATCTAGTTGCTAGTCTCTTATTTATTCTAGTAACCTGGCAGTGGTTTGAACGAGGTAGGAATATGAATAAGAGAGACCTGCACAGAAAGATAAGTAATATAAAGTAACAATAACAATAATATAGTAGCCTCATAAGCAAAAGTTTTCCATTGCTGAGATCTGGGGTTTGAAAGTTGGAAAGAGGCAAAAGAGGATGGCATATAATGGAAAAACTAAAAACAAATAATGAAAATCATGCACCATTGCTAGTTATCCTGCATTCTTTAACATACTAAGAGTTAACTTAAAGGTGAACTACCCCTTTAATATTTTTAGAATAGGTTTTTACATTGTCTCTTGAGCACCTATTCTCCAGAATGGCTTTCCATCTCATGTGCAATTTTTTTTCACAGTACCCGAGATTTTTCAAAGAATCCTGTGAACTGGAAAAGATGTCCTTCATGCAGGACAGACCCACTAACTGTCCCAACCAAAACAAAAAGAATATTCATTGTTGCAAAGGCAGGTTTGGACAACAATCAATATTAAGGGTGTGATAGTGGAATTTGTGCAACAGTGGGATAACTAGATGTTACTGGGCCCCACAATAACTTAATTTAGGGCCCCCAACATATCAAGAGGTTGTTCTGTTTTACTAATATACATTAAAATTGCTCATTAATTAGGTCCTCATGAAGCCTCCTCCAGTCGCAGGGTCTGCTTGCTCTCTAGATACACCCCTGTTGTGCAACAATCTCCTGTAAGTGTTAGATTGAGGAAATAACATGTTAATTGTAGCCCAGCTGGTATTTGGCTATATTCTTGTAAACATGGGTTGTATTTGTAGACCCATCATCTATAGCATAAGCCATAAATATTAAATATTGATTCTGTTGAACCTAGGAGAGGGGGCAATACTGTAGGTTGGCACTTTTACATAAGCTTGAAATGCAGTGGATCTATAGGTTGGATACAATTTGGCCTAGGGGTCTGAATAGCGATTATACTCCTGCTAAATTAATTTACCAGTAAGCAGGTAGACATTGTAGTAATTTACTGTTTTGGATTACAATTAACATCTTTATTCTTATTAGTTTTAAGGTTATTGAATGGGGAAAGAAAATCAGAACATTTTGAGTTCAGCTATTACCTTCTAGAAATACAGTGAAGTCACAGAATGAACACAGAATATAATTCACTAGAGAGACAATATGTAAGCATCTCAAATTGTTCAGATTTTTCTGACCTCTTTGGGTCTTTTGTCTAAATTGGGGCATCTGTATACACTTCATTCATGTTTGACTTAGGGATGCACCGAATCCAGGATTCAGTTTGGGATTCGGCCTTTTTCAGTAAGATTTGGATTCAGCCGAATCCTTCTGCCCAGCCGAAACAGAATCCGGATCCTAATTTGCATATGTAGATTAGGGGTGGGGAGGGAAATCGCGTGACTTTTTGTCACAAAACAAGGAAGTAAAATTTTTTTCCCATCCCTAATTTGAATATGCAAATTAGGGTAGGATTTGGTACAGTATTCAGCCGAATCTTTCGGGGTTCGGCCAAATCCAAAATAGTGTATTCGGTGCATCCCTAGTTTGACTCTCTGTATTTATTATGCAGAGTAGATACTTTTATGTAACACGATTGATACAATTATGGATTTGGACACTTTTACAAGCAAAGAAGGAACATTGAACTTTTCTCACGGATTTGATGCACATATTATTCACCAATGATACATTTATTTATCACTATGAATGGACTCGAGTGCAATTTGTCAGCATGATTATAAACCCTGAAGGAGATCACTAATTGGCACTGTTGTTCCCGCCCAGCACCTCCCCTTACCCTTCCCCACCAATATCTATTTAACAAGGGCCCTGCAAGGCCTGAAACGTTGCCACTTTTGTCTATTTGATATTTTGAGCCAATAAAAACACATTGCTGAAAACCACTTCACTTGATAGTGTGCTGCAGTTACTGGACTTTGCATAGGACTTTCCTGACCCGTGGCAGGTTGGGTTAATTACTGCTAAGCACCTGATTCTAATGGATTATGCACAAGGTTTGAGCTCTTCATTATTGTGTCAAAATATTAAAGACATTTTTAGACTGGATTAGTACAGTGCATATATCTTAACTCCTTTCAAACACAAAGTGGTCTTACATCACCTGCAGTCCACATCCATTCTTTCCAAATTGCTGCATTAGTATTGCCATTTTAAGCTAAAATAGAATAAATATTGTTGGAATAAAAAGGTTGGTCTCTATTGCTAACAAGCAAGCCAGTAAAAAAACCTTAAATACATTCCAGCCTTAATGTACACATTTTAAATGGGTTCTTTATGATCTCTTGTGGTATATACATGACTACAAAACTTCACATGCAGTGTTGCCCTTTTCATACTAGTAACTTTTTCATTAAAATAGTAAAAAGGCTCACTCATTTAATGCCTGTGGAAGCAGATATTTCCTGACTACAGTGACCCATGCAAGTAAAAAGACTAAACAAAACTGCATTATTAAAAGATAACTTTGGGTCAATAAACAGATTTTTTTTCTTCTATTCTTTTTTTTCTTTCTTATCTTTACTTTCTCTTCTTTCTTTCATTTTCTTTGTTTCTATTATTTGGTATTGTATCCAAACTGATAGAAATGGAGTTTGTTCAAAACAGTTCAGCATTTGATAAATTGTAGTGGAAGAATAATATTTCCTTTTTGTTCATTTGTAATCTTTAATGACAATGGATTACTAATTAGTTGTGGCTGGGTTTGAGCACAAGACAAATGACAAGAGTATATTTCTTATGTGAATTGTGGTGTATTATTTGTATTGATTAACTTGCTCACACTGACCTAGCCTTAAAACAACATCATTGTTTTATATTTGCAACCTCCCAGCATTTACGTTCCACTCACGTCTCAATCCATTCTTAAAAGAAACCATTAAAATGCTTGACTGCTGTTAATTTGAAGTAGACGTAAAAAGAAAAACGGAAAGTATCCTGTTGAAAGAAGAAAGAAGATGTCTTTACACATCAGAGTAAAAAGTAGGAAGGGGCTTCTCCCAGATATCCAAAGAACAAAATGTGAGTAATGAGGAATCGACTATATATTTCCTACTGTTATTAAGCAAAGCAAATCCAAATCTATATTGCCAAGTGTGAAAAGTCATGTCTGTTAGGCATCAAACACAATAAGATCAGGTCCCACATATTGAATGCAATAAATTCCCTAAATAACATGTAGCCAATGATGCTTGCATATTGCAAATGCATATTTTCTGATCTTTCTTTTATGATTTGAATTAAATAAATAATTTCTTGCTTTTTACAATACATAATTGAGACTTAGGGCAAATTTAAACACATGAAATTTTCACTTTGGAAGGCTCCCCCATACTTTGTGCAACTATGTCTGACGTTATTACGTGGCAAATACTCGTATTTATCCGAGTGTGAAACTTAGTTTCAGGAAATTAACACCACCGAAAATTCATTAGCATAAAAGTTTAATACATTTTAGCAATACTTTCTTCCTAGCGAAACTTCGTTAACATTCTTACATCACTTTAAATATGGCGGATGCATAAATGTTATATGTATGTATTTATTAGTAATTGCAGGAAGTGGCCACTTATTATTAAAATGTCTAAGGAAGCAAAATAAAGACAAAAAAGACAAATTGTCTTCTTCAACTTTTAGTAAATTGGTTTTGTCCCTGGGGATTGTCAATTTGGCAAATGTTTGATAAAAAAAAACTGCACTTCGCTTCTTTAGTAAATTTGCCCCATAGTGTTTAAGATTACAATTGAAAGTTTAATTAAAACTGTTTTAACAAAACCTTTTAATATGCTTTTGTGATAAATGTATCAATCTAAATGCTTTTCATCAATTACCAGTCAGTGTAGAGTTGCACCATAAAATATACTTTAATATGTGTTTATTTTGTTTTCCTGTATATAATCTTTACAGTATGGTTTGGTTCACAACAATTATATCATTTAGCCCAGAATGAAAAATTGTCCAGATAATACACAATAATATCATTTAGACAAATTAGATACAAGAATGATGCGTATTGTCAGTCTGTAGCCGTAACAATAAATGACAAGGGGATGCCTCAACTGACCCTTAATCTTGAGCCATCCCACTGAAACCCATTGTTACATACCTTAATGAAACACCAGGAGTATGGGAAATGGGGTATAAGGGCCACAGAATTTATTCACATTTTAGCAAATAAATAGGACCTTGCCAGCCTAACACAAGGCAATATTCTAAAGGCAGAATTCCATACTAGGTTCTGTTGTTCCTCACTGAAGACTAAATAAGACTTAAAATACATCATCATATATCCTCTGTTTTGATCCATAGGAAGGCAAAAAACCCAACCTGAAGTTATTGCCAATTATGCCTCAAAAGGTAAAAAATGAATTCCTGACCCCGATGGTGGTAGGAAACATTCCCTGGATCAAGCATGTAGAATTAACATGAACAAATACAATACTGACTCAAGTTTACACTGTAAGATACAGAAACCACAACATTTTGTGGTGAGGCCTATATATAATTTTTGTCAAAGTGCATAACCTTGCATTTATAAACCTCATTTTCCAGTTTGCTGCCGAGTTTCCAAACTTAGACAAATCACTCTGCAAAGTGCCAGCATCCTGCATGGAACCTTTAGTTCTGAACAATTTATCATCTGCAAAAATAGAAACAGTACTTTCAATGCCCACCTCCAGGTCATTAATAAACAAGTTGAAAAGCAAGGGAAATAGTACAGAGCCCTGCGGTACTCCACTAACAACACTGGTCCAATTAGAAAATGTTCCATTTACCACCACTCTTTGTAGTCCATCTTTTAGCCAGTTCTCTATCCAGGTACAAATACTAAGTTCCAGGCCAACATTCCTTAATTTAACCAGTAATCACTTTTGTGTGGCACTGTATCAAATGCTTTAGCAAAGTCTAAGTAAATTGCATCCACTGCCATCCCAGAATCAAGGTCCCTACTTACCTTCTCATACCTTCTGTGTTTATCTCCTGTTCAGCTGTCCAGTAAAATAATTGAATGATTGGATGTTAATTTGAGGTCTGAATTATACATATGTTAACAGTTTAGTGACATTTATCTGTGTCATGGATCAAGTTCTTAAAAGCCAGTAACAGATCTGCATATGGTAGTATGAACTGTGTAGAGGGTTAGAATCTCTACGGGGTATCGGGTAACAGTAGAAAATATGATAATTTACTGGTTAATAAAAAGCATTGATTCGGGGGCGTGACAAGATGGCGTGCTGAGAGGTCGTACTAGATACACTCTCCCGACCTGAACTGCCAGAAGCATCTTTCTAAGCGATACCTAACCCTCACAACTATGGGGAAACACTGCAAGAAAGCGGAGCAGACACAGCAGAGTGCCTCACAGTCCGCTCGAAGCACAATGTCACAGTTTCTTGGCAAGAAATCCTCCCACCGCTCAGAAGTCCGCACATCCAACATGGCGGAGTTTAAGCACGCAGTCCAAGCCCGACCGGATCGACAGCCTCCGGCTCCAGCACAGCCTCTACGCGTACAGACATCTGCTCCTTGCTGTCTGCCCTACCGACCAAAGATGATTTGAGAGCAATGGCGAAAACACTACGAGAGTCGCAAAAGGCCGATCTTGTAGAAATTAAAGCGGAACTACGCAGCATAGGTGAGGCCTATAGTAAGATGGACGACAGGCTGGGAAAAGTGGAACAGGCCCACAACCTACTTACGCATAGGTCCAATGACCATCACAGGTTTATCTACTTACTCCGCAAACATATGGAGGATCTAGACAATAGAGGCTGCCGCAACAACCTCAAGATCCGTGGTATTCCGGACTCCGTGACCACAGCTGAACTTGGTGACACGGTAAGAGCCATCTTTAATTCTTTACTGGGCAAAGACCCCACCGGCCCACTTGAACTGGACAGGGTCCACCGTACACTGGGTTCAGAACAGAACGACCCTGGGATGTGGTATGCTGTGTCCACAAATTTACAATCAAGGAGGATATTACACGTGCACTGCGGAATGTGGAGCTTTATAAATACCAGTACTACGAAGTATCCATTTTCCAAGACCTGGCGTGGCTCACAATCCAACAACGCAGAGCCTTTAGGCCGCTCACCACACAGTCCTACGAACCAAAAACATAGCCTATAGGTGGAACTTCCCATTTGCCCTCACTGTTATGAAAGAGGACAGCAATACAGTCTGAAAGAACCAGACGGACTGGAGGACTTTATACAAGCCCTAGGGTTGCCCACCATGGATCTTAAAGAATGGAGAGAGCTAGCCTACAATGGAGACCTTAAGGAAACCCTGGACACTGAGCAGTGGCAATGCAGGAGCAGAATGCATAAGCCCTCCAGCCCATCTACTCCAAGGGGTAAATTTATCAAAGAGTGAAGTTCCGCAGCTCTCAATTCATTTCTATGGGATTTTGAAAGGCGTATTTATCAATGGGTGAAAGTGAAAGTTCACCCTTTGATAAATACGCCTATAAAAATCCCATTGAAATGAATGGAGAGTGGCAGAATTTCACTCTAGTGGCAGAACTTCACTATTAACTTCACTCTTTGATAAATATACCCCTAAGACACATGGACTGATCTTGAGGCCTCTGTCCACACACTGCAATGTAGGTCAAGAGACCCCATTTTATAAAACCTGCACACCTCTATCTGGAAAGACTCATGACTCTTTGCCATCCTAACTCGTACATATGTCGAGAACTTTTAGGCTTCAATAAGCCTACCTCAGAGATGCCACGCAGAGGAACCCAAAAACAGCTATATTGGAACGGAGGCAAGGGACACAGAGGAGTGGGAAGGGGGTAGAGGAATAAAAGGGGGGGAAAAAAAAACTCACACTTCAAGCTCTAGATTCAACTATACCCATGCTGGATCACTAACATATTGACTCAAGCCCTGTCGATGACTACGCACATTTGTGCGTTTAGACACGCTCGACTTCACATATGCATTGCAACATTAGATTTATACAACAGGAGACCGATGCTGAGACTCTGGAAATTTCAAAGCTCTAAAGCACCACGAGGACTAAGCCACTTGGGACATTGTCACAGTACTCAACGTCAAACCACTTTGAGCAGTTTATGTACCAGCGCAGAGACTCGCTCCTCATCTAGTTCATTGGCCTTCTTAACAAACTTTTAACACGAGGATGAGATGGTTCAACAGCTTTATTATTCTTGTATAATGTCTCTATTTGCTTTACCATAGGTTCCCAACCACCTATACCTTTCTGGCACTCCTGAGTTTAACCAGGGCTACCACTTAACATATCTCCTCTCCCCTCCTAGAGAACTCCTCTCCCCAAAATATATATACGGGCTTACCATTGAACATCAAGGGGAAACACCCTAAGATTTTGAATAGCTCGCCTTGAAACCACCCACTCCAACTCCCTTAGGATGTCCCTGCAAGCTGAGACTAGACCCCCCCCCCCTATTGATAACTAATAACACTGATCTTTCCTCTGCGTGTTATATATAATTTTGTTTTGGGAGGTATCCCCACCAAGTTAATATGGCAATTCGGGCACGGGGGGATGGCTGACGTACCCTCTGCGCGCCACACCCACGTACTCCCAACCTCAGACCTTTGGGTTAACCACGAGTGTGGGATGGGGCAATCTCCCACTCGTTGTTCGGTCAATTTCCCCCAGTTGCACTTTGTAACTATATTGCTTATTTTGGTTATGTATACTTTATTTGTACTTCAACTCTCTCTCTCTCTCTTTACTTTGCTTTCATGGCATCCAACCTGGGGCTCCCTCATCTCCGCACCCATACTACAAGCAAGATCTCCAAACCACGGAGCACTACCGCTGGACCCCCCCCTATCCACGTTGACTGAAATTCGATTTGGATCACTAAACATGAAGGGGCTTAATGCTCCCATCAAAAGGTAGAATCTCACACGGGACATAAAACGACGAATATAGTCTTCATCCGGGCAACTCATTTCAAAAAGCAACAAACTCCGCTCCTCAGATTTAAAGGTTTCTCGACTATTTTTCATAGCACACCTCTAGCCACCAAAAGGCATGATAATGATAGCAGATTCATTAGGTTTCACCTGAATAGAAACCAAATCAGACAAGTCGGGCACATTCCTTTTAGTCAAAGGTAATATCAATGATTGTAAATACACCCTAGCCTCGGTTTATCTCCCTCCTAAAGAGCAACTGCCAGCCCTAACACAAACACTTCAAGCCATAGTAGATTTTGAAGAAGGCATGCTCATTGTCGGAGGCGACCTAAACATGACGCTCGAACCAATACTGGACTCCTCCACTGCACAATCAAGCATACCGCACAGGAAAATTGAAGCTTTTAAAAAACAGCTTATATTCCTCACCTTAGTGGACACCTGGTGCCTCACCATACCCTCTGTACGTGACTACACTTTTTACTCCCATCCACATGACACTTACAGCAGACTGGACTACATTTTCATACAACATGCCGATATCAATCTTCTTAAAGACGCTACAATAGACACTATAACTTGGTCGGACCACGCTCCCATCACATGCACTGTTTTACGTAAAGTCCATACACGTAGAACTTTCTCTTGGAGACTACATGAATCTCTCCTCTGAGAGGAATCCACAAAGAAAGAAATAGCCCAAAAGCTTCAGAATTATTTCCGAGAAAATAGCTCAGACCAGACTGACCCATGGACTCTATGGCTAGCACACAAATGTGTAATTAGAGGGGAACTAATTCAAATACGAGCACAAAAAAGAGAGTACGCAACGCTAAACTGCAACAGCTGCTAACTAGAATCCGATCTCTTGAGGCTCAACATAAATACTCCAAATTTACTCACATACTTGCCGAATTGACAGAAGCCAGGAAGGAACTGCGGGACTCTTACTCAGCATTTATGATCAGAGCCATTGAAATTCATAAAAAAACTTTATTTCGAACATGGCAACAAATGCGGCCGCCTCTTAGCTGCTGCACTAAAAAGGAAGCAATTAAGAAACTACATTCCTAAAATTCAAACCCCGGATGGGAAAACAGTACATACATCCACAGACATTGCCGAAGTCTTTAGTCAATATTACACTAAACTCTATCAGATTCACCCCCCCCCCCGGCACCACACAAGATAAAATTTACAACAAAAGCAATGTCTTTATCAAAGACTCCAATATCCCACAACTAACAGATGAAATTAAAAAGGCCTTAAGACTCCCCATTGACTAGAGAAGAGTTTACATTAGCCATCAAGACAACTAAATCCAGAAAGGCGCCAGGGCCCGATGGCTTCTCCATATCTTACTATAAAGAACTAAGTCACTGCCTCATACCATATCTAGTTGCCGCTACCAATTCCATCACAGCCACCAAAGCAATCCCCCCAGAAGCTCTGGAGGCCCACATAACCTTAATACATAAGAAGGTCAAAGACCCAACAGACCCCGGAAGCTTCCGGCCCATTTCCCTACTTAATGTCAACACCAAATTATATGCAAAGGTACTAGCTACCAAGTTAAACCAAGTTCTAGCCTTCCTGATATCACCAGAACAGGTGGGTTTTGTCCCACACAGAGAGGCTAGGGACAACACAAACAGACTATTCAGCATCATTCATTACTGCAAAAGCCGCTCCATCCCTGTCATGCTCTTGTCCACTGATGCGGATTAGGAATCCACTCTAGAACACGTAAACTTAGAACCCAGAATGCAATCATGGATATCCACTTTATATACCAATCCACCTGCTAAACTCAGGGTGAATGGAGAATACTCCCAACCCTTCCGAATCCAAAACGGTACTCACCAAGGCTGCCCGTTATCCACACTCTTCTTCATCCTATCACTCGAGAGTTTTCTAAATAGGATTAGGAACGACCCAAACGTCAATGGCATCACAATTGGCTCAAAAGAACACAAAATCGCTGCATATGCAGACAACCTGCTTTTCTTTTTACGAAACCCTAGGTTCTCACTCCCGAACCTAATAGTAGAACTAGACAAATTGAATTCAGTTAGTAACTTCTGACGAAATCAGTGGCCCAAAATGTCTCCAAGAGGAGTTCTCAGCTGCAACTACTACTTTTCCCATTAGAACTTCCACCACATGCTTCACCTACCTTGGCATAAAAATATTTCCTGACGTGAAACAAAATATCAACAGAAACTACATAGATTTCCTAAATTCTATCAAAATGGACTCAAGAGACTGGACAAACAAGACGCTATCATGGTTCGGTCGCATCAATTCACTTAAGATGAACATCCTCCCCCCCTTCCTATACATTTCACAAGCTATTCCATACCCTCCTCCAAAAGGGACCTTGCAAGCAATGCATACTCTTACAAAAAAAGGCGGATAAAAACCCAAGACTGGCCAGATCGACCTTAACCGCATCTAAAACACAAGGTGGCCTAAGTCTCCCAGATTGGCAGAAAAACCATCAAGCCACGATCATAAACAGACGCCTAGACTGGGCCTTTTACAGGAAAACCAAGTTGTGGATAAGGATAGAACAGGAATCCTTAGTAACCCCATTATGTGTGGCCCTGTGGTTACCTCCAGCAGACAGAACATACAGAGACAGAACAGACGCCAAACTTAAATACACATTAAACATATGGGATACTCTAGGCAAAAATAAGCAAATGGATCAACTCTCCTTCCCCTTTATTTCCAGTAATTGGCAATCCCAAATTCGCACCAGGCCTGGACCTAGACAATTACAGGGGCTCGGACATTCTCTTGCATGCTGAAGCCGATCATTTTTACAATCGAGGCAAATTGAAAGACATAGAAGAGCTACTAATCAACAGCACTCCGTCCGACCTGGATAGATTTAAATACCGGCAAATCCGGCACTTCTTGCAGGCAACATTTCCACCCCATAAAGACAGGCCTTCTCTCATGAACATGGAACATATTTGGTCCCAGAAAGACCCCCCCAAAATGTACAATCTCACGGATATACAAACACATTACAGATCTTAAACCGTGTCCACTTTCTATCCTTAAAGACAAATGGCAACAAGACGTAAACACAACTATAACTGAAAAACAATGGGCCAAAATCACTCAATTAGTAAACCAATCTTCTAAATGCGCCAAACTTCAAGAACTTAACTATAAATTACTAACAAAATGGTATAGATACCAAACTAAATTGAGCAAGATCTATAAGGCAGTGTCACCCATTTGTTGGAGATGCAAGGAACACCCGTGCACCTTAACACACATATTCTGGGATTGCCCAATTCTTTCTGGACCCCAATACGCAACACTATCAAAACTGTCACAGACATAGAAATCCAAGACAACCCTCTAGCTGTTCTTCTACACGACACCCCACTACCGATAAAGGCATACAAGAAATCTCTTGCTCCCATAATGCTTGACTCCGTCAAAGCGCTAATCCCCCTTAAATGGAGACAAACAGAAGGCCCATCTGTAAAGGATTGGTTGCTCAAGATTAAAGAGATACATAAATTTGAGGAGCCATACTTTCTCTTTCTTGTGTTCGCCGGGGAGGAGACGGGATCTAGTGGTACCCAACTTGGGTAAACCACCCAGACTAGTCGCATTGCTACACTGACTATTACAGGATTTTTTCGTACTCCTTGCAGGTTCAAAACAGCATTGTGTTGATATGAGCTCAACCACATTTCTTACGACTCAGAGCCCCCCAGGCTGGTATGCCATTTCTGCCACCTCATTCTTTTCCCACCCTTGTTTATCCCCCCACCTCTATCCCGCACCTCGACTCACCCCACCTACTCTTTTCTTTCCTTTTCCTCGCTGTACCCTCAAACTACTACCTCCAAAATCAGATACATCAGCACTCTATGTTGAATTCTTTTGCACTCCAAGCGAAATGTCACGCCAAGAAACCACAGAAATAAGACGAGCAAGACTCAAACACTTGTTATACATGCTCACTTTGGAATAGTCTCCTCGGATAATCGCTATAGAGGCTAGAGATGTCGCGAACTGTTCGCCGGCGAACTTGTTCGCGCGAACATCGGGTGTTCGCGCTCGCCGGAAGTTCGCGAACGTCGCGCGACGTTCGCCATTTTGGGTTCGCCATTGTTGGCGCTTTTTTTTGCCCTCTCACCCCAGACCAGCAGGTACATGGCAGCCAATCAGGAAGCTCTCCCCTGGACCACTCCCCTTCCCTATAAAAACCGAAGCCCTGCAGCGTTTTTTCACTCTGCCTGTGTGTGCTGAAGAGATAGTGTAGGGAGAGAGCTGCTGCCTGTTAGTGATTTCAGGGACAGTTGAAAGTTTGCTGGCTAGTAATCGTTTTGATACTGCTCTGTTATTGGAGGGACAGAAGTCTGCAGGGGTTTGAGGGACATTTAAGCTTAGGTAGCTTTGCTGGCTAGTAATCTACCTTCTACTGCAGTGCTCTGTATGTAGCTGCAGTGGGCAGCTGTCCTGCTTCTGATCTCATCTGCTGACTGCTGCAATAACAGTAGTCCTTGTAAGGACTGCTTTTATTTATTTTTTTGTTGTTTTACTACTACTACTACTACTACTACTACTATAAGAGCCCAGTGCTATTAGTCTAGCAGTGTTGGGGAGTGGGACTGGTGTGCTAATCTGCTGCTCCTAGTAGTTCAGCAGCACCAACTTTAATTTTTTTTTTTTAATATTCATTTTTTTTTATTTTACTTTTTTTTATTTTACTACCGCTGTAGTAGTGTATAAGTTGACCTTTTAGGCATTATTTGCCCTGTAGGCATTATTTGCACACTGTTTTCTTCAACCCGCCATCGAGCTGTGTGACCTTGTTCACATTCTGTCTAAATATCCATAATATTACCGTCTCCAGAAAAAACACCGGAGTCACTTTTTTCAAGCAGCCATAATATATTTTACGTAATCCGTATCCACCGCTGTAGTAGTGTATACGTTGACCTTGTAGGCATTGTTTGCCCAGTTTTTTTGGCCGCAGCCACTGAAGCACAGAGGCCAGAAAAAATATGCCATATAAATGCTGAAAATAGTCATTTTTTGCCATACGTTGACTCAACGTATATGGCAAAAAATGACTATTTTCAGCATTTATATGGCATATTTTTTCTGGCAACTGTGCTTCAGTGGCTGCGACCAAAAAAATGCATATTTTCTGCATTTATATGGCATAATTTTTCTGGCCTCTGTGCTTCAGTGGCTGCAACCAAAAAAATTTATATTTTCAGCATTTATATGGCATAATTTTTCTGTCAACTGTGCTTCAGTGGCTGCGACCAAAAAAATGCATGTTTTCTGCATTTATATGGCATAATTTTTCTGGCCTCTGTGCTTCAGTGGCTGCAACCAAAAAAGTTTATATTTTCAGCATTTATATGGCATAATTTTTCTGTCAACTGTGCTTCAGTGGCTGCGACCAAAAAAATGCATATTTTCTGCATTTATATGGCATAATTTTTCTGGCCTCTGTGCTTCAGTGGCTGCAACCAAAAAAATTTATATTTTCAGCATTTATATGGCATAATTTTTCTGGCAACTGTGCTTCAGTGGCTGCGTCCAAAAAAAACTGGGCAAACAATGTCTACAAGGTCAACGTATGGCGAAAAATGACTATTTTCAGCATTTATATGGCATATTTTTTCTGGCAACTGTGCTTCAGTGGCTGCGTCCAAAAAAACTGGGCAAACAATGCCTACAAGGTCAACGTATGGCAGTTGTTTAAAGAGAACAGTAGATTACTAGCCAGCAAAGCTACCTAAGCTAAAATGTCCCTCAAATCCCTGCAGACTTCTGTCCCTCCAATACAGAGCAGTATCAAGCAGATTACTAGCCAGCAAACTTACTATCATCTGTCCCTGAAATCACTAACAGCTCTCCCCCTACACTATCTCTTCCAAGCACACACAGGCAGATTTTTCAGATACATTTTTGCCCTTGATCCCCCTCTGGCATGCCACTGTCCAGGTCGTTGCACCCTTTAAACAACTTTAAAATCATTTTTCTGGCCAGAAATGTCTTTTCTAGATGTTAAAGTTCGCCTTCCCATTGAAGTCTATGGGGTTCGCGAACCGTTCGCGAACCGCTCGCGTTTTTGCGCAAGTTCGCGAATATGTTCGCGAACTTTTTTTCCGACGTTCGCTACATCCCTAATAGAGGCAATTTAACGGTGCACATATATGAATAGTAAATGCTAACCTATGTCCATGATATGCTATTGTTCCTGATGCTCCAAACCTGTATGGAATGTGTTGACGTATACCTGTTCTTCCTCTGTTGAAAAATTAATAAATACAGAATTATAAAAAAAAAAGCATTGATTCATCAGAATTCATCTTGATTCTGGATGAAAATGTGCGATAAAGGTACCAATCTTTTATATTCCATAATGTTGCTCCATAAAATCTTTATATTTTTATTTGTGTTTGTTTTCTTATTTTCTCCACTTTTATTGTGTGTCTAATCTATCTAAAATCTTGAATTTGTATTGCTGTTTGTTGCTGAGATTAGTGTGAACTGTTGGTAGGTTTTTATCTACATCATACGGTTTGTTTAGAATTTAGAAAATGTGTTACAATAAAATTCATTTAAATTATATAGATAATACCTTAGAAGAAAGAACTACTAAAAAAGAAGAAAATCAGCTCTTTGCTTTTCTAATGTATACATTGATTAAACAATTATGATGTGGCTGACCACCCTAATACATACTAAATTTAAAATAAGAAATTGAACTCTTCTGTTATATACTGTTTAAATAGGCATATACGGGCATAAAAGCGATTTGACAAGATTCTTTTCACTATCAATAAATAACGTCTATAGATGAATATGAGCATACATCTATGATTCTTGCTAAGAGGTGGACATTAATCATCCTAATTTTAGTTTATTCTGTTGTGGTGGATATGTGTAATATTTGAGCCCTACAAAGAGTCCTGCTGTTAGAGTAGTCAGGTACATAATAAGTTATATCAAGCTGCATGTTATATTTCTCTCTCAAATTCTAGTTTAACTCTGTGTTAGTGGCTGTCTACTATATGACAGTTTTAAATTATTTTGTTCAATCATGTGATTTATACAATTACAGCTATACACAATGCTGTAAGTCATTATAATAAACAGCAAGCTTCTAGAACCCCTACTCAGTTGCATGTAGAGTATGTGGAAAAAAAAAGATATAGGAAGGGAGAAAAACCTGACTTGACGTAAACTGTTATAGCTTGTTTATCCAAATTGTTTTCTGCCACAACAGATTGAATACCTTGAAATTGAAAGACAACGAAGCCAAAGAAATGAGAAATGTAGCCAGTGGCAATTAGCTCTTGTTGCAGCCTTTTTCAGGAAAGTGTCATTATTGCCCGCAGAGAAATTGTGGAAAGCATTTTGCAGCTGCTCAAAACTGCAATGGATGTGAATTCATTGCAGTTATTCTGTAACTTGGGTAATATCTGAGAAAATAAAAAGGAAGCCGACGCTAAAAGAAGCTGCACTAAAGATTACGAGTGGCTTATGCTTCTGAATATCTTATGTTGAAAATAAAAGCATTGTGCTTGCGTACTGTTAAAATGAGCATTTTCGTATACTTCTAGCAAGTCTCTGAGCAAAGGGATGAATCTACCTTTTCAATTTGTCAGTCCTTTTTTTTATTATTATTATTATTATTATTACCAATAAACATTATTTTAAAGGAAAAGGAAAGCAGTATTCACTTGGCTGTGCCAATATGCTAGGATCCCCCCATAAATCAAAGTGCTTATTTTTATCTTGCATCTGGTTCTGGATTAGGCTAAATTCCAGCTCTTATTGTCACCTCATTAATGGACTGGACAATGCAAAGTAGAAAACTTTAGTTAAAGGGTTATGTCTTTTTGATTTTGTTCAAATGAGAATATGCAAATTAGTATTCAGATTTATTATTCAACCAACGCAAATTATATCAGCACAACATATTAGCAGCACATTCCTCTGCAAGTTTCCCATTAGGTCATGGACCACCTATGAAAATCCTTCTTCTCATCCTCAAAATGAAAGGGGTGCAATTGGGCTATATAATTTTATTAGCATAAAGGCCTAACTGAACTTTAAGCTCACACCAGAGCCAGACTGGGGGTAAAAAGCAGCCCGGGCGAATAAAATCAAAGCAGCCCCCCCACACACACAGAGACACACTCACAAACAAACACATACAAACACACACAGAGACACACACACATAAGAGACACCTACACAGAGACACACACAAACACATACACACACAGAGACACACACACAAACACACACACATAGAGACACACACACAGAGACACAGACAAACACAGAGACACACTCCCCTCCCTCTACTAGAACTCTCTGACGCCTCCCAACCTGTCTGCTAGCCAATAAGAAGGACGCTGTCTTTCCCTGAAAGATAGCCTCCTCCCAACTCGTCTGCTGGCCAATGAGAGGGACTTTGCCTTTTCCAGATTGCTAGCCAATCACAAGAGGAGGGAGAAACGAAGGAGGAGGCAGCTCAGTGTTTGTGAAGAGAGAAGAGCCTGCGCGCTGTAATGCCCGGTCCATTTTAAAAGTAAGTGGAGTGGCCCTTCGGGCAAATGCCCGAGCCGACAGGTTGTCAGTCCGGGCCTTGCTCACACTACTGTTACAGGGAGGTTTTCAGTAAGGACTTACTACTGAGCAAACTGTAGTGGGGTTCACCAGGTCCCTTACATATTTGACGTAATGGAAATAAAATCCACTGGAGAGCAAGCAAGTCAAGCTTCTGTGTTGTTTATTTAAAGATGCATAGCACTACATGTTTCAGACCTCGTCTCCTTCCTCTGGTGCAGTTAAAGAACACTAATTAGAGTCTGCCAATGTAAAGCTACCTACCTCCTACACCAGCTCACAAGGCAGTGTCAATACATTTGCTTGCAGAGAATTAGAGATTGATCTTGGCTGAAGCAGATAAAACTATACCTTTACATGACTCAACAGATAGTAAAGACTTTTATTATCAGCTGTTAAAGCTAAAAAAGAACTAAGTCTGACAACACACAGTTCTACTTTGGTGGAATATATCAAATCCAAAATAATCCCCCATGGTTTGACAGTTGGACTACAACCACTTGGCTGTATTAACAGTAAGGAATTCCTAACAAAATGGGAGGGCTTTTGGAACAAAGCAAGCCTTGATGCCATGGTCCTTACAGTAGAATACCTGCAACCAGAAAGAAATAAAGCTCGCACAGTGATCATTGAAATAAAAAGACTGCACTAAGAACAGTACTCCTAATAGTTGTGATTATGTGAAAATCCTGCATTTACTGCAAAATCAGTAAACTATAGAAATACATGGTGGCACGCAAAGTAAAAAAAACTAGAACGACATACCAGAGATTACACTACTGGTAGCATCTATAAGTGCTGTAAGGCAGCAGACATGCGTTGGAAGAAATTTTGGACTGCCAGGACACTGTACAGAGCCAAAGGAATCCCCAGCAGTGCATCAGAAGACAACCCTGCCCCAATGTAGAGGACAGAGTGACGAGCCAGCTACTCTGGGATTTGACTGTGACTCGAGCGGTGAACGATTTACCTCCAGGCATTTTTTACAACTAAGCCAAAAGAGGTCAGAGGGGCAGACAGCGGTTCAGAAGTACAGAGAGAGGCACAGGGGAATGAGGAGGTGAACACACAGTTAGCAGCGCATCAGAGAGGAGATCCCAACGTGCAGCAGCAAGATGCCAATTTTAGCAGCAATAGCAGCACCATTTGAAGCAGGAGAGAAGTCCACTGACTTGATTGTTAACCTTTCTGACTATACACATCAAATGTTGAACACTCCATTCTGAATAACTGTTTGTGATTTATTCCAACATACAGTATCTGCCTGACTTATTCCAATGGAAGGTGCAATTTTTTTTTAATTTATTAGAAGACTTTAATTAAACATGTTTTTAATAAATAACAAACAAGGTCCTAATAAAAGTATACACAAGGACAAGTATATTAAAGAACAAAAGTGACTTTATTCCTGATGTCACATGTTCATCACTGGAGACTTTAAAAAATATTGTAATGCATGACGTCTCTGAATTATGGGGAACATACACTACACATTCAAAGTTTTAAAACATATCCCAAAATCTGAAAAGGAAGCACTAAAATCTTTGGGAAAAACTGAAAACATAGTGATTAAGAGGACAGCATTGTCATTCAGAATAAGGGAGATTATAAAAAAAGAAGCAATAAGGCAACTTGATACACCAGTCACTATGACTATATTGATCAAAAAGTGGATGACACCATATTGTACAATTTTGAAGTTGGGATTATTAATATAACCAACAAAGAATTTTTAATAACTCTGCATCCCAGGAATCCACTATTTTACTTACTCCCGAAAGTACATAATAGCCTAATTAACCCTCCAAGTCACCCAATAGTCTCAGAAATGGGGTCTGTACTACAGCCATTATCCCACTTTGTAGACATGTTTCTACAGGTAGTACAGAAATTAGCCCAATGCCTTAAAAACACCACTGATTTTTTTAACTAGTTTATCTAAATTGGGTACTATAAAACAAGTTGGCATTCTATGTAGCATATGTCCGAATAGGAACAGATTCAGCAGTACAATGTAATCACTAATACACGCGCCAACTCACTTGATGTCTAGGGTTATGAGAACTCTCCAGGCTCGTAGTATTTGTAGAAAAATAAAAATATTTAATGCTTTGTTCAATGAGCAAGGTACAGCATAGATTACAATGGAATGAAAATGAGCAAACACAGGCAAAGGGAACTGGTATAAGATGTTTAACTGCTGTCCCTTCAATCCTACTGACTCCCTCAATCCCACTGTCTCCCAAGACCAGACATCTAGGCTTTCTTATGCAACTTTGGTCTGGGAAAATCACTCCTCCAGAAATGGTAACTTTGATGTTTTACAGCCCCAACAGTTGTTTCTGCATAAACAATTGCATACAACCCCCTGGCAATGCAAGTAAGCTATTTAACATACAACGGCACAACTTGTTTGTACAGTTGTATCATGTGATATATGTTATGTATTAATACTAACATAGATTGCAAAATACACTATGTTATCAATGTACGTGTATGTGCAAATTGCATGATAGACCTATGGTAGTATCCTGAAACATATATTAGTATACCTGGCCACTAGATAGAGCTGGTGTGCGGTGTGCTTTTGCTTTTTGTCACATGACTTTGTATGGGGGGGTAAATGCAAGTCATGTGACAAATAAACACAGAAACTTGACTTGCTTGCTCTCCAGTGGATTTTGTTTCCAATACTTGGAATCCCAAAACAACTTTATTTTAAGTCACTTCAAACTTTTTCAGACATTCAGTTTTTCAGACATTCACAAGGACAAGGTAAGAATCTTTTGCATCTCCTACTGACCTGAGGCTTACCTTTATTTAGGGGGCCTTCTTGATATTAAATAAAGAGAGAGAGAGAGAGAGAGAGAGAGAGAGAGAGAGAGAGAGAGAGAGAGAGAGAGAGAGAGAGAGAGAGAGAGAGACTACTGAAGTCTTTCTGTAATTCAGTGATTTATGAATAATGGGTAACCGGATAACCACTGTGTAAAAGAAACGGATCTGCACACACACCGATTAGTGCAGTTGGGGATTATCCCCTTTTATTCAGCCACCAAACATCAATGTTTCGGGGGGGAAAACACCCACCCTTCATCAGGATGATCCCCCCGAAACGTTGATGTTTGGTGGCTGAATAAAAGGGGATAATCCCCAACTGCACTAATCGGTGTGTGTGCGGATCCGTTTCTTTTACACATTGGTTGCTAAGGGACCCGGCCGGGTCAACGGAAGGAACGCACCACCAGCTTGCAGGATTGGTGAACTACAGGTGTGCGGTAGGATAATTACATTGTAACTGGATAACCACACCACGCTGGGGAATAAAGATTACATGTATTGCATTTATTTCAGCAATGCAGCAAATTACCCCTTTTGCATATACAATATTTGTTTTATATGATTTTGGAATAAATTTTAGATATGCTGTATGCAATAGATTTTGTATGCTACTCTTATGTTTATTCAGCCTTTTTGTAATTCCTTAGCAATGCAAAAATTCCTTTAAGCATCATTTGCCATCAAAAAGTGACTTCATTATAAAACAGGAAAGAAGAAAATGAATTTGCAATTCTATCAGGTTTAATCCTGTGTACTTTAAAGCAAATAGACACTGTGATCTGATTACACTTACTGACAAAATATACTGTGGATGTGAAAAAGATAATTCAAGCTCTCATTTTCTTCTCCAATACTGTACTATAATAATAACTCAGCAGCCATTTCTGTGTCAATAAGTGTTGTGCAAACTGTATGAGAATTTTGTTGTTGTACAGAGGTTTAACTGCTTGCATACTAAAGGCACTTTTTATTGAAATAAAATTAGGAGAAAATGTAAGAAAAGGTGCTACGTTTGCCCAAGAGCAGTGACTCATAGCAACCAATCAGCAGGTAGAATTTACTGAACACCTGTTTGAAAGCAAATATCTTATTGGTTGCTATGGGATACTGCTCCTGGGAAAACATAGTACCTTTTATTATATCTGTCTGCTCAGATTTTTGGTTTCATCAATATTGCCTTGTGTATTTGGGGCTAGTGTGCAGATAATTGCAGTTATCCAATATATATATATATATATATAATATTTGCATGCTTACAAAATCTTTGTACATTTAGCATTATACCGAACAATGCTTAGTGCAGAATAGAGTTGTTATTATTATTGCAATTTATTTTCTAAACTATCTGTGCCAATATATGCATGGGGGGGTAACCAGAATTGTACCCATATATGATATACATATCTAAATGCATTACTTAGCCAAAATGAGCACAGTCACTTGTTGACATCACATGAAGCATTTCTCATAGGCACTTACTTGAGCTTCTAATATTCATTGCTTGTACAGGTAATGGACCTGTTATCCAGAATGCTCGGGACCCAAGGTTTTCAAAATAATGGATCTTTCCATAATTTGGATCTTCATACCATAAATCTACTGGAAAGTTATGTAAACCTAAATAAACCCAAATGGCTGTATTTTCTCCCAATAACAATTAATTATATCTTAGTTTGGATCAAGTACAAGGTACTGCTTTATTATTACAGAGAAAAAGGAAAGTTTTCGAAAAATTAGATTTTTTGGCTATAATAGAGTCTATGGGAAAGAGCCTTTCGGAAATTTGGAGCTTTCCAGATAACAGTTTTCCAGATAATAGATCCCATAGCTTTAGGAGGCTAGCATCAGGCACTAAATTCCCTGGATAAAGGCAGTACCACAAAGGTTTAGTCTATTAAACTGAGCCTCCCTTATGCATCACCAGTAATTAACTGAAGGTCTCAGGCCAGTCCAAGGTATTTTTACACTGGGAAAACGAATGCAGACACAAACTAGACAAACTTCATTATTTAATGTTAATTATATAGAACAGGGATACATTTTTGTTGGGGGTTACTGCACCAAACCAATTTTAACAAAAATATTTTTAAAAGTTATACAAAAGGCACTTGTTCTCTTATTGCTCTCTTATTTAAGTATTTATCTATTAACAGCAATAGGATTCCTGTGAGCTATACCACAGTCACTTGATCACATTTAGATGGAAGAACATTCTGTCACTGTACATAAATGTCTCTGACCGAATTGAAAATATGGCAACACTTTTTGCTGCATATATTTATACCACATAATTTATATTTTACAAAATATGACTAACGTTTGCATTCATTTCTGCAATTTATTTTTATTACTGCTTCTGAATTACTTTGCAAATTTTGCAATTAAATACAGTATAGCAATAAAAACTATCCAAAGTTTTTCCTGAAACATTTTCTTGGATTACAGTTAAGGACAATTGAGGTTAATTAAGCCTATTAACAGATAAGATACAGAGCAAAAGATATTCACAGACAAGAATTCAGCAGCAAATTACTTTAACGGACATCCATTTTGCAGTTCTCTGCAGGGAACATAAAATTATTTGAGATAACAGAGTTTCAGTTGAATGAGTTCCACTTAAATAATGCCACAATAATTTCTGTAATTTAACTTCCTACATACTTAAAACATGATAATATATGCATGAAAAAATGCATTCACTGGCTAAGCAAAGATGTGCTGTTGAGTACTGCTGATGTTAAGGCACACATTTATTAATACACATTTATTTTATATCAGATTGTACAATATAGAGTGAGATTGTGAAATGCTCCAATAGAGAACACAGCAGAAGTCCTCAATGATGTGCAATTTTAGTATGAAGGAAATAGATCCTCTATATCTCCGAGGTTTAGGGATTAGGTGCAGGGTTCAAAATATTGCTATCAAATTCAGAAATGTGTTAGGCCTCTGTGTGCCATGAAATATATGTCCGTTAACAATACATGTTTGTGCAATGCATGAAATTCCATTTATGAAATTATTTTGGTAATCCTATTTTCTGTATTGTACAAAACATCTACTGACTTGTGGTGCCATGGTGGGGCCATTTGATTAGCCATGCTAAATATCTTCCAGGATTGCCCAGGATCCTATTGGCAGTATTGTAAATAACTAGCCAGATATGTATTCTGGTCTAGTACTGCCCTAGGCACCTGACCTCTTCGCACCTATCAACAGAAGTGATGTCACATCATACCGTGCACGATTTTGATGGGCTGCGGCAACCAACCCAGACCCGATACCCCCCCCACCTTTGCCGCCGGATACAAGAGAATATATTTGGTGGCAAGGGAAGAGGTTTTTTTTTAGCATTACAAAAAAATTATTTACCTTATAGGCATTCAAGTCCCCCCTTAAAGCTGCTCAAGAAATATGGTATATACAGCCCTGTCACCAGTGGTAAAACATATGCTTTACACAGTAGCACCAAGTTGGCTTGTGACAAATGTCCAGTCAGCCATAACCCTTAAAGAAACAGTAACACCAAAAAATAAGTGTTTTAAAGTAATGAAAATATCATGTACTGTTGCCCTGCACTGGTAAAACTGATCTGTTTGTTCTCCAGAAACACTACTATCATTCATATAAACAAGCTGCTGTGTAGCAATAGGAGAAATTGAAAAAAAGTTTATATGGCACAGGTTGAATAGAGGATAGCAGATAACACCATTCATATAAACAAGCTGCTGTGTAGCAATAGGAGAAATTGAAAAAAAGTTTTTATGGCACAGGTTGAATAGAGGATAGCAGATAACACCATTAAGTTGTACAGAGCTTATCCTCTATCTGCTGTGTAACATGAGCGGTTTCTCCTTTGAATGGCAGCCCCCATTGCTACACAGCAATCTATTTATATAAACAATAGTAGCGTTTCTGAAGCAAACACAGCAGTTTTACCAGTGCAGGGCAACACTGCATTATATTTTTATTACTTTAAAACATTTTTTGATGTTACTGTTCCTTAAAGGTAAATTGTATTGTGCAATAACAGCTTTTCGATATTTATTTTAAAACATTTTTTTAAATTGTTTTACAGCTTTCAAAAAGACAAAAAACTATTGCTCTCTGAGCCTTCACTTTATTACTTGTCTTAGCTACTAAATAAACTAGAAAAAGAAGTCCAATATCAATTTATATTAACTCACCAAGTCATGGAAGAGGCCCAGGTGCCATGGGAGCAGATACTAACCCAACAACCAGGCAGTAGCTTTAAATTAACCAAAGTAATGTAGAGCAAGCACTCAAAAAGGCATCAGGCAGTAAAAGGATGAATTTAATACTTACCGTAAATTCCTTTTCCCTCAGTCCCGAAGGCAGCACTTACTATAGAGAGAGCTCCTCCTTTGGGTAGGAATCACCGCCCAGCATAATAAAAAACTCCTCCCCTGTTCCCTATAAGAGACCCCTTCACCATATCCCCTTCAGTGATAAATAAGCAATAACACAATGAATGCCAATATTTTAATAAAGGGGGGGAAAAAAACGTGCTGCCTTCGGGACTGAGGGAAAAGGAATTTACGGTAAGTATTAAATTCATCCTTTCCCTCACGTCCCTTGGCAGCACTTACTATAGAGAGTTTTGAAGCAATATTTCGGGAGGGTTTAGGTCGATACAGTATTTAATACTGCTTTTGCAAAAGCCACTTCCCTGGGTGTATCCACGTTGAGCCTATAATGGTTTGAGAAAGTCCTGAAGCTTGACCAGGATGCTGTTCTGCAAATTTGGTCCACAGAGACTCCTGCACTTTCCGCCCATGAGGCTGACACTGCTCGAGTTGAATGTGCACGCAACCCCGCAGGAACCGGCTTTTGTTGTGATGTATATGCAATAGTAATTGCCTGTTTTATCCATCGAGATATCGACATCTTAGATGCGGTTTTGCCTCTTCTAGCACCTGAATGTGTTATAAACAGGTGATTTGAGATTCTGAATCGTTGCACTACTTCCAGATATTTCAGTAAACATCTTTTTACATCCAATGAGTGTAGGTTCTCCTCATGTTTATTTTTAGGCTCTGGGTAAAAATCCGGTAAAACAACTTCAAAATTTATATGGAAGTCTGATGAAACTTTTGGTCTGAATGAAGGGTCTGTTTTAAGAATTATCCTGTCTTGAAAAATTTGCAAATAGGGTTTCTTACAGGATAAGGCCTGTATTTCTCCCACTCTTCTGGCGGAATAGATGGCTATTAGAAACACTGTTTTGATTGTAAGATGGAATAGAGAGGCCTCCTCCAAGGGTTCAAAGGGTGCTTTTTGTAGGACTTTAAGGACTATATCTAAATCCCACATTGGTGTTAGTGGTTTGCACTTTAGTCGAAGGTTCTGCATTGCCTTAACCAATCTTTTTACTAGTGGATGCTCCGCTAGTGATGAATTTCTAAACGCTCCCAAAGCGGTTATCTGTACTTTAATCGTGTTGGGAGCTAGATTCTTCATGAATCCGTTATGTAAGAAATCCAAAACTTTCGAAATGGACGCCGTCTCTGGGAGCAGATTCCTTCTTGCACACCAATTTCTGAAAGTTGTCCAAATTCTTTGATAAATGCGGTTAGTCACTTTTTTCCTGCTGCATAGCAGAGTTTTAATTACTGCAGGGGAAACTTCTTGTTGACTTAATGCATCCCCTTCAGTCTCCACGCGGTTAGTTGTAGCGGAATTAGATCTGGACATGAGATTGGTCCTTGGGTCAGTAGATCTTCCCTTCTGGGTAAAAGCCATGGTGGGCTTACTGACATCTGAATCAGCTCCGAATACCAACTTCTCCTTGGCCATGCTGGAGCTATTAAGATTATTTCCGCCGAGGTCAGCCGTATCTTCTGGATCACTTTGCCCACCAAGGGGAATGGTGGGAAAATGTAGGCACGGTCGAAATTCCACGGTTGAGCCAACGCATCCACAGCTATCTCTCCCTGACCACTTGTCAGTGAGAAGAATCTCGGCAGTTTTTTGTTTTCCTTTGATGCCATGAGGTCTATTTCTGGAAAACCCCATTTTTTGCAGATTTGTAAGAATACCTCTGGACTTAAACTCCATTCTCTTGGGTGTATATCTGTTCGGCTTAGGAAATCTGCTTTGAGATTTGACTGGCCTGAAATGTGCCGAGCTGCAAGACTGTTTAAATTTTGCTCTGCCCATTCGAATATTCTTTTTGTTCTCTGAATGAGGTCTTGACTTCTTAGACCTCCCTGGTGGTTTATGTAATAGGCTGTTGTTACATTGTCTGTATGAATCAAGACATTCTCGTTTCTTATATATGGGCCAAATGCTCTTAAGGCTCTCCATACTGCTTCCAGTTCTAGCGAATTTGCTGCCAGATCTGCCATGCCATCTTCCCATCTTCCTTGTTTTGACAATACTTGAAAATGAGCACCCCAGCCTCTTTTGCTTGCATCTGTCGTGATTAACTTTGCAGGAGTAGGGAACAATTGGGTTCCTTGGTTTAGGTTTTCTATCTGCAACCACCAGGTTAGTGATTTCTTTATTTTCTGCGGTATCTGTGTCTTCCTGTTTAAAGAATTCTTGTTGTGGTCCCATATTGAATTTAGAAACCTCTGTAGTTGTTTCATGTGAGCTTGAGCCCATGGAACAGCCACTATAGCTGCCGAAAAGAGTCCTAGGACTTCTGCAATTTGCCTTAGAGAAGATCGTCTTCCTTCTTGCAATATTCTCACTTTGTCCCTGATTTTTCGGCTTTCTGCCATGGTAACAACACCTTCCCTATTTCGGTGTCTAGAATCATTCCTAAAAACTTTATTTTTGTTGTGGGAAGAAGATTGGATTTCTCCCAATTTATGATCCACCCCAGCTTTTGTAATGTTTGAACAGTTAAATTTAGGTGTTCTTGTAGGATGACTCGAGATTTTGCTTTTATGAGGCAATCGTCCAAGTATGGTATTATCGAGACTCCTTGTATTCTTAAATATGCTATAGCTATCACCAATATTTTGGTGAACACTCTTGGAGCACTTGATATTCCGAACGGAAGTGCTGTAAACTGGAGATGTTCTGTAAAAGTGGGACTTTTTATCGCTATTCTCAGAAATTTCTGATGACATGGTCTTATCGGAATATGTAAATAAGCATTTCGCAGATCCAGTGTCACCATCTCCTCTCCTTCTCGAAGAGCTTGAATCGTAGATCGCATGGTTTCCATCTTGAACTTCTTCTTTTTTATATAGCCGTTTAGATATCTCAAATCTATCACAGCTCTGAACTTCCCTTCTGGTTTTGGTACTAAAAAGATTGGGGAATATACTCCCGATCTTCTTTCTCCTTGAGGTACTTGGATCAATACTCCTTGATCTTTGAAATCTTGGATTGCCGCACACATAGCTTCTTTTTCTTTCTCTTGTTTTGGAAGATATGTCTTTACAAATTTCGTTGGAGGAAAAGAAGTGAATTCGATGGAATAACCTTTCTCTATAGTTTCCGTTACCCGTCTGTCGGATGTTATTTCCTTCCATTCTGCTATAAACTTCTTCAATCTTCCTCCAACTTGTTTGGCGTCATGCCGAAAACAGTCGTTGCTGAAAATTTGCACGTCCTCTTCCTCTGCTAGATCGTCCTCTGAATTGACTATAGGGTCTATCTTTTGTTGGTTTCTGATTTCTCCAATCTTGTCGAAACCTATATGAGGTGCGACACCCACGAAAAGGACGTTTAGTGGATCTTCTATCTTGAGGCAGACATCTCACTTTGTCGTCTGATTTCTTTTCCACTAATGAATCTAGTTCTGATCCGAACAACTTTCCTCCTTCAAACGGAAGATTAAGCAAGCGATTCTTTGACGCTATGTCTGCGGCCCATGGTTTTAACCATATAGCCCTCCTGGCCGATGTTGCAAATGCTGTGGATTTGGATAGAATATCAACTGAAGCTAAAGCTGCTTCCGTGAGAAAATCAGCTGCTGAAGATAACATGGGTAAGTCGGACAAGATCTTGTCCCTTGGCACTCCTTTCTTCAATGCTTTATCCAATTGAGTAATCCACACCTTCAGTGATCTAGCTACTGAGGCTGCAGCTATTGCTGGCTTAAATCCTGCTGCTGCTGCTAGAAATGCTTTCCTTAATGCGCCATCAGCCTTTCTATCCATCGGGTCTCTAAGACCCCCACTGTCCTCCAGAGGAAGCGTTGTTCTTTTAACCGTCTGTGCCACTGGGGGATCCAGTTTTGGAGCATTGTCCCAATCTTTGGCATCCGCTTCATCAAAGGGAAATAGTATGTTAAATTTTTTCTGTAAGACAAATTTTCTATCTAGGTTAGACCACTGATTTTTTATTTTCCCTTTAATAGCTTCATCCAATGGAAAACATTTTTTCCGTTTATTGATATTTGCAAAAAGTTTGCTCGTTTTCTTTGGTGGTTCCGAAGTATCTTCTAACCCCATGGTCTCTTTAACCGCCAAAATTAAGGGATCTATATCTTCTATGGGAAAGAAATCTTCTGAATCTGAATATTCTGAATTCCCATTTATGTTTTGAAGGACATGGTTCATTCGAATCATCCGAAGAAACATTTTCATAAAGAGGGCTGTTTTCGATAGGAATATCCTTATCCTGTTTAGCCTGGTTAAATGATTCAAAAGCCTGCAGCATTGCACCCTTCATCCATGATACTAATTCATTTGAATTAGCAGCTGGGGCTGCTGAATTATTTATCTTATCCTTACAAGCCAGACACAGCTTGTTTCCTTCAGTTGGTAAAAATTTATTGTCACAGCCCAGGCAAATAACTAAGGGTATCTTCTTAGTAGTCTCCTTTTTATCCTTAGGTGATTCAATTTGGGGGTCTTTATTTTTGGTCTTATCTTTCATTTTCACTTTAAGTTCCCCTCTATCAGGTGCAGTGTCAGTCATGCTGCAAGACACAAGCAGCACAATTAAACGCTAGTAGCTGCCACCTAAGGATACATTGCCTGATACATATAAATAAGTAATTGCTTACTTGTCTGGCGTGTGCGCAGCGTTTGGGGACCTGGACGGTGAAGCATACACCCAGGAGCGGCAATCCGCCATTTCGCGGCGTGTTGTTTATCGCCAAAACCCGGAAGTGACGTAATCGTGACGTCACTTCCGCCGCTACGTCCCCCAGCGCACTTGCTATCGCGCGCACACTAGGAGGCCGGTCATTTGAGCGGCGTCCTATTCACAGCCCATATTATTTCCATTACCTGGAGGCATATACATCTGCATAGCGTCCGGTTATTTGCTGTAACGGAGGCGCAGTCATCTGACAGGCGTCCGATCCTGAGTCCTGTTTAAGGGAGGCACAGTCATCTGACAGGCGTCCACAGGTTTTTTTTTTTTTTTTAACGATGTTTTCTGCTGAACGATGTTTCCTCACCGGTAGGAAAAAAACACTGAAGGGGATATGGTGAAGGGGTCTCTTATAGGGAACAGGGGAGGAGTTTTTTATTATGCTGGGCGGTGATTCCTACCCAAAGGAGGAGCTCTCTCTATAGTAAGTGCTGCCAAGGGACGTGAGGGAAATAATAATACTAATTTTAGTGCCTGGTCGAAGGTTGCCTTTTTGAGTGCCTGCTGTATATTTCTTTGGTCTTTTGTGAAGAAAAAAATGGGTTTATTCAACGTTTCGGCTCTTAGACTCGAGCCGCCATCATTCCTGACGACGGCTCGAGTCTAAGAGCCGAAACGTTGAATAAACCCATTTTTTTCTTCACAAAAGACCTATGAGTGCGGATTGCTTTGCTCTATAGATTTTGAAATATGTTCCAGCACCTAGGCATTTCCATTGTTTTCTGAGTGCACCTATCCAGTAGTTTGTTTATATACATACATATATATATATATATATATATATATATATATCATCATTTATTTATAAAGCGCCGACAAGATACGTGTATGTATGTGTATATATATATATATAAATATATATATATATATAGATAGATATATATATATATAAATATATATAGATAGATATAGAGATATAGAGATATAGAGATATAGAGATATAGAGATATAGAGATATAGAGATATAGAGATATAGAGATATAGAGATATAGAGATATAGAGATATAGAGATATAGAGATATAGAGATATAGATATATATAGATATATATAGATATAGATATAGATATAGATATAGATATAGAGATATATATATATATAGATATATATATATATATATAATATATATATATATATAGATATATATATATATATATATATATATATATATATATATATATATATATATATATATATATATATATATATATATATATAGATAGATACTGTGTACATTTGTATATACAACAACTACTGGTCCAACTTGATTATTTCATTGACTTATTTATCCAGTGGGGTTACTGGATTACTGGTTACTGAATTACTACATTCCAAGCAACATTCACTTCAACTAACACAGGGCTCACGTCTGTTCAAATCATCCTCATCTTCTAGAAACAAAACTAGATGACTTTTTTGTGTACTTACACAATGGAAACTGACCATGTTGGTAGGGTACTTAAAGGACTTTTGGCCAGTACTAAACGTTGTTAACTTACTTATAGCTTAACTATAAACACTTAATTACACTTATTAACTAATGAAAATCCCTGGTGCACAGCCCAAAAAAGTGTAATCTCACTAGTTTCAACGTGGGGTTGTGGTCAGATACCCCAGCCCTACAGCTCAAGGTGGAGGTAATCAACCATGGAAGAAATGGCACGCACTCACAGATCCCATGGAAAGGCAAGTCAAAGAACTGCAAACTTCATTTTACATGAAGAGTGGAAAAACACGCAGTCTTATAGAGATATATAGATTTTACATAAAAAAGACAAACAAAACAGATGTTATAACAGGTAAATTTAACTAAAAATATGCTATATAAAAATTTTATACATATAGATACTTAAAACACAAATTCAGGCCTACCACAACAAGATAGACAACATAATAAGTACCATTTTAAGTAATGAATATTTAGGGCAAACAAATAAAACAGAATCCTTACTATATATTAAATATATTTAGGGTGCATTTACATTGCCTCACGCAGTGTACAAAGTGCAAAAACAGACCCCACAACAATGTGACACCTGCAGACTACACCTAGAACCGAGGGCAGCCTGTGCCTCTAAAGGGGTCGGTGGTCGAGGCACATAGGTGCCTCCCCTCCTATCTCCTACCCACCCTTAACTTGAATGTCATTTGAAGTATTGGAGGGCCCGGTCTTGTGCCCTTTAGTGATCTTGCACTTGTTTCCCCTGGGGTTGTAAATTATCCATTTTATCTTTAACCTTTAGATTGCCCTTTTGTTATACTGTAATTGCTAAATTATGTTGCCCAAAAATGGAAATAAATGTAAAAAAATACATATCTAATCATTTTAATATATGCCAGCTATTTTATGACAACAAATTTTAGCTCAATTTTGATATCAAATGAGAAATTGTATTTGGTTGGACATGGTAATTACATAATCATAACAAGCGAAGTAACTCTGCACATTCGAGATACCTTATAGGAATTTAAAACAACATATACATAATGAATGCCATAGATAATATTTACCTGTTGTTGCTGTTGGGCATACCTTGTGCTCTGAAAAATAATTGCATGTCTTTCCACAGAAGATTTGTGCCCCAGAACAACACTAACTTTCTTACATACATTAGTGTAAACAAAGGAAATAGATCCATGCTGCTGACAATTTATAATGAGTATCTCAAGGAGCACAATATTAAAATCTTTTATATTTAGCCTGTGTTTATTATATTTATAACATTATCAACAGACACAAGATTTAAAAGTTCAGATTATATGATTTCAAATGTATTCTTTAGCATTTAGAATTAATAAAACAATGCAAAACATATTAATATACCTGGATAATTATTGTGATAAGCTAGAAACCAGTACTTATCTATTTTACACCCTATATCTAAAAATCCTAATAGTACACCTCACAGTTTTATTTTATTGAGAACTATGGCAACCATATATTTTCCTGTGGATATGACTTGCATAGCGAGTGGCCCACTTATCAGTGACTAGATTTTAGTCTAGAACATCAGACAGAATATACAAAGGATTGTAACTTACTCCCAACTGGAAATCACTGTGGTGCAATTGTAACTCTCAACACCTCCAGGAAAACCAGGGATCAGAGCAGGCTCATACACAGAGAAACAGAATAAAACATAGTACCAAAGGATTTTGATTAAATAATGTCAGACAGGTCAAATGTCTTAACACACAAGCTGAATTACTTCCGCAAGCTAAATTGCAGGAATACTATTCCTCTAACCTACAGAACCTATTTGCTCAGGCAATGAATGAAAGGGACAGGATCTATAAAAAGCCTCCTTCTGCAGTTGAAACTACATCCGGACATCACTCTCCTCCCCAACGGCAACCTCTGGGTGCCATAGGAGAAGGTTTCATATGATGTTAAAGTTAAATTCAACAACCAAACGGTCTGCATGAAGGACCAAGCCCCTTCCAAGAAATGAAATTTGACAAATGGCCTCTATGGAGTTGAGGATCAAGAGTGGCCTCAACAATAAACTCTTCACTACCCACCTGAACAGGAGCCAATGAATCTTGTGTAAAGAATTTAATTTTGACATATGACTATAGTAGAGAAACAAGAAAAACAGAGTGAATTTTCATATTAAAAAGCAACTGTAACCAATATGTAACGGTATCATTTTTAGCAGAAATAGAAATGGTTCATTGAGTTTTGGACCTAAGTTGAAAGGACTCCTTATTTAATGTTCCTAGCAGAAATCCAGGCCTACTTCCCCAGAAAATGATGGAGCTTGATACATTTTAAGGTAAAATGTTTTTAAGCTCAGGGCCGTGCATCTTTTAATTAAGAAAGGATGGTCCTTTGAACTTCTTTTACTGTTTTTCAATAGATGGTAAAAGAACAAAGGAGTAGAGGGTAACAAGGGAGAATGGAACATATTAGCATAAAAGAAGTCGAAGAATAGTTGGATAGCAGAATGGTAATTATTATAACTCAACTAAAAGCAATAATTCCAACCAGTCATCTTGAAGAAAGGTTACAAAGCAACATAGATATTGTTCAAGGATTTGATTGAGGCACTCAGTTTGGCCAGTAGTTTGTAGATGGAAAGCCAAAGATAGCAAAACTTGGATTTTCAAGGTTCTACAGATGTCCTTTCAGAGTATAGCAATAACCTGGGAACCCGTTTCAGAGTTAAGAATTAGATGTTCTGTGAAGTCAAAATACTTTATGAAAGACATTCAGTGTTTCTTACTGCAAATGGTAGACTTTTTTAATTAAATAAAATGAGCCACCTTCTCGAAGCAGTCAAAAACAGCAAAAAGAATAAAGACTGAAGAAATCCAAATGGTGGCATTCTGAGTACCTTACACCTATCACACGTGACACACTTTTACAATATCTTTGATATCGTGAACAAGCCTGGCCCACCAAAATGTTCTAGGGACCAACTTTAAAATTTTGAAAACCCCTTTGTGCATTCCCATGGTAGAAGAATGGTAAAACTTAAGAACCATTGGGTTAAGACTCTTGGGAGTAATTTAAAACTGCTCAAGCCTTTCAGAACCTAAAAGCTGCCAATCTATTTATTATTTAAGCAATCCTCTCAGGATAAAATACCTTAACAAACAAGTTTTTTTTCCCTGAAACCCAGAGTAAGTTCCTTAACAGATTTTTCTTAACAGAATCTTTTTTGTTACAAGTATCATAATTACTCCCCTGCCTGACTGAGCTTATAAGAAAGGAATGTACAAATATTAAGAGGACCCTTATCTCTGAAAAAGGATGGCTCCAACAGCAGTAATGGATGTATCATACATGTCAGTGAATGCAAGATTTAATAATAATATATAATAACAGTTTTGGGCTTGTAAGACTATCAAAAAATTATAAAGTTCCCTTTACCTGATAAATTCTAGGTTTGTTTTTAACCAGTCATGGCAAAGATAAAATGATATTAAAGGACATATAAACCCCCTCCACAAAAATGGAATCAGTGAACAGCCTCTCAGAAATCTTTAAATACCTGCCACTCTGGTTGTTAAGAGGCTAACAACAGTAAGGCTGCAGCATCCCTTAATCACTTAGAAATCCTTCTCCTCCTTTAATCCACTCTGCCCTCTCCTGCAGGAATTTGCTTTGGCTGTCAATTTTTGAGCAGCTCAGATTACTAAAGACATCCTCCAGTCTAACAGCTGATAAAGAGATAGAATTACTGGTTCCCATAGAAACTTTGCTCTAGTTGTCTGATCCTATTTTTAACCCAACCACCTCTCCTGAGCTCAGCTTAACCATTACAGTGCTAAAGACCTTTTTATCAAAGTATGATGTGCCTTTGTAAAGCTGCATTCTGCATAGAATGAACTTTACAGCATACATGTTTTGTTTGCAGATATCAATGTTACTGATGATGTGTCAAAGGTAAAAAAGGCCGCCTTGTGAAAGGTGCTATTTGTTTTAGAAAATTTAATGGTGCTGGCAAATGAAAGGGGTACAGTATATGCAGTTCAAATAATGTGGCTTGGGTGGGTAAGATATGCCTTATATACATGGTAGGAAAATGTAGGCTTTACGTGTCCTTTAAAGGACATAAAACAAAAATAATGTGGTTTATTTTGCATAAAAGATCATAAAACATTTCTGACTACCCAAGGGACACCTAGCCAATTAGCTGCTGGGGGAATAACAATTAACTTATCAGTGTTCCACCACCCCTCTTTCTCATTGGCCATGTGTAAAAATGGTAATGGTGGCACAATCCAGTAGCAGCGCTGGACAAGTAGAATAGCTTGTGGCAGGGGAGGTTGGAAGGTCAGTTCAGATTGCACCAGACAGCACATTCGATGGCATTCTTCACCTACTCTGTTGAGCGCCCAGCAGGTTGATGAAGTTAGCAGGCGCACATGTGATGAAGTCATGTCAGAAGATAGCAGCCACCTGGAGCATATACTGTCACACACATTAACACATTAGCAAGCAGACAATTCTAGTTTTGGAGAGTCAAGGGTCTCTGGACCGTTTAACTTCTTTGTTTGATCCTAATGGTAATAGGGAATACTTATAATATAAATACAGTAGATGAAGGAGGTTATAATTATAGTTATAATTCTGTCCTCTCTCTAATTACCAGTGTACTAAATCTGTTATATCAGTTGTGAGTCTGTCCCTCTAGGAATTCCCATGGATTTGGCTATGAAGGAAAAAACCTGGGCTGGGAGATATATGTATTGGTTTTCCTTAATCCAGCAGGATAAGGATTCAGTTGATAAACCTTTTAGCAGATCTGGTGTTATGGTGGACAAATAAAAAATGCAACTGACAAAGACTATGAATAATTGGATTCAAGGTCTTGCATTGTATTTCAATATATTGTATGAAAGGTTTCTTGAGAATGGGGCATCATTGTTTTGTTATTTAGATCTGACATGGAGTGCATATAGAATTTATGGTGCTAATTGCTGGTTGCTTTATGATGAGTTATTCAGAAAGCTCATGGCAACTTAGTCTTAAATGAGATAGGACTATCGGTATATGCATTTGTGGCTGTTGATTATGACACCTAATATACCTGGTCAGTCCTCATCATGGGTATCAGAGCAGCAATTACTGCTCCATTTCAGCCCCTGGTGGGGTTATTAGATGGGAAGTCTGTTGGTTGTACAATGAAAGTCATTGCTGCTGGCATTCATTGTGCAAAGATGGAGCTGTGGCTAAAGTGGTACCCCAATAGGAGTAAGCATTTATTATTCAGGATGGTTTTGAGGCTAGGTTTTTGATAATGTTTATTCCAAGTGAGATTCCTCTTTTTTTAGATAATTTGAAGTCAGTAGTAAATATAGAACAGGTTGTAGTTGAAAAGCTTGTGAAAGAGGTGGCACTGGGTAAAATGGTAGGACCATTTACTGACCCACCATTCCATAATTTAAAGCAGAGATCTCCAACGTTTTTACCGGTGAGCCATATTTAAATGTAAAAAAGAGTTGAGGAGCCACACAAGCATGAAAAATGTTGTCGATTGGTATAAAATAATTGGCTATTGGTAGTCCTTATGTGTACTGGAAGTCTACAGGAGTCTCTGTTTGATAGTACACCTGAATGGCTACATATGTATAGTTGTTGCTACTTTTTATTACTCAGCTTTCTATTCAGGTCCTCTCCTATTTATATTAATCGGTAGAGTTGCTGAATAAAAAGCTAAACAAATCACAAACCACAAAATGAAAACCAATTGCAAATGTCTCAGGATATCACTCTCTATGTCATAATAAAAGTTAATTAAAGGTGAACATCCTCTTTAATTATGTGGCTTCCATGCTGTAATAAAACAACAGTTAAATATCTCTTTTGTGGGTTACAGGAGAAAAAAATCATTACTAATGAATTCTGGGGACTGACCAGAGGAAGAAGGGGTCTGTTTATTTCTGAAACCTTGGCTCCAGGGCTTTATAAAAAAAACAGATTGCTGCAAAAAATAACCCACTTTACCACAGTACAGAGATTATTTATCTGAAATGTTGCTTTTCAGGATATTGGGCTCCTGATGACCCTTAGTTGCATAGATTCCTCAGATGAGGCAGACTGATTAGGGGCATTTCTCCTGGGAACAGAAATTGGGGAAGTTCCCCAGCACCCCCCCCTTCCTTCCTCTTTCCAGAAGACAAATATATGTTATACTTAGTTTAATAAAATTATCAAAACCCTCCAGGGCATCTACTCTGGCCAATTCATCTTTAATATTCTTAGCCAAGCAGACTCATTCCTGGTGGTCATCAGCCACCCAACTTCTAAGTAAGGCAGTGTATTGTGCAACACACATTTTACTTTCTAAAAGGTTTAAAGGAGTAGTTTCAGCTGTTAAACAGCAATTGGAATCATCAAATATAACTATATCAAATATAGCAGCCAGAAATTCTTTATACTTATTTAATAAAGGGCTTTTCTGCTCAATTAAAGGGGAGGCCCATTTTAGTGTATGGCTCTAAACCAGGGTTAGAATATATCCAACATTTAAAGCATCATTAGGTAAATGATTAGGTTGAATCAGAAAATAAGAGTTCATACTGAATTTGATAGACTCCCCAAAATGTATCCCTATTCCTATAAAACTGATCAGTGAGGGACATTTTAGAAGGGGAAACATTGAAAACAAATGGAGAAGCAACCACCTCCTGGGCAACTTGTCCATGTAATTTGGCACTTGTGTTAGTAGATTTTGCATTACTTGAGCTAAGGTGGTGAATTTCTGTGTGCAAGCAGCCAAGATTTGTTCAGACCCAGCGGGATACATTTTTAATGGACTAAGCATTAAAAAATGTGGGAAATGCATAACATGTACCATTAAATTAACTCATAGTAGGACAGAAGTTGAATGGCTGGACATACACATTGTGGGGGGGGGGGGGCAATCTATAGGACAGATTGTAAAAGACAATTGACTTTTGTTATAGGCCTATAAGATGCTACTCTTTAGAGATATTTACCATGTTTTTTCCCTACAATAACTGAAATACTTAGAATTAATTCTTTTCAAAACTAACTTGCACTTCAGACTACAAATTTTGATTCAGATTCAATTCAGTGAGAAAAAGTTATATCATTGTTGATGACATGTAAACTCATGGATGAGATTCAATGTAAGGAGAAAAAACGTCTCGTCATTGAGTTTGGTTTTTTTCCCCATATAGGTCAATAGATATAAAGTTTTCATGTGATAAACAGTGAGAAGTTTTTATAAATTGAATTGTATCTCAATAAAATCTCTTTCATTAGTTGTCACGCGATAAACCTTATTCTCACTGAATTGAATCTGGCCCTTAATGTGGACTAGCTTACAATGGGAAAACGACTACTTCACGGAGTGAGCGTATTCACAACTATAAATCTACCATTAGAAAAGCGACACTGGGAGCTCGGATTTACCTATCCCAACACATTTTTGCTACAAAGATATACTTTGCCATAGTTCAAATGCATGTACCACTCCCATGGTGGGAGACAATTAGCGATGAGTAAATCTGCCTCGTTTTGCTTCTGCAACAACAATTGGTGGTTTTTCCCAGTGATCAAGCAACTTTTTTAGCACACAATACATTGGAGTCTACATTGCAGCGAAACCTGATGAAAAACTTTGCTCAATGCTAGAGACTGCTTATTTTATAGAAAATGGAATCATGGTGGATGCATAAACTTTACACTGTTGTCTCTAGGGGGCTAAATGAAGTATTGCATCTGTCAGTAATTTTATAATTATACATGTATCTGGTCTAGTGTTATACATACTGCTGTATACATGCACAATTATAATTATATAGACACATACTTACATACACAAAGCTAACCTTGATATAATTGTAGTCCCATATATAATACTTGTCCATCAAGTCAACCAAGACACTCTTATAGTGGTCATAAATTACTCTACGGGGTATTATACATCCTCCCTGCCTTCAACATGAACTACCATGTTGCCCTGTATTTTGTTGTTTGCTATGTGAAAAAGTGTCCCTGTAATTAGTCTAGAATGCCATTAAATGTTCATGTAAAGATGACTTTTTCATTCTTTGACTATCTTTGACTGGTTCTTCCTCCCATTTATTCATATCAAGAAATTCACTTATTTTAGTTTATAGGTTACCATACAAGAAAAGTCCAATATCAATAAAGCCATATGTTTAATAAACAAGCAATACACAGCCATTGTTCACCAGAAATACTTTTTAGAGTATTAAAACAACTCTGTTGCAACAGTTGTGTGTTGTTGTCAAGAAATGTGCTTGCTATAATCTGTTCTTGATTTGTATTAATGGTTTATTTCCCATCTTCAAGTACTTAGTGGGAGGAAATAAAATTTAAAAAAAAAACCAAAGGAGACCTCTACTCTTTGCAAAGAAATAAACAACCAGAGAGATCTTGTGGTCTATTTCTCCAGATACTGTATGTCTCAGTGAAATATAAATGTTCAAAATACTAGGTCCCTCCTTACCAATATGTTACAACATATATATATCTCCTTATGACATGTTCCCACAGAGTAAGCGTTAGGACAGCAAATGTCTCATAGAAAAATGGCTTTTATTTCAGCCAGCAGCAACAGGTACAAAATAAAGGCAGTTTTCTTTCCACACAACAACAAAAAAATAGCTTTTGGCAGCAGTATAAGTTCAATAATATGGCAGTGCAATTACAGACCTTCCACGAAGTGACTGTGTGCACAGGCACATAGGATCCTTTGTGTCAAGATCCTAGACACTCTTTCCTTGTCTCTCCCAGCTAGTTCTGTTCAGAGATAATGAGAGACTGACCAGCCTGGGTTTAAGGGCTCTTACACATGAGCGTTCCGACCTGCGCTCCCCTGCGTTCCGTTTTTTGGCGTTCAGCCGCAGGGGAGAGCAGGAATAGACGCAAGTCATTATTTGAAATGGGGCTGTACTCACTCAGGCACGTGTAGGCGCCGAACGCAGGTTCAGACGCAACATGCTGCATTTTTCCTGCGTTCGGCGCCTACACGCGCCTGAGTGAGTACAGCCCCATTTGAAATAATGACTTGCGTCTATTCCTGCGCTCCCCTGCGGCTGAACGCCAAAAAACGGAACGCAGGGGAGCGCAGGTCAGAACGCTCATGTGTAAGAGCCCTTAAGGAGTACTGATGAGCCACCTGAGGCTAATCAGACCCAGCTGGTCAGTCAGTAGCACGTCACTCTGCTACACACCTCCTCCTCTATAAACCAATTCAGTGTGTGACTGTTTGTGGGAGGAGCAAACTGCAAACAATGCTTCTATGAGTTATGATTAGATGATTAGTCACTATATAGGTAGTCATGTGATTATGCACATGAAAGAACAGAGCAGTAATGTGTGAGTCTTACCTTCTTTGAATTTGTACTGCACCATTATGACAAAAGTAAAAGTAAAAGATTCCGAACATTTGGTCCAGGGCTTATTTTTCTCTTTAGGAATAGTTATTGTAGTGTGTTATTACAGAGCATGGTGTATTAGGGCGCTGACCAACTACAATTTGATGGTTGTGGGTTTTTTTTTTTTTTCTTTATTGAATATTTTGTGAATAAATCCCATGTGGATTTATATGAATAGAGAGGAATCACGAAAGCTAGAAATGTGTTTTTTACTTTGTTTAAATAACGCTGTGAAATCAGTTCTGGAGTGAAGGTCGGAATGAACTTGAAAACGTGGGTAGAAAAAATGTAAAAAGGAAGAGTTCTGATGATTTTCAAGACATCAGTCATTTCACAGATGTTTGCTTGAAATTGAAATAGTAATAGACTTTCAAAAACCATGATTAACTGCACAAGTACGTTAAAATCTATTTCATATGCTCTTTAAGCTCAAACTGTATGTGACATTTTCTGAAAGTGGATTTCCTCTTGAATACATACAAACATTAAATACATATATATCAGATACATACACATTATATTTTTCTCTGAATGATGTATGGTCTCATAATGTTAGTGTTTACAGAACAAACTGTAATTTTGCTGTCTAGGATATAAGAATTTGTATTATTTCTCTATAATACAAATATATTATAAATCCCTGGGAAATGCCGAGAGTTTTCTTCAGACATATTTTTATGGACATCCATCATGTTTTTAAATCCGTATTGTGATAAACACCCTTTCCTATGAATGTCTTTTGAAAGTTTTCTTGTAAGAATGTGAAACAAGTGATATAAAATAGATAAAACCTTTATAAAGAGAAAAGTATCCTTGTGTTTTAATTGCGGACACTCACTGCTGACTGGAGGATGTCTACTGCAGTCTACTCTATTGCAAGCAATATGTCAGTTAGGGGCTTATTTACTAACATTTAAATTTATTTCTCTAAAAATTTGTTTTTTTTTTAACCCTCTAAAATTCTAAACATTCAAGATTTATAAAGTGTAAAAACAATGAAAAACTGTAATAAAACACTTTGCCATGTAAAAGCAGACAATTTCCTATAGAAGTTAATAAGAGCTGCACTGATACTATTAGACTTTTTTTTTTTTTTTTTTTTAATCATTCAGACTTTTGGGTGAGATATAAGATGTTTTCAGATATTTTTAGCTACAAACTTTTTTTCTGTTCATACTTTTTATATTCTGATCTTTTAATAAATTACATGGCTTTTAGAGAAAATTAATTTGTGGTTTCAGAAACTTCTAAAAAACCACTAAAATGAGAAATGGGCCTTCCTGTGTTGTAGTCAAGCAGAGTCATCAAAACATCTCTATAGTAGTTGGTGCTACACTGAACACAGTACTAGCAAACTGAACCGGAAGGAGTAAAAATATCTTCATGTGTATTTCATTATTTATACCCGGCACATTTCTTATCATAAAGGAGCCTACTCCTAGGTTGAATCAATATAATTTAAATCCATACTCTGGTCCCTCTCGCCCTTCTAGGCACGTAACACGGTGACTAGCCAAGTAAATCCACTGTTGACAAAAAAAGTGTAAATATAACATAAAAAAATCAAATTCAATGTTGTGAATCTGCATACTACGGGCTCTGTACAACCAGTAATAATAGACAAATTCTCATTGAGGGAATCAATACTCAAGACTAAAGTATATCTGCAAAGGTAATTAACTTTCGCATGCACATTAGACAAGTGTTACAAATGGGGTTGACACTTTGGGTAAAAGGAAAATCACAAGACTTCTTTGCGAAGACCCCTTATGACTATCTTTAACTCAAAAGAACTCAGAGGGAATTAATAAAAGTTGTATATGGAAAAAATAGCATTTTAAAATGCAATATTCTCTTGCTTAGACAGGTATTACATTATGAATTTAAATTTTCTGGCCACACAGTTAAAAGTAAATATCTTATGGGTTGCAATGGGTTACTGTGCCTGCAATTAGTGCCAGCTGTTGCATAGACTCAAACTTATCTTTTCTTTATTTCAATACCTTTTTATTTGCAAACATTATAAATCTTCCAGACTGTACGGTCATAAAAGTTAACAATGGTTGTCACAGTAAAGAATCAAAATATACCATAGGTCAAATAGAAAAGTAAGTGGGTGAAATGGAATGTAAGCTGTTCAAAGTGTAATTCAGCTTTGTAGATGAAACGGTTTTACGGATGGAAATAGAAAATGTGTAAAGTAAAGTAATCTAGTAATTATGTTTTAACAAATAAAGAGGAATACCAGTCATCAACATTCATACAACCCAAGCTTTTGTGGCTCCGACTGACCAGAGGCTCCTTCCTAGTTGGTTCATATATCCCCTAGGCAGTTGTAAGCTTCCTCACGTGGATCGGGGCAGAGTGCGTTACTCCTCCTCCATTTCGTGTGATGACAGGGACAGGTAGGCGATTTTGGGGTTGAGCACTTGGCTCTCAGCAGTGCTATCCCAGAGGCAACTTCCTATGAGGCTGTGCCATGGAGGTGACCCCTTGAGGTTGCCTGTGGCACAAGGAGTCCGTTCCCCTCTTTCCCCTTCGGTGTCTTTCTGACCCGCTCCCCCCCTGGGTAGAGGGGGGTAAGAGGGGACACACGGGCCAGTTCCCACCTTGCCCCTCTGAGGATTGTTTGACCCCACGCTGCCTCCATTCTGAGGAGGCATTGTGTTCTCTCCTCCAGACTAGAGATGGGTGAATTTTTTTGCCTTGTTTCACTGAAAAAATTACGCCCATAGACTTGTATGGCGTTGTGCGTCAAAATAAAAAGACGTGTGTCAATTTTTTTGACGCCCATAGACTAATTTTTTGGCAAAACGAAATGGATCAAATTCACCCATCCGTACTTCCGAGCCTCAACTCTTAAGGTCCTGCCATCTCCTGCAAAAACCATCATACATTTCCTCTCTTCCAAGAGGTCTCTGACCTTATCAAATTCGAGTGGCAAAAGGCTGCAAAAAAGTTCTCTTTTGTGTCCCAGGGCACTAGGTTCTCCAAACTTTATCCATTCAGAGGTTAAGGAATTGGTTACTGTTCCTTCAATGGATCCCGCAGTCATACATTTGTCAAAGAAAACTACCTTGCCAATTGACAACCGCTCTGCCCTAAGGGACCCCATGGCCAGACGAGTAGATTCAGACCTCAAAAAGGGGTTTTTAGTGGAATTGACAAGGCTCTTGCCGAAGGAGTGGATAAGGAGGACATTTCAACTAGACTAGCAGAACTCAAACTAGCCACAGCTTTCATTTCGGAAAGGCACAGTAGATCTCACCGGGTTAGCAGCTCGGTCCATGGCCCTATCAGTGGCTGCTCGTCTGGCTCGGATCCTGGACGGCGGATGACTCCTCCAAGATGAATTTGTGTACCTTACCATTTGAGGGTCTACACCTCTTTGGATCCAAGTTGGATGATGTAATAGCTAAGGCATCAGGGGGAAAAAGCTTATTTTTTACCCCAAGAAAAGAAGAGACCAATATCTTTTCACTTCAGATCCTCTATTTTTCATGGCTCAGGAAAACCGGTTGCGGGGCTACAAGTCTCCAGACCAGCAGGTGAGAATTACAAGCCCTTTTCATGGAGAAAGGGACAAGTCAAGGTCATCCCAGTCTAGATATCCTATCAAGAGGTTATCGGCTAGAATTCGTCTCTATTCCAACAGAGGACCCTTTTGCCACCTCTTACCCCAAAAAAAGGGGAGAAGAGAGAAGCTTTAGATCACTACCTACAATGGCTGCTGGAAGAGGAAGTAGTGTTTCCAGTTCCAGAAGCAGAACAAAACAAGTGGTTTTATTCTACTACTATTACTAGTAAGGAAAAACTCAGGAGGATGGAGACCCATTCTGGACTTGAAGCTAATCAACAGGCATCTGAAGGTGCAGAAGTTCAAGATGGAATTAATCTTTTCGATCGTTGCTGCAGTTCTTCCGGGAGACTGGCTCCTTTCAATCGACCTGAGGGATGCCTACTTGCACATACCTTTGACAACCTCATATCACTTTGCTATTGGAGGGAGACATTTCCAGTTTCGATGCCTAACTTTCGGTCTGTTTACAGCCAGAGAGTTTTTTCAAAAATTCTGGTCACCCTTGTGGCGGGCACTCAGGCTGGAGGGGATCTCAATCTGGTATTATCTGGACGACATCCTTTTGTCAGCAAGGAAAAAGGAGACTCTACGCAGGCATCAGGAGCGAGTCTTAGACTTCCTAGTAACATAGTAACATAGTAACATAGTAAGTAAGGTTGAAAAAAGACACATGTCCATCGAGTTCAACCTTTTTTTTTTTTTGTTTATTAACTACCTATCTGCCAGTTGATCCAGAGGAAGGCAAAAAACCCATCTGAAGCCTCTCCAATTTGCCTTAGAGGGGGAAAAATTCCTTCCTGACTCCAAAATGGCAATCGGATTAGTCCCTGGATCAACTTGGACTATGAGCTATTTCCCATAACCCTGTATTCCCTTACTTGCTAAAAAGCCATCCAACCCCTTCTTAAAGCTATCTAATGTATCAGCCTGTACAACTGATTCAGGGAGAGAATTCCACATCTTCACAGCTCTCACTGTAAAAAACCCCTTCCGAATATTTAGGCGGAACCTCTTTTCTTCTAATCGGAATGGGTGACCTCGTGTCAGCTGGAAAGACCTACTGGTAAATAAAGCATTAGAGAGATTGTTATATGATCCCTTTATATATTTATACATAGTCATCATATCACCCCTTAAGCGCCTCTTCTCCAGCGTGAACATCCCCAATTTGGCCAGTCTTTCCTCATAGCTAAGATTTTCAATACCTTTTACCAGCTTAGTTGCTCTTCTCTGTACCCTCTCTAATACAATAATGTCCTGTTTGAGTGATGGAGACCAAAACTGTACAGCATATTCTAGATGGGGCCTTACAAGTGCTCTATACAGTGGAAGAATGACCCCCTCCTCCCGTGACTCTATGCCCCTTTTAATACAGCTCAAGACCTTATTTGCCCTTGATGCTGCTGACTGGCATTGCTTGCTACAGCCAAGTTTATCATCTACAAGGACTCCAAGGTCCTTTTCCATAATGGATTTGCCTAGTGCAGTCCCATTTAGGGTATAAGTGGCTTGGATATTTTACATCCCAGGTGCATGACTTTACATTTATCAACATTGAATCTCATTTGCCACTTAGCTGCCCAGATTGCCAGTTTGTCAAGATCCTGTTGCAAGGATGCCACATCCTGGATGGAATTAATTGGGCTGGATAATTTTGTGTCATCTGCAAACACTGATACATTACTTACAACACCCTCCCCTAAGTCATTAATGAACAAGTTAAATAAAAGTGGACCCAATACTGAGCCCTGGGGGACCCCACTAAGAACCTTACTCCAAGTAGAGAATGTCCCATTAACAACCACCCTCTGTACCCGATCCTGTAGCCAGTTTCCTATCCATGTGCAAACGACTTCATTAAGCCCAACAGACCTTAGTTTAGAAAGCAGTCGTTTGTGGGGCACAGTATCAAACGCTTTGGCAAAATCCAAATAGATCACATCTACTGCCCCCCCACTATCCAGAATCTTACTTACCACATCATAAAATGCAATCAAATTCGTCTGACATGACCTATCCTTCATAAAGCCATGCTGATTGTTGCTCATAATGCCATTCATTAGGACAAAATTTTGTATGTGATCCCTTAACAAGCCTTCAAATAATTTGCCCACCACAGATGTCAAGCTTACTGGCCTATAATTGCCAGGCTGAGATCGTAATCCCTTTTTAAATATTGGAATAACATCAGCTTTTCTCCAATCCATAGGCACCATACCAGATGACAGTGAATCTGAGAAAATCAGAAATAAGGGCTGGTCTAAAACTGAACTAAGCTCTCTTAGAACCCGGGGGTGTATGCCATCAGGCCCTGGAGCCTTGTTTACATTAATTTGTATTAAAGCTTTTTGAATCATATCCTGAGTCAGCCACTGACTAGATTGAGCTGAACCATTCGTGCAGTTATTAAGTGAGCCTGTGAACCCAGACTCCTCTATTGTATACACTGAAGAAAAGAACTGATTTAACACATTTGCCTTATCTGTATCTGTTACAACCATACTGATACCATTATTTAATGGAGCAACACTCTCAACCTGCATCTTTTTACTATTAATATATTTAAAAAACTTTTTAGGGTTAGTTTTCACCTCCACCGCAATTAACTCTTCATTTCTTTTCTTAGCCTTCCGGATTGCTGATTTACAACATTTATTACAGTGTTTATATTCATTAAATGCAGCTTCTGTCCCTACAGATTTGTAGTTTTAAATGCCTTTCTCTTCTTTCCCATTAACATCTTTACCTCTGTATTAAGCCACACAGGATGATTCTTAGAGCTTCTACGTTTAGTCCTTAAGGGAATAAATTGAGAACAGTAATGATTTAATATCATTTTAAAGGACAACCATTTCTGTTCTGTGTTTTTAGCTGAAAACCTAATGCCCCAATCAATGCTCTGTAGGGCAGCCCTCAAGGCACTAAAATTAGCTTTGGCAAAATTCATGGTTTTTGTTGCCCCAGTATATTTTTGTTTTTTGCACCAGACATTAAAAGATATAACATTATGGTCACTATTACCCAGGGGTTCAATGACTTGCACATTTGCTATAAGTTCTGGGTCATTTGAGATCACTAAATCAAGAATAGCATTTTTTCTGGTAGGCTCCTCAACAACCTGTGCTAAAAAATTGTCGTGCAATAAGTTTATAAACTTGCTCCCATTAACTGATCTAGCAGTACCGTTGCTCCAGTCAATATCTGGGTAATTAAAATCCCCCATTATCATTAATTTACCTAAACTAGCAGCCTTTTCTATTTGCATTAGGAGCTTTGTCTCTTCCTCCTCACTTACATTAGGGGGTCTATAGCATACTCCTACAATTAATTTGCTGGATTCTTTACAATTGGTGAAGAACTCCACCCATACGACTTCTGGCCCCTCATTTTCTAACATAACCTCCTCCTTTATATGAGCTTTTAAATCCTGCCTAACATACAGACATACCCCTCCTCCTTTTCTATTGCCTCTGTCCCTCCGAAACAAAGTATAGCCACTGATATTTACTGCCCAGTCATGCGACTCATTCAGCCATGTTTCGGCCACACCAATCACATCATATTTTCCTTCCATCACCAGCAGCTCCAGCTCTCCCATTTTACCAGTCAGACTTCTTGCATTTGTAAACATACATTTAATACTGGCACCATATTGAACATATGACATGTGGTCCTCCCTATCCTTAACAGTATCCCTAGCCAAATCTCCTCCCCCATTTTCCCTTTCTTTGCCCACTATCTCATCTAACCTGTCTACCACTGAATCTTTTACTGAACCCTCCCCCCCCACACCTAGTTTAAAATCTCCTCCAACCCTCTAGCCATCTTCTCTCCCAAAACAGCTGCCCCATCATCATTGAGGTGCAGCCCATCCCTAGCAAAGAGCCTGTAGCCGACTGAAAAATCAGCCCAGTTCTCCAAAAACCCAAAACCCTCCTCCCTACACCAATCTTTTAGCCACGCATTAATCTCCCTACGCTCCCGCTGTCTCCTTAGCGTTGCTCGTGGCTCAGGTAATATCTCTGAGAAAATTACCTTAGTCTCCCGTGGGCGGTTGATAAGTATAGAGAAAAGACAGCTATCTCCGTCCTAATCCTTAGTCTATCTAGGGGCTAGGTTCAACACCCAGGAAAACTTGGTATCTCTTTCTCCTCTGAAAATTGAGGCACTCATAAACCTAGCCTCACATTCCTTGACTCAGTCCTAAGTCTCAGCCAGAGAAATTATGTCCTTGTTGGGGTCCATGACATTGACAATTCCTGTCACTAAGTGGGCATGATGGCATATGAGGCCAGCCCAGTTTCTGTTCTCAGATCAATGGGACAGAGAAACTTTTTTGTGGTTGTTTTTTCCCACCCTGGAAGTGCGATGGCTTGGTATATCCATATGTAATGCTGATATTGGGTGGTCAGGAAAGAGGAAGAACTCCTATTATACTTACTGTAATTCTCTTTTCCTGGCCACTCACCATATCAGCATTTCACACCCCTCTTCAGCCAGAAGCTAGGTATCAGACGAGGTAGGTGGGCCCTGAATGTGGCTTTAATGTTTTTGGGAGGGAGGGACTTGCTGGTCTATGGATGGGGATGGGAAGAGCCTCCCATATGAAATACTGATATGGAGTGGCCAGAAAAAGAGAATTACGGTATGTATGATAGGAATTATCCCTCTATTTTGTCTGTCCAATAAAATCCCCTGTTAAAAGCATTAAGAGAATCTGCCAGTAAATAGTTGTCATTGGCCTCATGTTCAAAAAACCTTTGTGCAAAAATTCTGTTCCTTGGTTCTAAAGGTGTATTTATTCCCTTTGGGAAGAAAAATATCTGCCTGTATCTGTCAATTTCCTCTAATGTATGTTTAAAGAGTTATTGTGTCCCTTAGATTAGATTGTCAGCTTTTTTCTCACCATGTAATTGTTAAATTCTTACCAGTTAATTTACACATACAAAATACAAAAAGGGGGGTTGTGGGTGCACTCCAAGATTAAGTTAAAAGTGTTTAAATACAATGAAAGTGCTACTGATTAGGCCAATTAATCAATGCACATTCCCTGGTCCCCTGTCTCATAAGTAATTCAGTAAATATTCAAGTGCATGCGTTTACCAAAACCCTCCAGAGTTCCTGTGTATCATACCTGTATACTCCTAGGTATTTGAACTATGCTACTAGCTGGAGTTGAGATATAGTGTTCACTGGGCCCTGGGGGAATGGATCGATAGGAAAATGATTGACTTGGCCTGATTGATCACAAGTGTTGGTCAGAGACCACCTCTAAAAGGTTGTCTAAAGCCTGATGCGGGTTTGGTGATATTTTTTCAATTACATTCCCCCTTGTTAACCCATTTCCTGATTGGCCCTAATCCGAATGGCCAGGGGTTCTATGGCTAAGGAAAAAAGCATTGGGAGAGGGGATAGCCTTGGCGTTTTTTTGCCATTCACCAAAATTAGTGCCCTTGGGTGGGCATAGAATGGCCAAAGTTTTTGTATTGTGGGTGGATGGGTGTAGCCTGTCTAATACTGGGTCTATTATGAGGTTAAAGTCTCCTGCCAAATTGTAGGTAAGTTGCCCAATTCAGCCACATTTTAGAGGATGTCATTTAGTAACTGGATGTCCACAGGAGGAGACAGGTGGATGTAAATTATATAGATTGTGCCAGCAATTTGGACTTTTAAAATTAAGTATCTATCTCCTCTGTCTGAGATAAGCGCCTCAAAATTATATTTCAGGGATTTTCTAAATAAGATTGCCACCCCCCTAGAGTAGGTGGAGAATGCAGCATGATATGCAGTCAAGATCCAATTTCACTTGAGAGCCCAAGCTCTTTGTCCAGCCAAGTGGGTCTCCTGAAGCAATATAATATCAGCCCCTGATTTTTTTGCAGTGTCCAGGATTAGTGGCCTCTAAATCCTATCGTTAAGCTCCTGTACATTTCAGGAAAACGATTGAAGATTGTAATGAGCCATTCATAGTATTCATGTTAAATACTGTAAAAGGGCCAGCCAGGAGTCATCATTCCCCCATATAACAGTGTTGTCTTCTCTGAAGTCGTAGAGTAAAAGGGGCTTGAGGCTCCACTGTAGACCCCCACCAGTAAACATTTTCCCTACACATTTCTGCCAGCATTGTGATAAATCTTGCCTCCCCAAAGAAAGAAAGAAAGAAAAGAAAAGCAACAGGAAAAAGAAGAAACCGTAACATATATCCTCCAAACGTATACCCCCCCCCCCTCACCTAGTATCCTCTGCCCAACCTGGAGATACATTTTCCCAAAATGAAATTAAATCCAACAGGGGAGTAGCAAAAACAGGATGAATTGCAAAGTTGCCCAAACATTTAGCACTTGCACAGGGATGCTCTACTAGTCTCTCTGGCTCCCAGATAGCTGAACAACATGAGGGGACCAGTGTAGTTGTAAGCTAAAAACACTGGAAAAGTCCAGGTAGCCCACTCCTCGCTCAGTCAATGAGGGATACTCCTCCATGATCCCCACATGCTGTCACTGCTTTGTAGAGCATGTATTGGTAAAATAATGCACCCTAATAGGAAAGAAAAGTAGTTGGAGTATCCATGATGCAGTTAAAGAGTAGGATATTCATATTAGCCTGAAGACATGACTGTAACCCATGGATCAGAAGTGGGGACATTTGGAGCTTGAGTGGCACTTAGGGGCACCTAGCAGGGTAGGGATGAGAAAGATCCTTGTCTCGCAGTGAACCATTCGTTTTGTGCTCTAAAAGGCCTCCTGGCAGTGCCAGAACGTTGCTCAAGCCATTCCAGTCTGTAAAAAAAAAAAATGGGCCCTGTCCTCCATCCATTATTATCAGTTTTGCAGGAATAACATAGCATAGGCCAGTCTAAGTTCCCGCAGTTTATGCTTGACACCCGTATGCGTGCTGCATTTCTTTTGTACAGCAGAGGAGAAGTCGGGGTATAAGGAGATCCAAGCCCCTGCATATTGCAGGTCACCCTTTTTTCTGGCCTCTTTTAACGCAGTTTCTCGGTGGTTTAGACATTTGATTTGGAATGCTCGTGGTGGTGCCCCGGGAGGCATAGGTTGAATCTGGAGACGGTGTGCACATTCTAGGTGTGTTGCTGCAATCTGATCTGACCCTGTGTGTGTTTTTCCCCACCATGTCCTATGATGTCAGATGTATATATTGTTATCCTCCAGATATAGGCACGTGTGTGACAGTGATTTAATGTTAAGTGGAGTAGAATAGCCCTGTACAGTATGAGTTGCATATACAGCAGTGTAGTCGTTCACATTTGGGCAATAGCAGGCAATGGCATTATGCTTTAAGTAAAGCAGTTACAGTCTCAGTTCTCGGTCTGCTTACAAATGTGCCTTTAAATATTGGGTATAAACAGCTCCAAGATAAGTATGCATGCAAGGGTTAAACCGGAGTCACGTTCCAGACCGTGTTTTTCCCTTTTTGGATACAAATATGTGCATCAGCCACCTCTCATTGTGTGCTGAGGTAAATGTGCAGTTGGGAACCTGTGGTGAGTTGCATGCACTTTCTCGGAGCAATGGAGGGCATCTCGGGGTCCAGAATCAACTCATACTTCAGTAGTCCTACCAGGTGACTGACCCTTGCTTGTTGGGCTGCCTGGACTGCAAGGATGGCACTAGATTAGAATGGATTCCCCCGAGAGCACCCATGAGCGCATCCATACAATAGCTGAGACAGCCACGCCCCCTGCCTCACTTATTTATTTAATTATATGATGAATTGTTCTTGTGTGGAAAGCTGCTTTAATTACTTTAGAGGACCTGTCTGGGATTTGTTCATGCGAAATAGAATATCTGGTTGGAAAATAGCTGATTAATTTAATTTGTTAACGCGCTTAAATCATGTAGAATCCAACATGTCTGACACTCTCAGGTCACCTCCCTCAGAGAAATGTCAATGAGTAAACTTTAAACTTTACAAATTTAACATTCTGTATTCCCCAGTTCAATCTCCCCCTGAGTGTTTCATTGTTTGTATTAGGTATTCAGCTCTGCATTTAGACAGTTATACTTTCATTGAAAGTGGCAAATATTTGTTGGTTTTTCACTGTAAACAAAATACAATTTGATACAATTAAACACTGTTGAACCTGATTTAATAGTGCATTATATATCTTGATACAGCAATTATATGCCTTTACCATTTATGATGAAAATATTTAAATAAACAACCAAATTATTTATCTTGATCTACCATGTTGCTTACTTTCGGATTCAAAAAATATTCTATATTTGTAGCATTCAATATATATTTATAGATTCTGATTTGATTGGTTTAATTTTTGTACAGCTTTAGCTGTATATTTTGGACTTCTGAATTATGAAAAGAAAGTACTCTTTTGTCCTTGTATAGGTTTACATTGACCTTTGGGTATTTTGTATCTGCTCCTAATAAATAGTTTAGACATCTTGGTTAAAGATGTGACATTTACAAAGTCTAGAATGTTGAAAGTTTAATAGGCATTCCATGTCAAAAAATGTATGTTATTATTGTTCATATCCGAAAGATTAAAGGTTAAGACATATACTGCTCAAATAACATTTCTACATTCTGAAGATCTTTGTGCAGAACATCAATTTAACTTTTTTTTTTTTTAAAACATTTTTTGGAAAAAAAAAATGGCATTCATCCATTGTGTTTATTTCAGTTTTTTTTTCCACCAGTGGAACTTTTTTGCTGCTTGAGTTTTTCCCATTGATTTTAATGCATTATATGAGGTCTGAAGTGGTGTGAAATAATGGAGTTAATAAAAATAATTTGAGTGGCATAAAATAAAAAAACGACCTTAATAAATTCAGTTTTACATAACATTTTTCTGGAGTTGTTTTACACAATATGATAAATAGGCGCCACAGTACAAGTAACCAGCAGAAAGAAGACCAATGAATTAGCAAAGATCATTGGCATTAGTGGGCCTTTAAAATCTATATTTTGCACCACTGAAGCACTGACGTGATACCCCAGTATTTACTGATGTCTACTGCACCATGGCAGCTCAGCGATGTCATCTCAATGTGGTGTATAAACATAAATACAAAAGTGGTAAGAGGGAAGCTCTAACAGTTCTAGACTTCCTGAAGTGTTGAACTCATGGACATCACCAGATTCTGGGTTTCTTCCTTCTTAATGCTCGGCCAGGTCTTTACTTCAGTGGCTTTCCGTTTCTGTTTGTTTGTGGGCCTTTCTGTCCGAAGTTTAGCTTCCAACAAGTGAAATTCATGCTCACTTGGGTTCAGATCAGGTGATTGACATGGCCATTCAAGAATATTCCACTTTTTTGCTTTAATAAACTTGTGAGTTGCATTGGCTGTATGTTTTGAGCCATTGTCCATCTGTATTATGAATCAAGTTGACTGCATTTAGCTTGATTTGAGAAGACCGTATGTCTCTGAACACCTCAGAATTCATTCGGCTGCTTCTGTCCTGTGTCACTTAATGGATAAACATTAGTGTCCCAGTGCCACTGGCAGCCATGCACGCCCAAGACATCACACTGCCTCAGCCATGTTTTACAGATGATGTGGTATGCTTTGGATCATGAGCTGTTCCATACCTTCTCCATACGTTTTTCTTGCCATCATTCTAGTAGAGGTTGATCTTGGTTTCATCTGTCCAAAGAATGTTTTTCCAGAACTGTACTGGCTTTTTTAGATGTTTTTTTTAGCAAAAATCCAATCTAGCCTTGATGCTTATGAGTGGCTTGCACTTTGCAGTGCACCATCTCTATTTACTTTCATGCAGTCTTCTCTTTATGGTAGACTTGGATATCGATACGCCTACCTCCTGGAGAGTTTTTTTTCACTTGTTTGGCTGTTGTGAAGGGGTTTCTCTTCACCATGGAAATGATTCTGCGATTATCCAGCCCTGTTGTCTTCTGTGGACGTCCAGGTCTTTTTGCATTGCTGAATTCACCAGTGCTTTCTTTATTAGGATGTACCAAACTGTAACAATTTCTCAGATGGGGTTTTTTAACCTTAAGGATGGCTTGTTTCACCTGCATGGAGAGCTCCTTTGACCGCATGTTGTCTGTTGACAACAAAATCATCCACATACAAGCACCCCCCCCTCAAATTAACTCCAGGGCTTTTATTTGCTTAATTGATAATGCGATAAGTAAGGAATTGCACACACCTGCCCATGAAATAGCCTTTGAGTCAATGGTCCAAAGGCCAGAACAATAGTCTGCAGTTTAACTACATCAGAGTTGTTTTATTTAAAATTCATTGTGATAATGTACAGAACCAATATTAGAAAAAAATAGTTATATTGTATACATTTAAAAAGTTCAAGTTCATTTAAATAATTACATATTTTTCTTAACATGTTTTTCTTATAATGACACCAGCTTGTACATTTTGATTTCCATAATAATAATAATAAAAAAAAAAAAGACTAAAAAAGATTGCTAAGGTAGACATAAAAGTAAAATATCTCCCACACAAGGACAGACGAGGCCATGAGACATATAGACATATGGTCTGCGTGCCTGGTACTTTTACCCACTGTAGTTCTTTTCTCACCTTCCTACATATTCGGTTAACAGAAAACATTAATGTTCCAATAACAGTTATTTTATGTTTGAACAGCCCTGTACTCCTTCAAAACATCTGTCAATAGTTTTAAACTAGCTGTTCGTTTGATTTTCATTTTGCTGAGATCCGTGACATGCATATGAAAGAACAGCAAAAGAAAACAAGACCCTATTACCGCTTTATTTTAAAGGAGAAGGAAAGGTAAAATCCCTGAGTAGTTGTTAGGTACCTTGCCCCCAGATTCTATTTTCTTACTGATTACCCTGGGCTGGTGCTCTTCTTTTAAAAAACAATTCACATCAGCCTGGGTTCTGCACCCTGTGTAATAATAGGCACTAAGTCTGCCCAAGTGCAGTAATTCATAGCAGCCAATCAGATATTTGCATTCAGACAGGTTGCCACTAAATGCTTTATTCTAGCGTTTATACACATAGGCAAACTTCATGTAGTAGTTTAAATAGTAGTTTATTAAATATAGCAATATAAACTCTCTCATTAATCAATATAATATTTAAGTAATATTTTCCATGGAAAAGAATACTAACAATGCTTTTATGGATGTAGATCATGATGCGACAACATCACCAAAAGTAGACCTCACATTAGTAAAGTATGGGCACTCCTGCTCTATTATATAGGCTACAGATTTCACATTTTTAAAAATGTAATAGTGATGAGTAATTTTTTTTTTTGACATGCATGGATTTACAGCGAAATTCCACATTTTGCCATCAGTGTATTTTTCACACAACTGCAACAAAAATTTGCCAGAGAAAAAAAAAACACAAGAAAAAATGATACATTCACTCCAATGCATTAGGAGTGAGAAAGAACTTTAGAAAAAAAAACACGTCAATTTGGAGTGAGAAAAGCTTTAAAAGCCCACCCCCAGTGGGTGTCTCATAATAAGCTTCTAGAAACTACTGAAAAAGGGATGGGAACCTTGACAAAGGGCCAATGTGCCCAAAACATGTCGTGTGGCAATGGAATAAAGGCTTAATTGCAATTAATCTGTTTTTTCAGAGGAAATGGACTGCCAGAGAAATAAAAGGAAATAGTACTCCTTAGAGCAGGGATCCCCAACCCTTTTGAAGCTGTGAGCAACATTCAGAAGTAACAGGAGTTGGGGAGCAACACAAGCATGAATAATGTTCTCGGGGTGCCAAATAAGGGCTGTGATTGGTCATTTGGCAGCCCCTATGTGGCTTGTCAACCTACATTGAGACTCTGTTTGGCAGTGCACCTGGTTTTTATGAAACCAAAACTTGCCTCCAAGACTGGAATTCAAATATAAGCACCTGCTGTGAGGCCACTGGGAGCAACATCCAAGGGGTCGGAGAGCAACGTGTTGCTCACGAGCTACTGGTTGGGGACCACTGCCTTAGAGGAAGAACCACACCAAAGTAAAGATACTAAGTGTGAAACCAGCATGACAATTTCACTTAAAAAGAGAGAACTCTCTTGAGAGAAGCGGATAGTAACCCAGAGTAACACTTCTCCATAGTCTTACTCCCACTACATACCAGCACATTTATTCCAACCGCATAACATCCACAAAAGCACTTTTGGAAATGGCTCAAAAGCATGGTACCTGCAAAAGAGGTTTTAATAGGGGAAAGAAAAATCCAATCACTAGTATTCTACATGACCCAGCTCTGTATGACACTATCAATACATAGCATCACCTAGTGTAGTTCCCTGTCTCTTTAATACTAAGGAACCTGTATTTATTCTGGACCATAACCAATACACCTCTCAATGAAAGGTCCATAAAATGACTCATGGAGAAGGAGTGCTGCCACTGTGGGCATGCCTTACCTGCCCTGTGAGGTATCTAGGAGCATTCTGCAGTCTGTACAAATTGAAAAATAGGACTGAAAGTTTAGCTACAGCCGCATTGATGGAGTATACCTAATTTTACAGCCAGCTTTATATGGTACCCATTAATATATTATGGCCAATGAGTATATAGTCAGAGAGCTGACTGGACTCCTATTTTACTTGAGATAAACTGAATAGGTCTGTACTATAGAATACCTCATTGCAAGGCTCTAAAACCATGCAGCAGTAGTGAATCCAGTATGTGTGAACTAACTAATATTTGTCTTCCAGACTGAGACCAGATAAGTTGCACCCCTGTAACCTAAGAAAGAGATCCTGATTAATATCATACCAGTTTTGTAAATAGACCTTGATCTTTGGAATATACAGAACATTTATCTTGCCTGACCTCAGGCTGTGGCAATATTAGAATCCTTGTTGAATGAATATATGACTATATATATATCTACATCCATTCAGCCCAAGGCCTATCCTAACGCCAGATTCAGGCCAAGGTAATTTGGCACCCAAGGCAAGGGCTTCAATCAGTGCCCCCCACCGGGTCGCGCATTACCATTTTCAACCTTACCATTCATATTGCCCCCTGTTCCTGTGCCAGCAGCCATCATTTTTCTCCCATTTCTACCTGTGCCAAAGGCAGTCAATTAATCAGATTGCCCCCAAGACCCCAATTTGTACCTGTGCCCGCATAACCCAAAATATCCATCATATTGTTACCCCCATTCTGTATCTGTGCCAGCAGCAGCACCTTAAATCCACAATATTTCCCCCAAATATGTACTTGTGCAAGCATGAGCCAAAAATCCATCATATTGCCCCCAAATATATGTGTACTGTGCCAACAGTGCCATATTGCCCCATGTACCTGAGCCAGCAGCAGCCAATCCCTCGTATTGCCCCCAATCTGTACCTGTGCTAGCAGCAGCCAAAAAATCCAAAAGTACGCCCCCAAATATGTGCCTGTGCCAGCAGCAGCCAAAAATCCACAACATTGCCCCAAACATCTGCGTTCTATGCCAACAGCCAGCAGCAGCCAATCCCTCATATTGCCCCCAATATGTACCTGTGCTAGCAGCAGCAAAAAAATCCAAAATAATGCCCCAACTATGTACCTTTGCCAGCAGGAGCCAAGAGGGAGGTGGGGAGTGCTTCTGCCCGCAGTACGAATAATGGGTAAGATGGAGTTGGAACACGCAGTTTATAAAGTTTAAAAACTATTAAAGGCTAAGTATACCAGAGTTAAAAAAAAAAAAATTCCATTAAAAGTGTGCCCCCCCATAATTGTGCCCTAGGCGGGCGCCTACTCTCCCTGCCGCTAATTCCGGCCCTGCCAATCGCAAAAGGCAGGGTACAGTATATAGCTTATTTTCTTAATAAGCAGGCATAAAGTCCAGTCATAGAACATAGATTCTATTCTCACCCCCTTTGAGAATATTATGAGGGGCAGATGGCCACAGAAAGCCCTTTTGTCAAATTATATATATATATATATATATATATATATATATATATATATATATATATATGTATATATATATATATATATATATATGTATATGTATATATATATATATATATATATATATATATATATATATATATATATGTATATATGTATATATGTGTATATATATATATATATATATATATATATATATATATATATATATATATATATATATATATATATATATATATATATATATATATATATATATATATATATATATATATATATATATATATATGTGTATATATAATCTTAATTTCTATACCAACTGCGAATTTCCCAAAACATAAATACATGAGGTACTGGGAATAAGAATTAGAAGATTCCTTGGAATTGGAGGACTGGGAAGCTATTTGGCAAAATGCTAAGTCAGGGGTGACGTGTGAAACAGAAAGAAAATGTATATAAAGGTAATGATGCATTGGACTCCTCAAAAGCTAAATAAAATTAACTTGGCTCTTCCAGATCCGTGCTGGAGAGGATGTTCCAATAGAGGGTCACTATACCATTTACTTTGGGAATGTCTAATGATTACAGGATATTGGGCGGGTGTTCATAGACTATTAACGAAAGTTATTAGTAAAGATGTAGGAAAAAATCCGATAACACATTTACTGAGAAAAAGGATAGCTAGCACTTCCAAGAAATTAGCCAACCATATACTGACCACAGCACGTATTACTCTAGCAGCTAAATGGAGATCAGCAACCATCCTCTCTATTATGGAAATCCATAGAAAGCTTGTCACAAACATGCGTTTCGAGTGTGGTTGCTCATATCCAAAAAAACCTCCTAAATTTCTAGCTGTATGGGCTCCCTACGAACTCTTAGATAAACCATCTGATTTATAATCTGCATTTAATAAAACGGGTATACAGGTGAGAGGAATACTACTTAATCTTTGTGCCGAGGGTGGGAGATTTTTTTTCGAGATATAATAACAGAATTGGGGAAATGTCCAAAAAAGAGCGATTACTAGTTTCCCAAGAACAATATACTGAACAAACAGTTATTTAAATTACATTTTCTGTTTAACTGATATTACAGTATGCAAGAGTATTTACAAATTGATAACAAAATACATTGATAATGTCATTGTTGTTAAGTGTGAAAGGAACACTGCGTTTCCATATTATGCAAATTTTTTTCTGCAACTGATGTAAACTGATTTTATCCAATAAAAAATCTAAGTTACAAAAAAAAAAAAAAAAGAACAGATTCTAATTAGGGAGTTCCTTAAGCCTTATTACTACTGCTCCCAACAGCCTATAGTTATGAATGTAACAAAAATATGGACCACATAGACCCCAATGGTTGTGGTCTACAAGTCCATGATTATAATACAGCAATTGTACAATACCTACCTGCTGTTTGACTATTACATTAATGGCAATATGCCGTATAGCCATAAACCTTTAAACCAGAATTAGCCACTACACTCACACCACCTTTGTGATACACACGTGCATAATCCCATATATTACATAGCATTTGTATGAATCAGAATTGGCCTTAGCTAATCAATTTGGACAAGTAATGTGTCTACATCAGTTACCACATTTACTGTATGTGTAATCGTGATACTGATTGGGGCATACTTACCAGGGCACAGTCCCCTAAGCCATTATGGACTGCTGTATATAAGGGTATAATACTTATCTGCAACACGGCTGATGCACTTAATTAAGTTCATAATACCTATATCTGACTTGGCTGTGCCTTTAAGTCAGTCTTGGCTACTGCAATAGGCAAACATATGATACCCAGTTGGCTTATAATCCATGGTTATAACCCAAATCAAGTGTCATTTGAAACAAACATTACCCAGGGATACTGGAGCATTGACTTGTGTTACCATGCTTACATACATACCTGGAGGCTGTATAGGCACCTTCTGGAAATGCCTAAAACCTTACCACATCAATCACTCAGCAGTTTAAAATCCACCTTCAGTTTGGTTATTATTTTGATTGGTGTCCAAACCAGAGAAATGTAGAACATGTACATTTATTTTTGGTTATAACCTTAGTAAGCTCCGAAGCCAATGAAATGTTTAAGCATATACATACAGTAAGGTTAAAGTAGTAACCAGTGGCCGGACCAAATAATGTATAACATGTGCATTTATATGTAGTTATTACAGCCAGCCCCCGAACCACTGATGTTACCCCATCTACATTCAGTTTGGTGTAATATTAAGCAGTGCCCAGACCAAGAATGTATAACAAGTATATTCATATTTGGTTATTAAAGCCAGCTCTAGAAGCACTGAAAATGTTTCCACATATATTTATACAGTTTGGTTGTAATATTAAGCAATGACAGGACCCAGAAATGTATAACATGTACTTTCATTTTTGGTTATTACTGCTAGCTCCAAAACCACTGAAATGTTTCCTAAAAAATCAGCTTGGTTACTACCTTATGCAGTGACAGGCCCAGAAATGTATAACACATGCATTTGTATTTGGTTATTCAAGCCAGCTCTAGAATCACCACATATACAGTCAGTTTGGTTGTAATATTAAGCAGTGGCAGGACCACGAAATGTACAACATATACATTCAAATGTGGTTATTACTGCCAGTTTCAGAACCACTGAAATGTTTCCACATAGATGTTCAGTTTGGTCCCTACATTATGCAGACAGAGTACTCTGCCCAAGAGGCCAGTTTCTCTGGCTGCCAAATCCCAGATAGCCGGTATCCACATACACACACACTGGCTGAACAGTTTTCTACTCCCTTACAGCACTGTCTTAGCTTCTAAGCTAGCTAGACTCAGAGAGCAGAGTAGAAGTACATATAATTGTAATCAGGGCCGCCATTAGAAATCACGGGGCCCCGTACAACAAAATTTTCGGGGCCCCCTGGACCCCGCCCACCCCAGATCCCGCCCACTTCACCACCCAGACATCAGCACTAAAAAAGGTGACCCCCCACACACACACAAGTTATAAAAAGCTATTGATGGTCAGGGCCCCTTTTTATAAGTTAAAAAAACTGTGGCACCAGGGCCCCCAAAAAAGTTTTTTTTTAAAAAAAAAAAATTGGTGGTCAGGGCCCCCCTACAAGTTAAAATAAATAATTGGTGACCAGGGCCCCCCTATAAGTTAAAAAAATTGGTGCCAGGGCCCCCATAATAGTTTTTTTTAAGAAAAACATTGGGCCCCCATAAAAGTAAAAAAAAAAAATTGGTGCTCCAGAGAATATTTTTAAAAAAACATTGGCGCCAGGGCCTCTCCTTACAAGTAAAAAAAATTGGGGCCCCAGAGAAAATTTTAAAAAAAACATTGGTGGCAGGGGCCTATAGAGTATTACAATAATACATTGGCAGGCAGGGGATTTGAACTCGTGGCTTCAGGACTTCAACTACACCTTCTTTCGTGACTTCGGGTCTTTTCGCCGCTTCAGGACTTTGGGTCTTTTCGCCAATTTCAGGACTTCAGCTATTCGGCTTTTCAGATGGAAGAGGTGGCGCGGCTTCACTGTGGTCAAGGGGGGCCCTGCTATTTCAAAAAGGGCAGCATAGCTGGGCTCCAGTGGGCATCCACACATAGGCAGGGTCAGACTGGCCCGGCGGGACACCATGAAAAAAACCTGGTGGGCCCCAACCCTCATGGGCCCCCGTCGGCCAGATCCCCTTCTCCCAATCCCAGTTTAAAAATAAAAATTTCCTGACGTGCGGCAACGTGCGCGCATGCACAGTGATGCGCGGTGTGCTGGGCAGCGATGTCAGCGTTTGTGTGCCCGATGGCCCTGCAATAGGTGAGGAGGGGTGGGGGGGCCCGGGTGGGGGGGCCCTGGACGGCAGTCCTGTTGGGCCCCAGGCCCATCAGTCCAACCCTGGGCACTGCAATAGGTGAGATGGGGAGGAAGGGTGGAGAGGGGGGGCCTGGACAGCCGGCCGGGGGGCCCTGGATGGCAGTCCCGGTGGTCCCCCCAGTCCGGCCCTGTACATAGGGGCAAAAGGGGGGCACTTTCTCCCCCTGGATGCGCCTTGAGTGTGTGAGGCAGAGAGAGGAAGGAGGAGGGATGAGTGGGGGAGACCCTGGGATCCATTTTGGGACATTGGGAGAAGCCCTGGCTGCTGCACTCTCTCCTAAGGAAGAAATACAGACTCGCCTCTTCTCACTGATTTAAGAGGCTGCAGTGACATACCTCCCAACTGTCCCTTTTTCGGAGGGACAGTCCCTCTTTTGACAGCTCAACCCGCAGTCCCTCATTTGTACTGGAAAGTCCCTCTTTTCTCTGCACTGAACAGCCAGAAAAAGAAACAAAGTTTCTCACTTAATTGGCTTTTAGCAGAGAGCCCAGAACAGCTAACAGGTGCAAATAAGAGACTTTGTAATAATTTTGAGACACAAAAACACAGTTTAGATAAGGAGAAATATTTTCAAACTTTCATAACCTGCCAAATTTTGTAAAACAAACATGGTAATTAGGGGGTGTGGTCACAGAAAGGGGTGTGGTCAAAAAATTGCTGCGTTACATGCAGGAAAAAAATTTTTTGTCCCTCTTTTTACTTCCAAAATGTTGGGAGGTATGCAGTGACAGCTCCGTCCATGCTGCAAAAACTTGTTGCGTTGCAAACAACCCCCTCGCTCGATCCTTCCTCCTTAGCCCTCAGCCCCTCCCTCCTCAGCTCAGCCCCTCCCCTCTTAACCCTCCTCCGTGCTCTGTGTTCAGCTTGTGAGCTAGGGTTTTCGTGTCAGCCTTGAGCACGGAGGAGGGCTAAGAGGGGAGGGGCTGAGCTGAGGAGGGAGGATCGAGCGAGGAGGGAGTTTGCAACTCAACAAGTATTTGAAGCACGGACAGAGCTGTCACTGCAGCCTCGTAAATCAGTGAGTAGAGGCGAGTCTGCATTTCTTCCTTAGGAGAGAGAGCGCACGCAGCTGGAGCGTCTGTTCTCCCCCCCTGAAAATTTTTCAGTGGACGCTTCTGCGGGCCCCCCTTCAGGTCCGGGCCCGGTACAGTAGTACCCCCTGTGCCCCCCTGATGGCGGCCATGATTGTAATTAACAAACCTATACTATAAAAGGACAGAGTTGTAACACAGAATCTTACCTGATGTTTCTGAGAATCAATCTGAGGGAGTGGGAGGGGAATCTACCTGTTCATTAACTGCACCTGAACACTGACCTCTGGAGTAAATGAACTAATTACCTGCAGCTGCTGCTCACAGAACCTGCAGACCAACATAGTATTCTCAGTGCTCAAATAAGAAGGCTAACATTATATTAACGTTCACATAACACACAAACCAGTCTTGCCTTAATGCCGCTTTCAGAACCTGCAGATCATCATTGCATAGAACTGCTCCCAGCACATGAAAAACAGTATTGCATTATCTCTGCATTACATTATCATTGCTCATAGAACATATATATATATATATATATATATCAGCATTGCAGCAGCACAGTTCCTCCAATGGGCAATCTGGTTCATCCATTTTTAAAAGTTAGGAGAATCTGGCAACAATGTGGCATTCCCAGCTTAAATTTAGCTTTTAACTGCCAGTAGAGGCTCAGGCCGCTAACTAAATATTGTTATCAGAATAAGGTAACTAACTGCCACCTCCCTCTCCCATCCGTAAAAATCATAAAGGGAGTATGGGCCATATACCCCAATGGGGTTGGATGCTTTTTAGACATGCCCGGGTAGGCATACGGATGGGGGGACATAGCACTTGCCACAGCCCTGGATATAATCAGGCTGGAGGGCACATGGATCAAGGAAAAACCAATTATATTAGCCACAGTAACACTGTGCCTACCTGATCAAGATGATGAAACACTGAAGGCCACCCCTTTAGACTAGAAGAAAAGAACTTTCATTTGAAGCAAAGTAGAGGGTTCTTCACAGTCAGGACAGTGAGGTTGTGGAATGCACTGCCGGGTGATGTTGTGATGGCTGATTCAGTTAATGCCTTTAAGAATGGCTTGGATGATTTTTTGGACAGACATAATATCAAAGGCTATTGTGATACTAAGCTTTATAGTTAGTATAGGTATGGGTATATAGAATTTTATTAAAAGTAGGGAGGAGTGTGTTTATGTTTGCTGGGTTTTCATTTGGAGGGGTTGAACTTGATGGACTTTGTCTTTTTTCAACCCAATTTAACTATGTAACTATGAAACTATGAAGACTCCATACCTGAGGTAATGTGCTTAGGGGTAAAAAGATCACCAGGACCAAACCCCGAGTCCCTAGGATGATTTCCAGCAAGCCCTAATGCTTCCCCAAGGTTAAAAAGTAAACTTGCTTCTAACAGGAGCAAAAAATAAACTGAAGCAGATTGGGGGGTGGGGTTGGGCTTTTAAAGCTTTGGGGAGGGTCCTTCTGATGGGAGCACTGGGACGGGGCTATCCCGGTAAGTATGACATGGAGTTGTCGAGGAAACAGATTTTTCTCTAAGAAAATCTTCCTTGCAAGTGTTCTTTCCCCTGCATAGGGAGGATACATTCAGTGGCAATCTTATGGAGCATGCATGTGCATAATAAGAATGTGCCCCAGCTCACAAATTATGCATGCATTTGATATTGTGCCCCCTAGATCCTACATCACAGG